>NC_092345.1:62544248-62869296 GCF_963676685.1 Mytilus edulis | reverse complement strand
AGTGTATGTTTTCATCATATTAAAGGTTTGACACAATTAATTAAATGCATACATACCACTCTCATCTACATTTTCTGAAAACTTCTGAAAAAAAAAAGATAAATATAGGATAATTGTATTAGTAAATTCAATTTTATTTATCCAAAAGTATCTTATGAGGATCAGTATTATTTTACTTAATTAGCAACTGGCAATGCTCTTGGCAATGTTTGAAAGATCAAGTATTTTTCTTTGCTTTGTTTGTAGATGATCATGAAAGATAATGTTCATTGTGTAAAGTTTTATCGGTATATTAAACTTAATGTTATAATATTCTATATTCTTGTTGAACCAATAATGTATATCAAACCTGTTCTTCTTCTTTTTTTCTCTCTCTTTCATTGTCTCAAACTTTCTACAAATGATATGAAAAACATCAACTAGTTGTATGTAAATGTTAATTACCAGAGATGACCAAATCTGAAATCTGCATAAGGTGACCAGAGGTAACCAAATCCAATATTTACATAAGGTGACCAGGGTCACCAAATTTAATATTAACATAAAGTGACCAGAGGTAACCAAATCCAATTTAAACATAAGTTGACCAGAGATAACCAAATCCAATATAAACATAAGGTGACCAGAGATAACCAAATCCAATATTAACATAAGGTGACCAGAGGTCACCAAATCTAATATATAAATAAGGTGACCAGAGGTAACTTAATCTTATATTACCAGAGGTCTTCAAATCCAATATTAACAAAAGGTGACCAGAGGTCACCAAATCCAATATATGAATAAGGTGACCAGAAGTTACCCCATTCTAGCATGTTAAGGCCACCAAAGGTTATCAAATCCCATTTCTGGTTAAGATGACCACATGTAATCAAATTAAATATTTGTGTAAGGTAATCAAGAAACAAAAATGATTTGTTCAATCAAGCCTAAGTGGCCATTTTACTAGAAACGATTGCAAGTATTAAGTTCAAAAAGATGAATAGTTGCAGCATTATATAAGCATAGTGTATGTTTCCATCATATTAAAGGTTTAATACAATAAATAAAATGCATACATACCACTCTCATCTACATTTTCTGAGGAGTTCTGAAAAAAGAAGATAAACATATGATAATTGTATTAGTAAATTCAATTTCATTTATCCAAAAGTATCTGATGAGGATAAGTAGAAATATTGACTAAATTATCGACTGTTCATGCTCTTGGCAATATTTGAAAGATCAAGGATTTTTCTTTGATTTGTTTGTAGATGATCATGAAAGATAATGTTCATTGTGTAAAGTTTTATCGATATATTAAACTTAATGTAATAATATTCTATATTCTTGTTGAACCCAAAATGTATATCAAACCTGTTCTTCTTCTTTTTTCTCTTTCTTTGATCGTCTCAAACTTTCTACAAATGATATGAAAAACATCAACTAGTTGTATGTAAATGTTAATTACCAGAGATGACCAAATCTGAAATCTGCATAAGGTGACCAGAGGTAACCAAATCCAATATTTACATAAGGTGACCAGAAGTCACCAAATCTAATATTAACATAAGGTGACCAGAAGTTACCCCATTCTAACATATAAAGTTTAACAGATGTTAACAAATCCCATTTCTGGTTAAGATGACCACATGTAATCAAATTCTATATTTGTGTAAGGTAATCAAGAAACATAAAAATGATTTGTTAAATCAAGCCTAAGTGGCCATTTTACCAGAAACGATTGCAAGTTTTAAGTTCAAAAAGAATAATAGTTGCAGCATTATATAAACATAGTGTATGTTTCCATCATATTAAAGGTTTTATACAATAAATTAAATGCATACATACCACTCTCATCTCCATTTTCTGGGGACTTCTGAAAAAAGAAGATTTCCTTCTAGTCTGTGATTCGAACATTCAAAAAAACGTGTCATCACAAATGACAAATCATGCAAAATGGATGAAACGAATATTTTGCTTTGAATGACTTAATTAAACTTAAGTTTGTGTTATTCGTTGTATTCAATTGCTCGGTATGTTGATTTTACTTACAGATAATACAGACGGTGACAGGCTCTAGATATATGGTGTATTGCTAAATAGAAAGAAGAATGGTCTATTTTTAGTTTTCTATTTTTAGAACACCAATATTACTACACAGAAGAGTACTATTTATAGGGTGACCAGTGGGCACCGTTCAGCGTAACTATTATCCTTGTGCACACCAGATATGATTAGAAAGATCTAGTCTTTGCCTTATGTAACTCCGGGCATAAAAAGGACTACATAGGTAGGTAGGTAGGTTTGATAATGTTCCCCATGATATCTTGTCACCAAGCAACTAATTAAAAATCAAAGCGCTGTAAGCACTGTAGGCAGTTAACCAAAAACCAAGTCAAACATAATTATGAAAACTGTGGCAATATTGCTTCATTTTTTTTTTAAAGATTTAAAAGAACAAACATTAAACATTCATATATAATTGTACATTTATGTTCATTTAATGAATTAATCATTAAGGCAAATAATTCATATTTTATCAAGGTTTTCAATAGCAACGTATATATCAAGTATATTTTTTTCATGGTCATGAGTCTCGAGTCAGCAGTGGTACAAATTCGCAATGATTGCAGTTCTTCTAGTTGATCGTAATTGTTCGTATTAGTTGACTGTTTGTATTTTAAGTTGACTTTAGTACGAGCTTGTAAAATATGAATGGACTTGCTTCGAATTCCCTGGAAAGAAAACTGAGTTTGTGTTCTACAGTACAAAAGTTATGAGACACAAATCAGACACAAATGTTTACTACTACAGGGATCAATAGTGAGGTCTGACTGACCTGTTCATAGTAAATGTAAATGACTCCCACCTTCAACCCAAGTCCATGATGTCTAAGTTCGGAATAAAATGACAGGTGTTAGGTCTAGCAAATTGATATGCATATGTGACGCCTATGAGATTGACCTTGTATGTCATTCAATCTTTTTGAAATGACAAACAGGAATGAATATGGTTTAGGAGTTGGTATCTCAATCTTTTACAAGTTCTCAAAACACACACAAGAGGGTGTGAGTGACCCTAGGGACTACCCCTATTTTTCATTTGATTTGTTATATTGTCCCATATATGAATATATATGGTTTAGGGGTGGGGGACCCCAGTGACTTCCCCTATATTTCATTTGATTTGTTATATTGTCCAATACATGAATATATATGGTTGAGGGGTTGGGATCTCATCTGTTTCCAAGTTATCAAACAGGATTGGATAGGGGTGACCCTTAGGACTCTCCCTATATTTCATTTGATTTGTTCTTTTTTCCCATACATGAAAATATATGGTTTAATTTAAGGCTATGATCTCGACTATTTCCAAGTTCTCAAACAACAGGAGGGTTGGGGTGACCACAGGGACTTCCCCTATATTTTATTGATTTGTTATTTAGTCCCATACATGAGTATATATGGTTACGTGGTGAGGATCTCGACTGTTTCCAAGTTCTCAAACATGAGGGTGCAGTGACCCTAGGGACTCCCCCTATAATTCATTTGATTTATTATATTGTCCAATACATGAATATATATATGGTTTATGGAGGGGATCTCAACCGTTTTCAAATTCTCAAACAGGAAGGGGTAGAGTGGCCCCACGAACTCCACCTATATTTCATATTGATTTGTTATATTGTCCCATACATGAATAATTTTCATGATATGGTTTAGGGGTGGGGATCTCGACCGTTTCCAAGTTCTCAAACAGGAGGGGTGGGATGACCCACAGGGACTCCCCCTATATTTCATTCGATTTATTATATTGTCCCATACATAAATATATATGGTTTAGGGGTGGGGATCTCGACTGTTTCAAAGTTCCCAAACAGGAGTGGTGGGGTGACCCCAGGGACTCCCCCTGTATTTCATTCATGCGCGTAGCTACGTTTACGTCAAAACGCCCGGGCGTACACTTGAATTTTTAAAATAAAACAAATATTCGACATAGAATAAGAAAAACTGGTCAAAAGCACATCAGCCTTGTGCTTCTTTTTTCAATGGATTGTAATTTTGAATAAAAAGGGACTAAATTTACTCAAATAAATCATTTAATATATTTGTTCGAATCTTTGGTAAAAGTCTGAATCTACTATGAATTCTACGTACTTTTCTTATATTTAAAGCAATTCACTATCTGCTCAGATTCGATATGCTGTTTGTATTTTTGTCGAGCCAGTGATTTATGTCCCAAAAGCGAGACAACATTTAGGTTCCGAATGTGGATAAAGTCTTTTGAATGACTTTCCGTGAAATTTTACGAAAGTTGGACAGAAACTGTTTATGAACAAGAGAGTATTCAGAGCAATATAATAATGCAATTATATCTTTAATTTTCCCGCATTTTAAGGACAAAATGTATTTCTTTCTGCAATTAATAAGTGGTCGCAGTTTGGGCTTACATTTTGTTATTTCTCAATTACATTAACTACTTGTCGAACCTTCATCGAATTTTATGAAAATGCCGAAGAAGCTTTTTTTTCTATTACTTATTTCTAAAGCTAAAATTTTGAAAGCATTTTTTTCGTTAATTTTCTATTCTTTTCTGATAGACAGCAGGATAGCCGGACTCTTCTTTACGCAATTAATTGTTTTACATGCTCAATTTATAAACCTTCATAGATTGTCGTGAAATATTCCAGATCAAGAAAAAAAATATCAAAAGAAAATTTTAGATTTTTTTTAAATCCCTTTAAAGGAACGATAAATTGATTCACTTTTTGTGGGAAGAAATCCTAGGTGTTCCAGAAGTTTTTTTATATTGCACCTCTTAGAAATATTTTTTTTTCGTGTTCATTAAAAGGTGCTTTTGTGGATTGTATGCTCACTCACGGCACCATTTAAACTTATTTAAAAGTAATATTGGTTTGGACGTTTTCTGTAAAACCAATGACCATTAGGCTAGCTTCCAGTTTAACACGATGAATAAGTTAACATATTACAAGATTTAACCAAAACAAACAAACCATTTACGGATTCAAAAGTATGTTGCTATCAATGATTTTTTACTGACAGGAATCATTACGGTATCTCATTCTCGATAGCTTTCGGGGGCTTCGTCCCTTTCGAACCCACTACCAGCAGGTGCTTTAACATTGAGCGGTTGACACCCCTCATATCCCTCGCCAAGGTTCGGGCGTACACGTAAAAATGACCCAGCTACGCCACTGGGAGGTATACATGATAACGTGATAATTAACCTCCTTTGTGTATATAGGGAAATGCTGAAGATTTTCTATAAAATGTCAATATGTTTAGCTTTGAAAAAAAGATACAATCCTTAAAGAAGTATACCATGGGGCGCATAAATTTTTAATGCAAAATCGGTAGACAATTAAATTTTTGCTCAAAATGGCCTGAATAGAATAGAATAGAATAGAAACATGATTTTTATTTTCCAAATTACAGGGCCCATAAAGGGCATAAAATCAGATACAATATATTTCTCTTGCAACAAAAGTTTCTCATTTCTGGATTTTGTTTGTTCTGGGAACAGTATATCTAACTGTTAATATATATATGTTCCTGGTTTTTTTTAGTAAACAATAACATCAAATGTTCTATTTTTGTCAAAGTAGGTTCAGAGACATATATATAATGAGTATCTATGTCTCTGGTAGGTCTATCTTATTTTACAAAGTTGGAGTGGGAGTTGGGGTGACCGAGACCTCGTAAAATCCGGAAACAAAAGCCGAAATTGATTACACATTTATAATTTTCTAATTACCTCCCTTCTCTTCCTAAACAGAAGGAAAGAAAGAAATGTTTCATTGATTGCAACGTACTATTTTAACAAAGCCCTTGTAAGAATATAGAACTCTAATGTATGTTAACGAAATATATCCCAACAATGAATGAATGCTTTATATAAATCCAAACGAGCGATTGACAAACAAGAACGTAATGGCAAAATATCAAACTCGAAGCAACTGTGGAAATCAAAACAAACATGTAAAATGTATATTTTATAGTTCATTATACATATCTTTGTAATAATAAGGCATATGCTATAATTGTTTGGGGATACAGTTGGTATTGTAGCCATTTTGCATATTTGCAATACCATACAATTATAGCCTTTGTATGAGGTCGACAGTACCTCGAATGACCGAATAACACTGTTAATATCCAAATTACACTTGTAAAGACTGAATAACACTTGAAATTTTTAATATTACCACATATTGGTGACTTTTAAACATTGATCATTAAATTATAGTATATTATCAATGTATTTCATAACTTATAAATGATTTATACTTACTTAATGAGTGATTTTCTAAATCACTGGTTTAAGTAACATTATTTCCATAAAAGTTGGAAGTAAGAGTTGTCTTTCTTTAATAATCACCTATTTAAGTAGTACAAATTAATCACTAGAAGAAGTGATTTAATCTTATTGTAGCTTTAAATAAAGAATACAAATGATCCAGGGACTAATTATGTTTCTAAACTTATCAGAACCAACATCTGTGTTGTTTAGGATGACCAGGTCATTTCAGGTGATGACCTTGTACTGAATCTAGGATAATGACATTAAAATCACTTGTTTAAGTATCATACCTCAATTTCCTTCCCAAAAATCACTTATTTAAGTATCATTATTTTAATAACCCCCACTAATTTCAACACCTGCGAACAGTGAAATTTTTATCGCGAACAGTAGAATTTTATTACATAATCTGAAAGATGAAACCTTGAACTTTACAGGAAAAATACTCCCACTGCCTGGAAAAATCTGTTATGAAAGTATCAGTTCATTATGTAAAGCCATTATTATAGCATTTTTTCAACTAAAATAGAATTTTCAGCTAAATGATAGCATCAAAGGCATAAACCTTACTACTTAAAAGAAGCAAAAAGTTCATTTTTTTCAATTTTACTAATTAAAAGATATTATTTAAACCTATGTGTTTAAAATTTTGAAAAAACTACAAAATCCCAATTTGTGACAAAACTTTGAATTTGCTACTCAAATAAGTGATTTAAAAATCACTTATTTCAGTAAGTCCCCTGACTGTAGAAAGAAGATTAGTTCATAACAAACTTTTAAAATTTAGTGTGTACGTCCAACATGGTGACCACAGACATCACATTGGCCGCCATGTTCTATTCTATGTTTTATTAGGATAATAACAGTGTTATTCGGTCATTCGTGTTACCCTGAGGTCGCTACAAGGATGTATTCTCTATTTTCTATTCTATTCTAACATATAGTGATCACCTTCAACAAATTGAAGATGATATCACAGGAGGAAATATTGACCTGAAAGAAGTATATTGACAGAGGACGAAGTCCTAGGTAGATATACTTCTTTGGGTCAGTGTATCCTGTATTGACTTCATACATAGACTTGGTCTTTGATTACTCTGACATCCAACGGATGTTTTGCCAGACAAGCTGGGGCCATGGGACGTCAGAGCTTGTCCCATATCAAAAATGGATATTTGCCCATCCAAAATAGATGCGCTGCTTCTTCGCTTCTGGTGCCAACAGACGGCCTTGGAATTATATAAATCGGGTATCAATTTGTTCATTTTTTATTAGCTCACCTGACCTGAAAGGTCAAGTGAGCTTTTCTCATCACTTGGCGTCCGTCGTCCGTGGTCTGGGGTCCGTAAACTTTTACAAAAATCTTCTCCTCTGAAACTACTGGGCCAAATTTAATCACACTTGGCCACAATCATCCTTGGGGTATCTAGTTTAAAAAATGTGTCCTATGACCTGGCCATCAAACCAAGATGGCTGCCATGGCTAAAAATAGAACACAGGGGTAAAATGTATATTTTGGCTTATATCTTTAAAACCAAAGCATTTAGAGCAAATCTGACTTGGGTAAAATTGTTGATCAGGTCAAGATCTATCTGCCCTGAAATTTTCAGACGAATCGGATAACCTGTTGTTGGGTTGCTGCCCCTGAATTGGTAATTTTAAGAAAATTTTGCAGTTTTTATATGACCGCAAAAATTGAAAATTTTTTGGTCGTATATTGGTATGATGTTGGCGTCGTCGTCTGCGTCGTCGGCATCGTCGTCGTTGTCCGAATACTTTTAGTTTTCGCACTCTAACTTTAGTAAAAGTGAATAGACATCTATGAAATTTTGACACAAGGTTTGTGACCACAAAAGGAAGGTTGGGATTGATTTTGGGAGTTTTGGTCCCAATATTTTAGGAATTAGGGGCCAAAAAGGGCCCAAATAAGCATTTTCTTGGTTTTCGCACTATAACTTTAGTTTAAGAAAATAGAAATCTATGAAATTTTAACACAAGGTTTATGACTACAAAAGGAAGGATGGGATTGATTTTGGGATGTTTAATTCCAACAGTTTAGGAATTAGGGGCTAAAAAAGGGCCCAAATAAGCATTATTCTTGGTTTTCGCACAATAACTTTAGTATAAGTAAATAGAAATCAATGAAATGTAAACACAAGGTTTATGACCACAAAAGGAAGGTTTGGATCGATTTTGGGAGTTGAGGTCTCAACAGTTTAGGAATTAGGGGCCAAAAAGGGGCCCAAATAAGCATTAGTCTTGGTTTTCGCACCATAACTTTAGTATAAGTAAATAGAAATCTATGAAATTTAAACACAAGGTTTATGACCATAAAAGGAAGGTTGGGTTTTATTTTGGGAGTTTTGGTCCTAACAGTTTAGGAATAAGGGGCCCAAAGGGTCCAAAATTGAACTTTGTTTGATTTCATCAAAAATTGAATAATTGGGGTTCTTTGATATGCCGAATCTAACTGTGTATGTAGATTCTTAAGTTTTGGTCCCGTTTTCAAATTGGTCTAGATTAAGGTCCAAAGGGTCCAAAATTAAACTTAGTTTGATTTTAACAAAAATTGAATCCTTGAGGTTCTTTGATATGCTGAATCTAAACATGTACTTAGATTTTTGATTATGGACCCAGTTTTCAAGTTGGTTCAAATCAGGATCCAAAATTATTAAATTAAGTATTGAGCAATAGCAAGAAATTTTCAATTGCACAGTATTCAGCAATAGCAAGAAATCTTCAATTGCACAGTATTGTGCAATAGCAAATATTTTCAATTACACAGTATTGCGCAATAGTAAGAAATATCTAATTGCACAATATTGTGCAATAGCAAGAAATTTTCAATTGGAGTTATCTTTCTTTGTTCAGAATAGTAGTTGAATCAACTTAAATCATTGTTTTATACAATATACAATGTATATTTACTTTTACTACCAACCAATCTTTACCATTCAGTGATAACAAGCACTTTATTTTACATTTTAATATTTTATGATGTATTTAAGAGTAGTTATTGTTGCAAACTCCATTAGAAATTTGAATTGATATCAGTTTTGGAAAAAGGGAAAGGGGGATGTGAAAAAAAAAATGAGAGGGGGGGGGGGGTTAAATTTTTCTCATTTCAGATTTCATAAATAAAAAGAAAATTTCTTCAAACATATTTTTGAGAGGATTAATATTCAACAGCATAGTGAATTGCTCAAAGGCAAAAAAAAATAATTTTAAGTTCATTAGTCCACATTCATTCTGTGTCAGAAACCTATTCTGTGTCAACTATTTAATTTTAGATTTAAATAAGTTTGAAGAAGAAATCTTTAATTGATTTGTAAAATCTTGACATTTGTTTTTGTGTAAAAAACCCATATAATGTCAAAAATTTGATCACAATCCAAGTTCAGAGCTGTATCATGCTTGAATGTTTTGTCCATACTTGCCCCAACTGTTCAGGGTTCGACCTCTGCGGTCGTATAAAGCTGCGCCCTGCGGAACACCTGGTTGGTTATTATTTTGAATACTATTATAGATAGAGATAAACTGTTACAGCAATAATGTTCAGCAAAATAAGACCTACAAATAAGTTAACATGACCAAAATTGTCAGTCAACCCCTTAAGGAGTTATTGCCCTTTATAGTCAATTTTAACAACTTTTTTGTAACTTGTACAAAAATCTTCTTCTCTGAAACTACTCAGCCAAATTTAAACTAACTTGGCCACAATCATAATTGTGGTATATACTTTAAAAAATGTGTCCGATGACCCCACCTACCAAACAAAATGGCCGACATGGCTAAAATTATAACATAGTGGTAAAATGCAGTTTTTGCTTTATTTCTTCGAAACCAAGACATTTAGGGCAAATCTTTTAAGAAAGATTTAAATGTCCATCAGGATAAGATCAATCCCCTCACAAATTTTCAGGTGAATCCTACAACAGTTGTTGGGTTGCTGCCCTAAAATTGGTAATTTTAAGGAAATTTTGCAGTTTTTGGTTATTATTTTGAATACTATTATAGATAGAGATAAACTGTAAACAGCAATATTGTTCATCAAAGTAAGATCTACAAATAAGTCAAACATGACCAAAATTGTCAGAGAACCCCTTAAGGAGTTATTGTCCTTTATAGTCAATATTGAACAACTTTTCGTCATTTTTGTAACTTGTACAAAAATCTTCTTTTCTAAAACTATTGGCCAAATTTAACCAAACTTGGCCACAATCATTACTAGGGTATCTATTTTAAAAAAGTGTCTAATGAGCCCTGCCTACCAACCAAGATGGCCGACATCAGTAACAGGTGAGTGACACAGGCTCTTGAGAGCCTCTAGTTTATCTCTTCATTTATGTAAGTTTCACCTACCTGCCACCCTTTATTTTCTCATATTTAGACAGTTTTCACAGTGACCCACCGGTTCTTGCATTTCAACTACTGTCATGTGATCACGAGAAAAAACTTAGGCACAATGGACTATGAGAAATGATATGACCTTAGGTCAATATGAATATATAATCTAACACCTCCCTCATTAACGATGCCATCAATGTTAATATCTAAGAGCTTCCGAATGTGATCGTGGTTGGCACTAAATGCTTAATACTGATCTCCTGTGAAGGAGGTGAAAAATCATGGTTGACTACTAAATGTTAAATAACGATCCCCTATAAAGGAGGTGAAAAAAGTATAAACATTTGCATATTTGAGTCTCGAGGTCGCGAAATCTCTCGTAATTTAACTTCCATGCATTTGAAAATAACTGTAAAAATGTCTGAATCAATGGGTCACTGTGAAAACTGTCTAAAAAGAGAAAATAAAGGGTGGCAGGTAGGTGAAACTTACATAAATGAAGAAATAAATGAAAAATGAACAAATTGATGCCCGATTTATATAATTCCAGGGCCGTCCGTTGGCACCAGAGGGGACGAAGCAGCGCATCTATTTTAGACGGGCAATTATCTACTTAGTAATCTAGGACTAACATAGACTATAATTGTTATATTATTAATTTCCAACCCTATTTGTGTCAAAATCGTCATTGGATTTTATTGGAATTTTATTGATATCATATTGTCTCTTAGACTTTGATGTAAACCTTTTGTGACTGAGTCACTGTCCTCTTGTATATATAAACTCTCTGTTTTACTTAATATTCCCTATTTAGTATACACATTTATGTTATAAATAATTTACGGCTTTTAAAAAAGTATATATAAGATATTCTGAACTTTTAAAAAGCAATTTGCAAAATAAGGGAACAACATCATAGGCCTCTCAGCCTTATCAGATCTCATCAAGAACACAAAATTCAATCATTTTTTTCTTGACAACCCTGCCTAGTATTTGACATTTTTTTTTTAAATACAGAGCAGGCATAATAAGCATTTGAAAATCAGAATGCACATAAAATTAGAAATGCAGAACATGTTGAACGAGGCATCTGTCTTGCACGACTGAACGTCAAATAAAAAAGTAAAAACATGCATGTTGAACATGTTATAAAAAATGGCGATCACATTGCAAGAAAATAACCCTTTACCACCCTCACAATAGACAAGTTGAGTTTTAGAATCGTTTTATATTATACAGTGTTAAATGACAAAATATTGTTAGTATACATATACTGTGTACTTGTTGGAGTATAATGACAATCACTAAAGGATATTTTCCACATTTTATAAAGTTTATATATTATTAAAATTGTTCAGTATTTATGCATTGCCAAGAAGAATCTACTTATATATCTTTTCTTTCTTTTTAGATAAATAGATATGAAGTTTGTTGAAGAATGATAAATTAGAAAATGGCAGAAGCTAACAGAGAAGATGATGAATTGTCTATACCCAGGGCTGCATTAAATAAAATGATAAAAGAACTCATTCCTAACATTAGAGTGGCTAATGATGCAAGGGAACTAATACTAAACTGTTGTACAGAATTCATTCATCTGGTCTCATCAGAAGCTAATGAAATATGTAACAAGCAACAGAAAAAGACAATATCACCAGAACATGTGTTACTAGGTGAACTATTATGTTGGATTTAAGCTTCAGCACTCAAACTTAGGTTCTCCTCATCCAATTTTTATGAAAGCCAAACATAATGCTGAGAAACCAAATCTTGCATCTGATTTAGTTAGATTTGTGCAGTTAGTCACTTTCTGTTCCAGAGTTATGCCCTTTTATAACTTAAAAAAATACATTTATTTTCTTTCTGCACATGCAAACTGTTTGCCTCATGCAAATTTTCTGAAACTCGTATACAATGCTAAAACCCAAACTCCTATACTGGAGTCAAATTTGGAGTGAATCACTCATTAGAGTTATGTCCCTTTATAACTTTACAAATTTGTTGGTTTCCTCACTCCTACATGTACTGTACATAACTTTGCTCCTTGTATTTTTTTTGAAACTCATTATCAAATGTTCTATCTATTGAATTTGTTGTTTATTTAACATTGACCTGAATATATGTATGTAGGGAATATTTTTAATTAGACATGAAAAATCCCATCAATCCTTGATAAAATATTTTTGAATACAGGAATCCTTAAAGTTCATAATTAGCAGATATGATCTTCATTAACAATTTTACACAATCTGTAATTATAATTGGACAAATATTTAAAATTTGAAAATGTTCTGGATGTCAGAAATAATTTTGAAGGTAAATAAGAATATTGTTCCAGTTTAAAAATATTTTCTTTAGCTGCTGAAGTTTACCTACTTATTCATGTACAAATGTTATACATTCTGGAACTATAAATGAATATAGAAAACATAAACTGAAAATACTGTTATCATGGTTTTAGTTTAATTGTATTCTCAGTTATGAATTCAACAATATAGATACAAAGAATAGGGTGGAATAGAATATTTTATTCACTAAAAAAGGGCCTATAGCATACAAACAATATAATACATTTTGTAATAAACAATAATTTAATTTTGGATGTAACGCATCTTCTGATTGGCTGACGTTATTTTGTTATGAGCCCATAGACGTAATTTAGTCATGTGACGTGATGTCATCAACAATATAGAATAGGGTGGAATAGAATATTTTATTCACTAAAAAAGGGCCTATAGCATACAAACAATATAATCGTAATAAACAAATTTAATCGTTTTTCATGGTTTTCTACGGTTTAAAATGGAATTTAGAATTAAATTATAAGAAATGACTGTAATATTTTTTCTGTCTATTCGAAATAACATAAAAAATGTGGTGCACACTGTTAAATAACCCGCTACGCGCGTTATTCAGTGTGCACCAAATTTTTTATGTTATTTCTTCATAGACAGAAAAAATATTACAGTCATTCCTTAAATAATGTATATAACATGAAGGAAATAGAGCATTACCACACCGCGACAAATCACATTGAAAAAAATACAATTTATTTTTTACGCCAAATGTGATGCTATCAAAAATTTCTGGGGAGAACACTGTATATGAGCCAATCCTGAAGAATACTTGAATCTTAATTACATATTTCTATTTATTACTCTAGCTTTAGATAGTCTTGGCTTTGGTAATTACAAAGAAGATGCAATGAGTGTGATGCAAGAAGCAAAAGCTGTAGCTGCAAAGAAAAGAAGAGGAAGCTCAAGATTAGAAAATTTAGGAATTCCAGAAGAAGAATTATTACGACAACAACAAGAATTGTTTGCTAAGGTATTTTACTATATTAAAAGTTATACTTTATTGAAATAATTAGTGTATTGAATAAATTTTACAAAAAGTAAGCTAAATGTTTACTTTCATTATTTGTTGTCTGCTGGAATGTTGTGAGACATATAAAGGTTGCTTTTCTGATTTGTCATTGTCAACAAAATACTCAGTCTTATGATCAGATCAATTTCATATAAATATTTGGTGTGCTCTTGCATTAAAATTCATAAGTCAAATTAAAGAAATAATGAAATCTAAATACTGTAATACAGTAAGATGGAAAATCATTCTCTTCACTTAAAACAAAAAGTCTACTTTTCAGTTTATGATTAGTGAATGCAATGTGCACACATAGCCCATTAATTTGTTGTAAATGTTTAACCACAGTTTGAGGTTATTTTGAGAAGTACTTACATGAACATTTTAACAGAGTTTAGATTATATTAAATAAGTTCCACTTAATATTTGACTAATCTCTGCTTATTATGGCACTTCATTCGAAATTAATTTTAATGCACTTTGCTTCAACAATTTTCCTATCATTTAGGTAAGTTTTGAGATTGTTAAAAGCAAGAATACTCATAACATACTATTTTGTTAAGGTTGACAAAATGTTGGCAGACTTACAGCCCATGGACTTTCATGATGATTGTAATTGTCTGGATATTTTTAGGCAGTTAAGCTGCCTTATGGGAGCACTCTGGATTTGTGTTCTATCCAATAAATGCTGAAATACATGCCATTGTTATTATCTATCCGGATATTATGTTATTTATAACTAATTGGACAGTTTTTTCATGCTTTTAATTCTTTTAAAAACATATGACCAGAAAAACCTTAAATGATCATCAAATCACCCAAAAGTTTTGAAGTTGCACATAGGAAGTAGAGCACATTAGGAATCCTTATGTAGTTTATTATCCCCGGAGCTTTTGGCTAAGATGTCAAAGAATAAATGTATGAAATATTTAATAACCGAATAACCGAACATCTCTAAAGACAAGTAGTTCAGATTTCCAAAATGGCAAAAGTCATAGGAATATTGTTTGTCATCAATACGTAGTCAATTACATCAGTAGAGTTCAACTATTCATGCTATTGGCGGCAATTTTAAATCATTATACAAAATTTATGTATCTTTTCAAATTAGCGGTGGTCCGAGGTCTGCCACCTTCTTTTTTTGCAGTCCGACTTTCAACTTGGTAACAAGCTACACCCGACATGCCCGACGGACCTACCACTAGAAATAAAATAAAAAAATAACTTTGCAAACCTTTTTACTAAAGTCTCCAAATAAACGATCTCAAAACGTATTTTTATCATTTTTATTCATCACAGGGATGTTCATTTTGTTCAACCGCTATCTTTATACAGAAAATTGCAGACAAATAATGTGTTAATTCAAGTAAAATCGTGTCTGATAAAAACAACATTGAAAACAAAATAGCTGTCGTGAGAAGACAATTATAATATCGGAACTGATTCCGGAAGCGGATAAGGGTAATTCTGGGTTTTGGCGTACTAAAACAAATCCAGACAGGTGACAAAATACATCTATGCATGATAAATAAATTAATATAAACACTAGAATTTAGAGAACTTCCTCTTTGGGAACTTTGAAACAGTCGAGATCCCCACCCCTAAACCATAAATATTCATGTATGGGACAATATAATAAATCAAATGAAATATAGGGGGAGTCCCTGGGGGTCACCCCACCCCTCCTGTTTGAGAACTTGGAAACGGTTGAGATCCCCACCCCTCAGTAATATATATTCATGTATGAGACAATATAACAAATCATATGTAATATAGGTGTTCATGGGGCCACACTACCTCTTCCTGTTTTGAGAATTTGAAAATGGTCGAGATCCCCACCCTTAAACCATATATAGTCATATATGAGACAATATAACAAATCAAATGAATTATAGGGGGAGCCCCTATGGTCACTGTACACATTCCTGTTTGAGAACTTGGAAAGCGTCGAGATCCTCACCCCTTAACCATATATGCTCATGAATGGGAGTATATAACAAATAAAATGTAATATAGGGGGAGTCCCTGTGGTCACCTCACCCCTCCTGTTTGACAGCTTGGAAACAGTTTAGATCCTCACCTCTAAATTAAATGAAATAGGGCTGTCCCTGAGGTCACCCCACCCCTCCTATTTAAGAACTAGGAAACAGGTGAGATCCCCACCTTTTAATTAAACCATATATATTCATGTATAGGACAAAAGAACTAATCAAATGAAATATAGGGAGAGTCCTTAGGGTCACCCTATCCCCTCCTGTTTGATAACTTGGAAACAGATCAGATCCCCACCCCTCAACCATATATGTTCATGTATATGACAATATAACAAATCAAACAAAATATAGGGGAAGTCACTGGGGTTACCTACCCCCTCCTGTTTAAAAACTTGATAACAGTCGAGATCCCCACCCCTAAACCATATATATTCATGTATGGGAAATATAACTAGAGGCTCTAAAGAGCCTGTGTCGCTCACCTTGGTCTATGTGAATATTAAACAAAGGAAGCAGATAGATTCATGACAAAATTGTGTTTTGGTGATGGTGATGTGTTTGTACATCTTACTTTACTGAACATTCTTGCTGCTTACAATTATCTCTATCTATAATGAACTTGGCCCAGTAGTTTCAGTGGAAAATGTTAGTAAAAATTTACAAATTTTATGAAAATTGTTAAAAATTGACTATAAAGGACAATAACTCCTTAGGGGTCAATTGACCATTTCCGTCATGTTGACTTATTTGTAAATCTTACTTTGCTTAACATTATTGATGTTTACAGTTTATCTCTATCTATAATAATATTCAAGATAATAACCAAAAACAGCAAAATTTCCTTAAAATTACCAATTCAGGGGCAGCAACCTATCAACGGATTGTCCAATTCATCTCAAAATTTCAGGGCAGATAGATCTTGACCTGATAAACAATTTTACTTGATGTCAGATTTGCTCTAAATGCTTTGGTTTTTGAGTGATAAGCCAAAAACTGCATTTTACCCCTATGTTCTATTTTTAGCCATGGCGGCCATCTTGGTTGGTTGGTCTGGTCACCGGACTCAATTTTTAAACTAGATACCCCAATGATGATTGTGGTCAAGTTTGGTTTAATTAGGCCCAGTAGTTTCAGAGGAGAAGATTTTTGTAAAAGATGACTAAGATTTACGAAAAATGGTTAAAAATTGACTATAAAGGGCAATAACTCCTAAAGGGATCAACAGACCATTTTTGTCTTGTTGACTTATTTGTAGATCTTACTTTGCTGAACATTTTTGCTGTTTACAGTTTATCTCTATCTATAATAATATTCAAGATAATAAGCAAAAACAGCAAATTTCCTTAAAATTACCAATTCAGGGGCAGCAACCTATCAACAGGTTGTCTGATTCATCTCAAAATTTCAGGGCAGATAGATCTTGACCTGATTAACAATTTTACCCCATGTCAGATTTGCTTTAAATGCTTTGGTTTTTGAGTTATAAGCCAAAATTTACATTTCACCCCTGTGTTCTATTTTTAGCCATGGTGGCCATCTTGGTTGGTAGGCCGGGTCATGGGACACAATTTTTAAACTAGATACCCCAATGATGATTGTGGCCAAGTTTGGTTTAATTTGACCCAGTAGTTTCAGAGGAGAAGATTTTTGTAAAAGATCACTAAGATTTACGAAAAATGGTTAAAAATTGACTATAAAGGGAAATAACTCCTAAAGGGATCAACAGACCATTTTGGTCTAGTTGACTTATTTGTAGATCTTACTTTGCTGAACATTTTTGCTGTTTACAGTTTATCTCTATCTATAATAATATTCAAGATAATAACCAAAAACAGCAAAATTTCCTTAAAATTACCAATTATGGGGCAGCAACCTATCAACGGGTTGTCCAATTCATCTCAAAATTTCAGGGCAGATAGATCTTGACCTGATAAACAATTTTACTTGATGTCAGATTTGCTCTAAATGCTTTGGTTTTTGAGTGATAAGCCAAAAACTGCATTTTACCCCTATGTTCTATTTTTAGCCATGGCAGCCATCTTGGTTGGTTGGCTGGGTCACCGGACACATTTTTTAAACTAGATACCCCAATGATGATTGTGGTCAAGTTTGGTTTAATTAGGCCCAGTAGTTTCAGAGGAGAAGATTTTTGTAAAAGATGACTAAGATTTACGAAAAATGGTTAAAAATTGACTATAAAGGGCAATAACTCCTAAAGGGATACTTATTTGTAGATCTTACTTTGCTGAACATTTTTGCTGTTTACAGTTTATCTCTATCTATTATAATATTCAAGATAATAACCAAAAACAGCAAAATTTCCTCAAAATTACCAATTCAGGGGCAGCAACCTATCAACAGGTTGTCTGATTCATCTCAAAATTTCAGGGCAGATAGATCTTGACCTGATTAACAATTTTACCCCATGTCAGATTTGCTTTAAATGCTTTGGTTTTTGAGTTATAAGCCAAAATTTACATTTCACCCCTGTGTTCTATTTTTAGCCATGGTGGCCATCTTGGTTGGTAGGCCGGGTCATGGGACACAATTTTTAAACTAGATACCCCAATGATGATTGTGGCCAAGTTTGGTTTAATTTGACCCAGTAGTTTCAGAGGAGAAGATTTTTGTAAAAGATCACTAAGATTTACGAAAAATGGTTAAAAATTGACTATAAAGGGAAATAACTCCTAAAGGGATCAACAGACCATTTTGGTCTAGTTGACTTATTTGTAGATCTTACTTTGCTGAACATTTTTGCTGTTTACAGTTTATCTCTATCTATAATAATATTCAAGATAATAACCAAAAACAGCAAAATTTCCTTAAAATTACCAATTATGGGGCAGCAACCTATCAACGGGTTGTCCAATTCATCTCAAAATTTCAGGGCAGATAGATCTTGACCTGATAAACAATTTTACTTGATGTCAGATTTGCTCTAAATGCTTTGGTTTTTGAGTGATAAGCCAAAAACTGCATTTTACCCCTATGTTCTATTTTTAGCCATGGCAGCCATCTTGGTTGGTTGGCTGGGTCACCGGACACATTTTTTAAACTAGATACCCCAATGATGATTGTGGTCAAGTTTGGTTTAATTAGGCCCAGTAGTTTCAGAGGAGAAGATTTTTGTAAAAGATGACTAAGATTTACGAAAAATGGTTAAAAATTGACTATAAAGGGCAATAACTCCTAAAGGGATACTTATTTGTAGATCTTACTTTGCTGAACATTTTTGCTGTTTACAGTTTATCTCTATCTATTATAATATTCAAGATAATAACCAAAAACAGCAAAATTTCCTCAAAATTACCAATTCAGGGCAGCAACCTATCAACAGGTTGTCCGATTCATCTCAAAATTTCAGGGCAGATAGATCTTGACCTGATTAACAATTTTACCCTTGTCAGATTTGCTCTAAATGCTTTGGTTTTTGAGTTATAAGCCAAAAACTGCATTTTACCCCTATGTTCTATTTTTAGCCATGGCGGCCATCTTGGTTGGTTGGCCGGGTCACCGGACCCAATTTTTAAACTAGATACCCTAACAATGATTTTGGCCATGTTTGGTTAAATTTGGCCCAGCAGTTTCAGAGGAGAAGATTTTTGTAAAAGTTAACGACGACGGACGACGACGACGGACGCCAAGTGATGAGAAAAGCTAAAAAATCAAATGAAATATTAGGGTCGTCCCTAGGGTCACCCAACCCCCTCTTGTTTGTGTTTTGAGAACTTGTAAAAAATTGAGATACCAACTCCTAAACCATATTCATTCCTGTTTGTCATTTCAATAAGATTGAATGACATACAAGGTCAATCTCATAGGCGTCACATATGCATATTACTTTGCTAGACCTAACATATGTGTACTAGACTTTGCCCAATGTCAGGCAACCATGGGAATAAATAATTATGGGTGCTTTGTTTGGGAGACTTGGTAACATTATGTTATAATTATTTCTTGTTTATTATAAAATTTTATTGATTGAAAAAAATGAATAGGTTAAAAGATTTTCATTTACTACGGGCAGGTCAGTCAGACCTCACCTTTGATCCCTGTAGTAGTAAACATTTGTCTGATTTGTGTCTCATAACTTTTGTACTGTAGAACACAAACTCAGTTTTCTTTCCAGGGAAGGAAGTCCATTAATACTTTTACAAGCTCGTACTAAAGTCAACTTGAACTACTAACAGTCAAATAATACCAACATTAACTATCAACTAGAACATTTGCAATCATTGCGAACTTGTACCACTGCAGACTCATGTCCATGAAAAAAATATACTTGATATATGCGTTGCTTTTGAAAACCATGATAAAATATGAATTATTTGCCTTAATTATATATAATGATTAATTCATCAAATAAACATAAATGTACAATATATGAATGTTTAATGTTAGTTCTTTTAAATCTTAAAAAAAAAATTGAAGCAACATTACCACAGTTTTCTTAATAGACCACTTTAGAGTTTGTCTGTCATCAGAAAACTAGAGGGTCCAAGGACCCTGTGTCGCTCACCTTAGATTTTTGTTGACAATTGATGCATGAAATAACAATAATACTTATTATTAAAAGAAACTTTGTGAACCAAAATCTTATCTTTCTTGTGATTGAACTACTTTCAACTAGTTTTTAGTTTTGAGGTCTAAAACACACTTTTCAAGTATTGTGTTGTTCTCTCATGGACATACATATCTATATATTTGTTCTATATAAACTCATCATCAGTACCAGGACTACATTTTGTATATACGCCAGACGCTATCATTACTGGTCAAGGATCATCAAGAAAACTTTAATTGATTTTGACATGTTCATCATATACAAGTTGTTCAATTGGTTATGACAGCAAAGTTACTGATCATTATGGAGAATGAAAACAGATCAACTGTATCAATCTTTTTACTGGACCCAAGATTATACTCTTTTATGAGTGGTGACCTGATCTTTAAATTAAGATTTAAAATGAATAGGTATTACTTGAATTGAACAAGAAGGTAGACACAGAAAACTAAGTTTTTGCTAGCTTAAATAGAGACGACCTTTATAGTAGTTCTAATATGTGTGAAGCTGCTATTTGTTTGTCTTTTTTAGGTTGTGACCATGTTTGTCTCCAACTCATTTTTTTTCTCTTCTGCAGGTTTTGTTCTTATTAATTTCAAAAATGAATGGGGTGTGAAAAATAATAAAAATACATCAAAAGTAATTGTTTATTATGAAAAATTTGAACACATCAAATACTTCAAATAATGCATTATAATATTCATTGTCTTATACATTTTTTTTTTATATATGTGCATTAAAACAGTTCACTTATAGAACAATATTTACATTCTATAACAACACATTTTAAAAGTCAAAATATGAAAGTAAAAACAGTATATATAAAAAGCAATACAGCGATTGTATTATGATATGATTATTGTTTCCATAACTTGACCTTCAAAATAACTTGAAGTTAATTTGTAAAGACTTGTCGAGAAGAATATTCAACAGTTTTTTTCAACTTAAAAGTCTAGATTCTATATATAATTTATTTCCTCTTGAACATTTAACAACTATCTGTCAAAGTATTTGTCATTTTTGTTTCCTTTCTATTCATGGTATACTGAGTTGTACCATAGTATCTCTGTTTTAAACTTTATTCATATCAGTTCTGGTGGATTTGCTTTAATGCAAGATTCTAGAGTTTACTCCATACGTTTATTAATTGTTGTTACGATGATGTTATTATAACAACAACTGAAACAATCTATATAATTCTTATTTTCTTCAGCAGTTAGTTTACTGAATTTACTTTGCATATTATAAAACAGTCATTAAATGTTCTCAAATTTCTTCTCTATTAAGCAAATGTTATCAAATTTCTTCTCTATTATAAGCAAATGTTCTCAAATTTCTTCTCTATTAAGCAAATGTTCTCAAATTTCTTCTCTATTAAGCAAATGTTCACAAATTTCTGCTCTATTAAGCAAATGTTCACAAATTTCTGCTCTATTAAGCAAATGTTCACAAATTTCTGCTCTGTTAAGCAAATTTTCCGATTTCTGCTCTATTAAGCAAATGTTCACAAATTCTTCTCTAATAGGCAAATGTTCACAAATTTCTTCTCTATGAAGCAAATGTTTACATGAATTGTTCATTAGTTTCTGTTTTATAAATGACTTCTACATATTTATCAAATGTATAAGCAACCACAGAGTTGAGTAGAATGACAAACTAATGCAATATTTGATTTTTTTCCCTCAACATTTAACCCTTAGCATGAATTAATGATTTACACATATTGATAAACTTGTACTTAGAATAAGACATGAAATCATAAGAAATCAAAAATGTTGGATTTATGGATTGTTTTTCAATTTGGAGAACTCCAAGTACTTATATTATAATAAATCATGTGGTATTTGTACAAAAACTGATTTATTATGTCTGATATGAACATGAGAGCATTTCTTAAACAGAAAAGTCAATGAATATTGGATGAGATAAATATATAGATTAATTTGGCATTACAAAAAGTAAACTGTACATACTTAATCATGATAAATGTTTAGTATATTATATATATATAGTGAATAACAGTATTGTAAATTGTATCAAGTTATCTATATGAAAAATTACAATGAATATATGTACATAACAGCAAGGATTTCAACATTCATAAACATTTTGATTATTTAATCATAGTTCATCAAACAGCCAGTTAAATTTAATCATTTTGTAGGAAGAGAAATGAGGCATGGAACTTGTGGTCTTCAAAACTCCCTTTTTACATCTATATTAAAGTAATGGCTTTTGATTGTATTCAAAAATAAATATTTCAAGAATTATATATATATACATTTATAACAAGTAAATATCAGGAGTGTTCACATGCGAAGTGCACATAACTCTCCACTGATACAATGAGCATTCAGGTAGTAGAGGTTCTAAAATTTGATATCTCCAATCATTACTGACTTGAAATAAATGGAATTCTACTTTTCTTCCATAGCAAAATGGTTGACCAATCACCAAGGGCCTTTCTGCTTTATGGGAGTCAAAGCAACACAGTTTCAAATTTCTTTACCTCTGCTACCGTTAATCCAGTGTACCTATAAAGAAGAAAGCTTTGTAAAGAAGCTTTCTTCTATACAGGTAATACTGGATATCAGAAGTTTTGAAGCCAACTCCATTTCTATTCCTACTTATGAAAAGGCAAATCTGTTGGAGTGGAAACCCATTTTCCTTTAAAACCACTCCTGCACATTTGAGGTTGCATTTTCAGCAACCACAAATGTGTCATGTTTTTCAGCGGGTTTAATTTTCATTGTTTCAAGCAAAGCTGGTTTCGGCATATAAAATAATCATTACACTGAATCATTGTGTTTCGATGGCTACATATATAACTTTATGATCTGACCAATAGGAATCAAGAACATCTGTTTCAAAATTTACCTTACTATCAAAATTTAGGAAAATTAAGTCCAACAATGTACCATAAGATGTAGTAGGTTTAGACACAATTTGTGAACAGCAAAATGAATCTCTCATGAACTTTAAAAAAGAAGTGTTCCCAGTGTTTAAATCAATATTAAAGTCTCCCATTATGATAATTTTTGGATGTCTTAAATACACATCAGGAAGAAGGTTTGCAAGGAAAGTATCTTTTAGTTGTTGCAATTTACATATTGGTGCTTTGTAAACAAAGACAACCTGAAAAAGACCTTTGCTGGGTGATATTATGTCTGCTATAACAAACTCTAAAGATGGAGTTGAGAAAGTGACTGTATTGTGAAGAATACAATCATTTCGATAATATAATACCAATCCATGAGGTGGTCTTGTATTAAAGTTTGTTTGCTTTTGGTCTAATCGAACTGGTGGTTCAAAACCAGGTACATGAAAATCATCATTTTCATCTGTTGAAACAAATCTTGATTCAGCAATACCAATAACATCAGCATCCAAGATGTTAGGGTCTGATTTTATATCATTAAAGTGAGCATGAAAAGACCTTGAGTTGTTGAAAACTACTTTAAAATAGTTACTTGATAAATTATACAATGGCTTAAAGCACAACTGTAGAGTTGCATCTGTCCTTAGTCTGTGTAATTCTTGTCGAACACACTCTGCTACAGCTATTGCTTCTTGATTGAGATCTAATATCTGTAATCCAGTTAAAGATGTTACTCTGCTTAGCGCAACATAGTGAATATGTGGTATTTTCCCTTTACGTTTTGATTTCAGACTAACAACAACTTCTTGTAATGTGTCTCCTTGTGATTTATGAATTGTTTTTCCGGCTGCTGGACGAAGAGGAAATTGAATTCTTTCAAAGGTCTTATATTTATAAGTAAATGACCTTTTAATGTCAAACATTGGAGTCCATGTTTTTTCAACATCTTTTCCATACAAGTGTGAATATTTTCTTCTACTGTTAGCACCAATTCTGGCATCCTCAAACTTAACCCATATGATACTTGGTCTTATAGATTTAGTTTTGCACTCTATCAATTTAAGTTCACAAGTTGAACCATTTGTGAGACCATCAGTGACTTCAATATTAGCTGTAAGATCATATTTCATCCCAATTGCTAATACCACTTCCTTTGCAAGATTGGCTGTATCAGACTGTTTTTCTGGTAAAGAACTAAGTAATTTTGTTTTTACAGATGCTGGTAAATCCCCACAAACTGTGTCAACTGCTTTAACTTTAACCTTTTGTGAGCCTAATTTAGATATGTATTGTAAATTAAAATTATCCACTAAAGCATTTTCAACAAACAAATGAGTAGCATTAGTTCTGTATGATGGATCACTGATTGAAACAGTTCTTGTATTTAAAACTGCAAAATCATTTTCAGTCAGCTGATTTTGTCTCAACCTATTTAGTAATTGAGCAAATTCCAAATCATCTTTTTGTCTCATTATTTCAGTAAGTTCATGAAAAGAAAATAATAATTTCCAGTAATTAGGAGCTAACGCTGTTAATCCTTTGCTTAGATCATTGAAAATCCAGCTGTCAAATACAGGTTGGAGTTGGAAAAAGTCACCAATAGCTATGATACTCACGCCACCAAATGAACAGTTGCTTCCCTTGATTTTTTTCAGCCTTCTTTCCAGTAAAGAGAACATTTTGTTTCCAACCATTGAAATTTCATCAATCAAAATCAGAGACAAATTTCTGTATTTCATTCTGAGTGTATTGAGAACATCACATGACAGTGACTGGTCAAGTCCTTTATTTGGTTGTATCTGGAAAGCATTGTGAATAGTCAGACCATTTATATTGTAAGCTGCCTTTCCAGTAGGAGCACAAAGAAGAATTCTTATATCGTCAGGGTCCTCACCTTCAATAGAACATAAGTGTCTGTGTAAAGCTTGAAATATTGTTCTGACAACTACAGATTTTCCACATCCTGCTCCACCTGTCAAAAATGTATAAAATGGTTCATGTTTTGTTTTAACCCATGTGACAACATGTTTGAAAAATTCCCACTGTTTCTTATTCAAGGATCTTATCAAATCAAAATAATCACTCTCACTTATTCTGTTGGCATGATTTGTCAATTCTACTGTTCTTGCTTCAATTCCAACTTCACGAGACATATCATACAGTCTATGTTCTGTTGGTCTATCTGGATTGAAATGAACATACTGTTCTGATTCTGTTGGGCCTATTTCAGCATCTTCCATTTCTACTTGCTGTGTGGCAGGTGCTATTTGATCATTCTCATTACAATCATTTTCTGCCTCTTCTATAGCTTTCTCTAGATCTATTACTTTTCCTTCATATTGCTTAGCTTTCTTTTCTAATAGTCTTGAAACAGTCAAGTACATTTTTTCAAATGTTTCATGTCCACATTGCAAATCTGAAAGTTCATTTCTCCATGGATAAAATAACATTAAGCGTTCTCTGTAGAAGTTTTCAGAGTCAGTCTTGTAATTATATTTAACATATCTTATAACCTTAGGTGTTTTTCTTTGGTATATTCTAATACCATTCTTCAGTGTTATGTTGATTTTGTTATTGTTTTCTTCTATAACATCTGCATTTGTCTCTTCATTTTCACTTTCAGATTCATTTTCCTGCTGTTCTGTTTCATGATCTGAGGATTCCAAGTTTTTAGGATACTGCAATTCAAGCTGAGATACATAGTCTGCTAGACACCAGTTCTCCAGTTGTTTTGGTCTACGCGAGTATCTTTTAATATCATTGTCTGATTCTATTTCAGTAGAGTCTGGGCCTAGTTTTTCTAGGGCTGATGATTGTTTTAGAAGGAAAGTTCTTTTGTGTTGTGGAGATGTGTTAATGAAGACAACTTGTCTTGTTGCTTTTGTTAAAGGCATCTGTAGTGTTAAGTATGTTGCTTCTTGTGCGCTTGTTTCAACAGAATTTGAAAAGTAATTCCCAATGTGCCTTACTTGATGCTTCAAGTCTAAATTTCCCTGTCGTGCTTCTTTTGATGCTTGGTCTAGTAATGCACTCATACCTTTTTGTGACTTGCTTATGTATGAAACAATATACACTGCACATGCAAATGCATCTAAAACAAACTGTAAATCATGGTTTGCTTGCCAAGCTATCAACACAGTTTTCATGTAACCATTAACACGGACTTCAGATGGTTTTCGTTTGAGAAAAACTTTTGGACCACTCAAGTTGCTTCTTATGGCCTTTATGTAATTTTCATCATTCATTTGTAACACATCATCTAAAAACATGTCATATGTCATCTGGTCTATATCTTCAGAATTGTGAAGTATATTAATTTCGTTTTGTATTTCTTTATATATAGCCTTGTACTTTTCTATGTCATCATTTTCTTTCAAAGGCTCTAAGATTACTGTTGCTTTCATAGGTGGAAGGGGGAAACCAAAACGACAAATTGGGTGACCTTTTTTTCTGCATGTTTTAGAATGTTTATGAACTTGTAAATTGACTAAACTAGTGTCATTTTCTGAAAGTGAACAGGAGACATATTTATCAATAAATGCTACAACATCTTCATTTGAATTAGTTTCATATACTGGTGCATTTTCAATCCAAATCAAGATATGAATATGTGGTGAACCTCTCTGTTGAAATTCAACCCTATAAAAAAAGTCTGTCAATTTTCCAATAGGATCATGATCACTTTTCAACACTAAGTTCATAAACTGTTGGACACGATAATCAAAATATCTAGAGCATGTCACAGGGTCTTTCTGAACAAGTTTAGATTTCTGATTCCAATCCATTTCTTCCAATTCCTTGTCAGTATACTCTTTGCCATCATTTAATTTTCCTAGAATTCGTAACAAATCTTTCCAGTTAGTGTCTGCAGATGAAAGAGAGCCAAACCATGTTGGAAGACCCAATTGTCTGATCATTGCAAACAAATCTTTTTTCCTCTTTTCAAGGTATACTGGAGAGTTTCTTAAACTTCTAAAGATGTAATAACCTTCATCTAATCTTACAAGATCATTTACAGTGTTAGGATTGAGTACATCTTTTGCTGTCCATTTTTTTCCTTCTGATTGACACCTTCTCAGAGCAAGATTGACCTTATCACTTATGTTTTTTAACTGAATTTTCTTCAACTTAAAAAAAATGTTTGGTACAGACTGTGCGACTCTCCTATCCATGGACCTTAGTTCCCATTTGACAATATCACTATAGTGAACAGAAACAGACCTGTCTTTATTATCTGGCCTTCTTTGACCACAAAATATAGTTGGAAAAGATAAGTACTCTGCATCAGGATCACTATAGAGGCTAATTGGTCGTTGACCTTCACCAGGAGCAAAAGTTAAACCTGCATCACATAGTGGATTGTCGTCTGGAATGTGATCTAAAAGTGTATCTGTATTACCAACATGTGTTTCATTTTCATCTACTTCACTGAAATGATCCGAGTCATGTTCTGAATCATTTTCATCTTGGTTATCCTCTTGTTCTGTACTATTTTTTTCATTTGGTATTTCTTCTTCATTTATTTTTGCTATTTCTGTAATCCAATCCTCATTTATTTCTATTCCAGAACACTTGTACAATTCACTTGTTCTCATCAAATAATGTAATGCACAAATGACAGCAAATGGTCTCACATTTTCACTAAAATCACACTTTTTGAATTCCAGCTTCTTCTTCAGTTTAACTGATATTGTTCCTGATTTCTCTAATGTATGAGGAAGTGAATTTATTGTAGGTTGAACTTCAACAGGCACATTTACAACATTGCCTTTAACTGATAACTGTCCACCTCTAGGCAACTGTCGAATCTGCATGAAAGGAATTCTTAATGATAACAGTCTCTCTTCTAAGGGATACAAATTTAATTCTTTTGGTTTTTGGGGAAATCCCATCTTATTTGCTATTGCAAAGCGAGGTATTTTTTGTCTTTTAATTGCATTTAGACAAGTGTGGCATATCCATTCTATGTGCTGTACAGATTTAAAATTTGTAAAACAATGAGACATGTTAGCAGGAGTATTCATTTTAATAGTTTTAGCATTAACTACAGAATCACAGAACCAAGTTTGATGACAAGAAGTACATATATATGTAGGACCTTCATTAATTTTTGTTTTAAAATTTCTTATGCAGGTATCAAGGGTTATACCGTGAGTTCTTTTCTTTTTGAGGTCTTTTTCATGATCTGTAAAATCACTGTTTTTTCTTTTAGTACTTTTGACTGTCTTTTCATAACATCTGTCTATATCTAGGTTTTTCTGTCTTGAACTTTGTTTCTTCAAACGCTCATTTTCTAAATTTTCTGGATGTGACCTATATTCTTGTTTTCTGTGGAAGTCTCGTTTTGACTCATGTTTTCTGTAGTTTTCATCTTGTCTGGCAATTTTTTTCTTTTTTGTTTCGTTTCTTTTGAAATTTTCATTCTTTCTAGCCTCTCTTTTAGCAGCAAGTTCTCTTCTATTGAAATTTTCATTCTTTCTAGCCTCTCTTTTAGCAGCAAGTTCTCTTCTATTGAAATCTTCATTCTTTCTAGCCTCTCTTTTAGCAGCAAGTTCTCTTCTATTGAAATCTTCATTCTTTCTAGCCTCTCTTTTAGCAACAAATTCTCTTTGTCTTTCCATCCTTCTTAAATCAGGATTATCTCTTTGAGACTTTTTACTTTCTGCTTCAGCCCTTCTATAATTTTCATCCTTTCTAGCCTCTCTTTTAGCAACAAAGTCTCTTTGTCTTTCCATCCCTCTTAAATCAGGATTGTCTCTTTGAGACTTTTTACTTTCTGCTTCAGCCCTTCTATAATTTTTATCCTTTCTAACTTCTCTTTTAGCAGCAAGTTCTGATTTTTTGAAATCTTCATTCTTTCTAGCCTCTCTTTTAGCAACAAATTCTCTTTGTCTTTCCATCCGTCTTAAATCAGGATTATCTCTTTGAGACTTTTTACTTTCTGCTTCAGCCCTTCTATAATTTTCATCCTTTCTAGCCTCTCTTTTAGCAGCAAGTTCTCTTTGTCTTTCCATTTGTCTTATATCAGAATTATCTCTCTGAGACTTCTTTCTATGTGCTTCTGTTTTTCTGTAATTCTTATCTTTTCTTGAATATCTTTTAGCATTTAATTCTCTTTCCTTGAATTGTTTGTTTTTTCTTCTTTTTTGCATGTAGTTTTTCATATATACAAACTTGGGTACTTTCATATACTGGTAGGAAACTTTTTTTTGTTTTGTGTTCCTTAGTTTCTGATCCTCAAAGTAATTCTTAATCTGCTTGGTCACATCTTTGTCAGTATCTTTATTACTGATACATACAGGTAAAATTTCAAATTGAGAGTCTAAATCAATTTGTAAACTGGTGTAAAAACCATACAAGTAACTGAGGAGGTCATGTAAGTCAGCAAATCCAATCAAAATACTTTTGCCAGAGGAATCTAATGGATTATTCAGTGCACATTCTGAATGAGAATGAGTGTCAAAAAAATAGTATGTATGATTATAATAATAAACTGCTGAACATATGGCTCCAATCATAATAAGAAATTTGTTCGACTGCTTTGTACAATTTTGAATTGCTTCTTGTAATGTGAGAAATCCAGTCAACTCTTGGTACTGTAAAGCTATTCCAAACAGAATATTTTGTTTGTTAATTATAAAAATCCCTTCAGGAATTTCTATTTTGACAGGAATTTCATCAAAATTTAAGAGCATATTTTTAAATAATCCCTGTGTTGTTAATTCTTGAACATGCTTTCTGTAAATTTCATCACCTTTATTCAAAATGTAATCCAGGTTCAGTGTGTTTGAATCAAAATTTAAAGAAGAAAGTGATAAGAAAACTAAGCAATTACAAGTACATTGGTTTCCCCTGCTTTGATCAGCAAATTTTGTGGCATACTGGTCAAAAGTTCCAAATTTAATAAAGTTTGCATTAAAAGAATTGTAATATTTTGATACTCCTTGTTCTGAATTAGTTTTAAATTGTTCATTTTGGTCTTGCAACAGATTAGTTTGGATAAAACAATGAGACTCTTTTTTGGCATAACTATTGTTTGATTCATTTGACAGAATATCTGTTTGTATGTGACAAGTTTCTTTTAGACAGTTATTGTCACTGTTTTGATTTGCACAGTTGTTGTTACTGTTTTGATTTGCAGAGTTATTGTTACTGTTTTGATTTGCACAGTTATTGTTACTGTTTTCATTCAATTCAGATTGTTCGTGTTTATTCAATTCAGATTTTTCAAGATTATTCAATTCAGATATTTCAAGTATATTCAGTTCAGATATTTCAAGTTTATTCAATTCAGATTTTTCAAGTAGTTTCAAGTTACTATTGTTTGCATTTGAGTGGAGGTTAGTATCTCCCATGTTATTTGAGTTACTGTTGTTTATATATGTGTGGAGGTCAGTATCCCCCATGTTATTTGAGTTACTGTTGTTTATATTTGTGTGGAGGTCAGTATCCCCCATGTTATTTGAGTTACTGTTGTTTATATTTGTGTGGAGGTCAGTATCCCCCATGTTATTTGAGTTACTGTTGTTGAAGGTGTCAGTATCACCTATGTCAAGGTCAGATTTTGTACTGTTAATGGGTCCAGTATCCCAAGTCAAGTCCGTCAGTCTCTGTTTCTTTGGGTTTTTCACACCACGTTTAGCCTCAGCTGCCCTCCAATTTTTTCTTCTTGGCATCTTCAAAAATCTATAAATACATATGCAAATAATGTACAATAATGAGGACAAAATGTTATAAATTGCATAATGTGAAAAAAGAAAGACTAGATTAATAATTACATAATGAGAGCTAAGATGATTGGGTAGACATAGTACCTTTATATATATCATGATTATCATATGTGTTTTCTGTCATAGAGTTGTCACTTGTTTTTTTTTTATATATATACCTATATATATATCTAGAATACTGATATGCTTCATTTACAGTGTAGTGGGATAAAATAATATATCAAAGTGCAACTATAGCTAATTGCTAAACATGTTGCCTTTGGTTAAATAAGGGAAAGTTAAGTTATGCCCTTTTTTTTTTTAATCATGATCAATATTAATATGTTGTGTTTTTATTTGCATATACAAAAAAGGTTTGAGAAATTGATACTACTGGTGCATTCCTGTATATTTAATATAGCAGTATTGTTGAAAATGCCATCTACATGTAATTTATTATAACTATCTTTCTAAATTAAGTAAACAAAGTTTCAATTAAATAAGATGATAACACTAATGCACTTACGCTCAATCATATGTATGTGTACATAAGTTTGAAGTTGACATCTTAAATAAGAAATACAAATTGGTGTTCAAAACAGTTTTGTTCTTGTAAATTTGTTTAATCTAATTAAGTTACACAGAAAATTTTACTAATTCAAAGTCACTTGTCAATGTTGTGTCAAAATAGTCAGCAAACTGACATGTGTCCATAAATCCATAAGTCTTGCGAAATCACTTCAAATTAGTCATAATAGCATTGTGTAATGATAGATTTGCAACCTCATACAAAATATCATTGAATTTGATCCATCACATGTAGCTCTTATCAAACTAACTTAATATAAATTGCTACTTCATTCAAAGTCACTGGACCACGACCAAGGGGCAGGGCCTAAAAATAGTCACCAAACTTGTGTTAACTGATAGCAGATGTGTCAAAGCAACACGAATGGCCTCGTCCCAAAAGTTGAAAAATTTCAATATAAAAACACATGTGGACACAAACATGATGGTAGCCTCGCATACCAAAATTCAGCTCAAAATCTGGAGGGTAATAGAGAAAAAATCTGTAGAACTGTGATTTTCAATAATCTATCAAAGTCAAAAGCCCGTAATTTCAGCAAAAATCAGCAGAGCGGAACAAAACTTAAGCTTGACCTATAACTCATCATGGTTAACTCAGATACATCCAGGTGCTCCGCAGGGCGCAGCTTTATACGACCACAGAGGTCGAACCCTGAACAGTTGGGGCAAGTATGGACAAAACATTCAAAGCGTGATACAGCTCTGAATTTGGATTGTGATCAAATTTTTGACATTACATGGTTTTTTTTACAAATGTCAAGATTTTACAAATCAATTAAAGATTTCTTCTTCAAACTTATTTAAATCTAAAATTAAATAGTTGACACAGCATAGGTTTCTGACACAGAATGAATGTGGTCTAATGAACTTAAAAATTATTTTTTGCCTTTGAGCAATTCACTATGCTGTTGAATATTAATCCTCAAAAAAATGTTTGAAGAAATTTTCTTTTTATTTATGAAATCTGAAATGAGAAAAATTTAAACCCCCCCCCCCCCCCCCCCCCCCCCCCCCATTTTTTTTTCACATCCCCGTTTCCCTTTTTCCAAAACTGATATCAATTCAAATTTCTAATGGAGTTTGCAACAATAACTACTCTTTTAAATACATCATAAAATATTAAAATGTAAAATAAAGTGCTTGTTATCACTGAATGGTAAAGATTGGTTGGTAGTAAAAGTGAATATACATTGTTTATTGTATAAAACAATAAAAAAAACTTCATCAGCAACATTTTATATTGGCAAATTTCCAATGAAGTTATTTACATAAAGTTATTGGCAAATAAAAATAGAAAATGACATCATAGTCATGTCTGGCAAATGTCCAACATACATTATCTAAAAACATTTTAGATAAGATAAGGAAAAAAAGCTTCATCAGCAACATTTTATATTGGCAAATTTCCAATGAAGTTATTTACATAAAGTTATTGGCAAATAAAAATAGAAAATGACATCATAGTCATGTCTGGCAAATTTCCAACATATATTATCAACTACTATTCTATACAAAGAAAGATAACTCCAATTGAAAATTAATTGCTATTGCACAATATTGTGCAATTAGATATTTCTTGCTATTGTGCAATACTGTGCAATTGAAAATTTCTTGCTATTCCACAATACTTGATATGGAATCCTGATTTGGACCAACTTGAAAACTGGGCCCATAATCAAAAATCAAAGTACATGTTTAGATAAAGCATATCAAATAAGCCCAAGAATTTAATTTTTGTTAAAATCAAACTAAGTTTAATTTTGGACCCTTTGGACCTTAATGTAAACCAATTTGAAAACTGGACCAAAAATTAAGAATCTACATACACAGTTAGATTTGGCATATCAAAGAACCCATTTATTCAATTTCTGATGAAATCAAACAAAGTTTAATTTTGGACCCCCATTTGGACCAACTTGAAAACTAGGCCAATAATTAAAAATCTAAGTATATTTTTAAATTCAGTATCTTAAAGAACCCCAAGGATTCAATTTTTGTTAAAATCAAGCTAAGTTTAATTTTGGACCCTTTGGACCTTAATGTAGACCAATTTGAAAACGGGACCAAAAATTAAGAATCTATATACATAGTTAGATTCGGCATATCAAAGAACCCCAATTATTCAATTTTTGATGAAATCACACAAAGTTCAATTTTGGACCCTTTGGGCCCCTTATTCCTAAACTGTTGGAACCAAAACTCCCAAAATCAAACCCAACCTTCCTTTTATGGTCATAAACCTTGTGTTTAAATTTCATAGATTTCTATTTACTTATACTAAAGTTATGGTGCAAAAACCAAAAATAATGCTTATTATGGCCCCTTTTTGGCCCCTAATTCATAAACTGTTGTGACCTCAACTCCAAAAATCAATCCCAACCTTCCTTTTGTGGTCATAAACCTTGTGTTTAAATTTCATTGATTTCTATTTATTTATACTAAAGTTATTGTGCGAAAACCAAGAATAATGCTTATTTGGGCCCTTTTTGGCCCCTAATTCCTAAACTGTTGGAACCAAAACTCCCAATATCTATCCCAACCGTCCATTTGTGGTCATAAACCTTGTGTCGAAATTTCATAGATTTTTATTCACTTAAACTAAAGTTATAGTGCGAAAACCAAAAAAATGCTTATTTGGGCCCTTTTTGGCCCCTAATTCCTAAAATGTTGGGACCAAAACTCCCAAAATCAATCCCAACCTTCCTTCTGTGGTCATAAACCTTGTGTTAAAATTTCATTGATTTCTATTCACTTTTACTAAAGTTAGAGTGCGAAAACTAAAAGTATTCGGACGACGACGAGGCAGGATGACGACGCCAACGTGATAGCAATATACAACCAAAAAATTAAAATTTTTGCGGTCGTATAAAAATCAGCCCCATATCTGAAGGCGTTTAGAAAAAAAGTCTGTATAACTGTGATTTTCAACAATTTCTCAAAGTCCAAAGCCCGTAATTTGGCAAAAATTAGTGGAGCGGAGCGAAACTTATACTTGATCTGTTCCTTATCATAGTTAACTAACATACCAAAAATCAGCCCCATATCTGAAGGCGTTTAGAAAAAAATGTCCGTATAACTGTGATTTTCAACAATTTCTCAAAGTCCAAAGCCTGTAATTTCGGCAAAAATTAGTGGAGCGGAACAAAACGTATAATGGTATGTTGCGGAATGACGGAATTACAGAAAGACAAAATTACAGACTTCGTTGCGGGGTCATAAAAATGGTTGATTTGTTGAATTTGCCATTCATTTGTCATGCTTACAAAAAAATGTCAATCCTGTGTCATGCTTAGACCAGAGTGAGACCCACTTTTAATGGTTTGAGAAATTGGCAATGCCATCGGCACAATTTTTTTATTTCCCCATTTGCATTCTGATGACATGAATGCTATTATGACAAATTTGAAGTGACAAACTACAATGAGATACACTTGCATCATTTATTACATAAGTTGAATGACATTTTATTGATATTTTTAGAAATAATTCAGATAATAGAGAGAACATATTTTACACGCCTGTTTCTGTTTCTTGTCATGATTTATTAACTGTGAAAGGACATAGAATCTGCTATAATTAGGTAGTTTCGAGTCCTGTCAATACAAATGTTCCTGATTTAATCAATAACAAATGTTTCAATTTTTATTCTATAGAACTACAAATAAAGTATATCAGTACTCATTCCAACAAACAAAACACATATGGTTTAAATATTTTTAATGAATTTAATATTTCCATTGAAAACTTGTTTTTAGCTTCATCCTTCTCTTTTACAAGAATGTTTTCTTGACATCATCATTGATCATTGTTGAGAACATGCATGCAAAACATTGAGAGTAAAAGTGTTTGCAAATTAGAATAAATTTAGTTGTATGATAACACAGTTAAATAAATATTAACAGCAAAATAATGTTTTTCTTCCCTTTCATGGTCATTTTTATTTTGGGCTTATTTACATTCTAAATTTAGAATGCTAGCAGGCTAATCAGATTTTTTTTTAAACTAAATTGATCCTATTCATCTATATTTTGTCTGAAAATACAAAGCAGTTTGTGTGTCCCAATTATAGTTTTAAACTTGAGCAAACTCTTAATCTGCCATTTAATACTGTACCTTCAAGATTCCCACCAAAAAAGGAAGTATTCTGACTTTTCATTGAAGACTTCCTGTTTGCTATATCTTATTACCACAAAAAACTTTTAAACAACAAAGTCCAACAAATATGATGACTGAAACTCATGACACTGAAAACATGGTCTTTATTCTTGTATCAAGTAATATTTTTACTTTTAGTATAATAAATTTCTTAAATATTAATTCAAAACCAATACTTTAAAGTAGGTTTATTCTAGGAAATGAGAACGAGGGACACGATCAAATTAAAAAAAAATCCTAAACTTCTAATATATATATTAAATGAAGAACTATATTTTTTTAAAGAGAAAAACATCTTTTAATAGTTAATTTATATTTTGAACACTATCAATCAATTCTAAGATCTGGTGTTGTTGATTAATTTAGCTCTCAAAGTGTCTGTGATTCTATTAAAGTTTTAAAACAATAATATGAGGCACACATTACCTGTAAAAGGGGATGAAGTCTGTATAAATTATTAGAATTCAAACTTGACATTCAAACTTTGGAATCTGTTGAAAAGAAACCAAAATACTGAAACATTTTTGATGTTAGGGATTATAGTTGTCACATCATTTTCAATGTAAACAAAGGAACGCTATCATTAGGAATAAATGTTTGTTTTTCTTCAAGTATATGTTCATTAGTGAGGGGGGGCAGGACCTTTTTTGGGACTACTGCAGTTTCAGAGGAGAAGCATTTGGTAAAAGTTTACAAACAAGTACAAATCAATTGTTAAAATTGACTATGAAGGGCAGTAACTCCCTTAAAGGGTCAATTGAAAATTTTGGCTATATCCACTTATTTGTAGCTTGTACTTTGCTAAACATTATTGCTGTTTACACTTTATCTCTATCTATAACAATATTCAAGATAATAACCAAAACTCTAAAATTTTCTGAAAATTACCAATTCCGGGGCAGCAACCAAACAACGGGTTGCCTGATTGGTCTGAAAATTTCAGGGCAGATAGACTTTGACCTATCAAACAAATTTATCCTTGTCAGATTTGCTTTAAATGCTTTGGTTACTGAGATTTTAGCCAAAAACTGCATTTTCCCCTATGTACTATTATTAGTCATGTCGGCCATCTTGGTTGGCAGACAGGGTCATCGAACACATTTTTTAAACTAGATACCCTAATGATAATTGTGGACAAGTTTGGTTAAATTTGTCTCAGTAGTTTCAGAGGAGAAGATTTTTGTACAAGATAACAAAACTTCAAGAAAAATTGACAAAAAATGACTATAAAGGGCAATAACTCCTTAAGGGGTCAACTGACCATTTTGGTCATGTTGACTTTTTTGTAGATCTTACTTTGCTGAACATTATTGCTATTTACAGTTTATCTCTATCTATAATTATATTCAAGATAATAACCGAAAACGGTGAAATTTCCTTAAAATGACCAATTTTGGGGCAGCAACCCAACAACGGGTTGTCCGATTCATCTGAAAATTTCAGGGCAGATAGATCTTGACCTGATAAACAATTTTACCCCCTGTCAGATTTGCTCTAAATGCTTTGGTTTCAGAGATATGAGCCAAAATCTACATTTTACCCCTATGTTCTATTTTTAGCCGTGGCGGCCATCTTGGTTGGTTGGCCAGGTCACGCCACACATTTTTTAAACTAGATACCCCAAAGATGATTTTGGTCAAGTTTGGTTAAATTTGGCCCAGTAGTTTCAGAGGAGAAGATTTTTGTAAAAGTTAACGACGACGGACGACGGACGACGACGGACGACGGACGACGACGACGACGGACGCCGGACGCAAAGTGATGGGAAAAGCTCACTTGGCCCTTCGGGCCAGGTGAGCTAAAAACTTGTCAATTATGCACGCTTTTATGACGTCAATTACCAGATAGAGAGGATCACCTGTATTCCTGCACTTTAAACGTTCATCAAGCGTCTCAGTGATCTCAGGGATAAACTAGAAATGATGTTTGTTCTGTAGTTACTTAATCACATTTCCCTAATGACAGAAGTGATGACAGACAGATATGAGAATTCAATTTGCCGACAAAATCATGCAATATAGCTTTATAGTTTTCCAACGACTCTCTCAATATTGAAACTGAAACAACGACACCCATGAATGATGTTCACTAAAACCAAAGTTTTTGATGGAAATGCATCAAACTTGAAAGTTGTCAATTATGTTTGCCTTAGTTTTTGGTTAACTGCCTACAGCACTTACAGTGCTTTAATTTTATCATGCCCTAACTCCAGTGCCGATTTCTGGTACATAAGTGCACTAGGCATAGAGATTAGAAACAAGTATCTGACTCAAACTTATCTTCATGATCTTGTTATTCAGGACAAAGGATTCATGACACCAAAGTATAACGTTGATGACCTTGAACTCATCAAATGCCATTGTATGCATAATCATTATAAACATTAGACATATATGCCTCAGTACTTGTTTATATTTTCAGGCTCGACAAGAACAAGCTGTGCTTGAACAGCAACAATGGATACAAATGCAGCAAGCTCTACAACAACAACAGCAACAAATGTCACAAAACACAGACGATGATGACTATTCATAGCAAATACTTTTGTGTAGTTATTGTTCATATTTTGATTGTACTAGGTCATATTTTATTCAAATGTCTAATAAAAAGTGTTCATATATGAAGATTTAGGAGTTTTGTCTCACTTCAACAAACATTGCTTAATATGAGACATGTATTTGTCCTGCATATGTCAGTTATTTAACCTCATTCTATTGGTTAGTGGCATATAATAATCACTGATTATGTTTGAATGAGGTTTCTAACAATTTTGACTTCTTTTAAACTGAGATTTACTGTGCATGCTGCTGTGTGATTGTTAGTCCCCCACTGACGAAGTCGAAGTGGACTTAAGGTTTGCACTCCATCTGTTTTTCTGTCTGTATGTCTCTCTGACAAAATCGAAGGGGACTTTAGGTTTGCACTCCATCTGTTTGTCTGTCTGTTCTTCCGTCCATCTGTCTGTCAGGCTGGCCGGCCTGGCAAATCAGTTTTCAATACTTTTTTCTTCATTCTTGAAGATATTGATTTGATATTTGGTATATAGTTTTAACATGACAATTTATAGATCAAGTTAGGGTTTTGTTCCGGTCTGATAATTTAGTCTAGAGTAATGGTCCCAAATCTAATGTTAGAGAACTTTGTTAAACCATATTTTTAAACAAAGGGAGATAAGTTATTTTTTTAAAAATTTAAAAGACAATCAGTGTTAAATTGTTTGAAGAATTTTGTGTCAGGTTTGTTTTTTATTTTGTATAAAATAATTTTCTGAATGCTAAATATATATTTTGTTTTATTAAGTAAAATCCTTTAATTAGATATTAATCTATTTTTATTAAGGTATATATTTCATTACATTACATTGTGTAGATAAAAGTTGTTGACATTTTTAAAATAAGTTAAACATCTTTATTAGTTTGTGACAAATGAAAGAAAAATTATTTGTACTGTTAACAATATTTGATTATAATTTGAATAGATATACATTGTATTACATCATATCTAATTTTAGAGAACTATTACAGTGACTTGACTGTTAGTGTTGCTATTCACCAATTGCAACTCATTCAAAATTTTGACCCAATTGCAATTTGTTTTATTAAATCAAATTGTTCAACTGGTCAAAAATTTGAACAAACTGTTCAGCCAAAATGTGAAAGTGCAAAGTGATAAAATAAATCATACTTACAATCCTATAAGTCTGTAACTCCACTGTATTGATGTATTTCCTAAATCAGTCTATCAATCTGTATAGTTATATTATTGCCATTACCATACTAAAGGTGAACTGTTTTATTTTGAATTGCTATAAAAATGTCAAAACTAAGCTTTTATAGAGTTTTTCTTTCGAAAAGTATTCTATATTTATAAGAATCACACACTATGTGAATAAAAACATTTCATATTCAGTAAAATATTTGAAATTGCAATATGTTTGTAGGAAGGGGAGATAATCGCTTTTTGGTTTCAAAAAGTCTTTATTCAAAAGAATAGTATTTTAGGTTATCTCCCCAAGGAAGCATATTGTTATTTCATACATATTTTACTGAATATGAAATGTTTTTATTCACATAATGTGTGATACTTATAAATATAGAATACTTTTCGAGAAGAACTCTATAAAAGCTTAGTTTTGACATTTTTATAGCAATTCAAAATAAAACAGTTCACCTTTAGTATGGTAATGGCTGTAATATAACTATACAGATTGATAGACTGATTTAGGAATTACATCAATACAGTGGAGTTACAGACTTATAGGATTGTAAGTATGATTTATTTTATCACTTTGCACTTTCACATTTTGGCTGAACAGTTTGTTCAAATTTTTGACCAGTTGAACAATTTGATTTAATAAAACAAATTGCAATTGGGTCAAAATTTTGAATGAGTTGCAATTGGTGAATAGCAATACTAACAGTCAAGTCACTGTAATCATATCAAATGTTTAATAGAGTGTTTTCCACACTTCTTTTTCTCATGCTCATGATCAAGTTCAAATTTTTGTATTCAGTCTGATAATTTTGTGCAGAGTTATGATCCTTGGACTTGAAAAATTCACTCATATAATCCGTTTTCCACATTGTTTTTAGTCATGCTTGAAGATATTGACTTAATATTTTCTTTTTGTTTATACCATGACAAGTTATAGAACAAGTTGTTTTGTTCCAGTATAATGAATTTTTACCCAGTAGAGGACTATGTATTGTCATGCAATACTCTCAGAATGCTTGTTTATTAAAGATGGCTAGAGGTATAGTGGGAAGGTTGAAATCTCACAAAACAAGTTTAAAACTGCTGCATTTTTGTGCCTGTCCCGAGTCAGGAACCTGTTGCCTTTGTTTATATGTTTTGAGGTAAAGATTGCACAAAATGCTATCAAAACCCTATAGCACTGACTAGATATCTAAATTTTCCAAGGTTTATCACTACCTTTGAGGTACACAAAATACAGTGCATTGATCATAAATTCTCAACATCCTATCCATGAACATTTGCAGAAATTTATCAATGAAATAAACACTCAGATATTCAAGTTACAAAATGGTGTTATCCATACAAGAAAGTTACACAAATGGTGGAAGGTGCAGGAATCTAATATCTGTTCTAAAACTAGTGTAATCTTTAAAATTGGAGTTATATCCCTTTGTCCATAATTGTTCAACCAATGCTTTAAAATATTACTATCCACTGATAAATTAAAGCAGTGTTTACTCTTCAGTGCTTACAAGCAGGTTGATTTTAGTTTTGGCTCATATACATGTTTTTGAGTTAAGTGTGTCATTTTTTTAGCTGAATTAGAATACATTATTATTCAGGAGCTAGCTGAATCCCGCCTCTTGGTTGGAGATTTTTTTAATGTGTTTAATACCCATTGGTGGCCTTTTGTTGTTTGATGCTCTTTGCCTTTGGTCAGGTTGTTGTCTCTGTGATAAATTCCAGTTTTCCTTCTTTATTTTTTGGGATACGATTGCTTTCAAGCAATCTGTAGACTTTTACCATTGACTCAGGGCTCATTCCCTCACGTCAGCCATTTTATTCTAAACTTCAGCAACATCTCAGATTCTTAGGATTGTCTTGCTTTAAAAGGTAAAAACAAGCAAACGGATTGAGCATAAACAACTTTCCTGTAATGTTCTTCTCATAACCTTCATGTTTGATATTTCCCTTGACTTATATGCGTGTTTTTAACAACACGGAAAATCAGAATTAATCAGTATTTATATTTAGTGTTTTTATAAATTTAGAAACACGTCAGAGGGAATTCCTCAGTTTTGATAAATGCGAGAGTTCTCTGAATTCCGATAATTCTATTTCTGTCATATAAGAACTGAAGTGGAGTTTTTCTATGTTTTACCGTTATGAAACTGATACTGTACTCTCATAAAGAAATGGAGACCCATTCATCATATCATTTAATAAACGTTCTTGTTCTAAATCTCAAGTCGCGAGTTTGTTTATGTATTAATGCGCATGCGTATAGTTTTCTTGATTTCAAGGGGTATCAGATTGAGTGGTTGCTCTGGATTCCCCGCTTATAAATTAATTTGAAACTCATGGGATTCTTTCTATGTCTGTCTGCTATTGAGGGTTTAATATTGTTGTTGCATAATTTAAAATCATATGCATCATTTAAATTAAAATCAATGTAGTTTTACCTATAACACCCCTTCAGCCGAAATGAAATCTTCCATATTATCGTTTCGAGTTGTCTCCCTTCCGGAAATATTTCCCGTCAAAATCAAAATACAATGAGACTCGTCAAGAAAAATTAACTCGTTGGATGTCGGTAAACGTCGTATTATATTAAGAGCGATCTCAATTTTAACAGAGGAGTGTGTACGGAAAGGAATCATGCCCACTGACCCAAAGGAAATTAATATTTAAAGACTTAGAAATGAGGGGGGATAGGAGGGGGTCCTGATCCCGAAATCCCGGGCTTAAAATAACAAAATCCCGAGGTTCCGAAATTCGAATAAAGAATTCCCGGATCCCGAGAGGGTCAATCCCGAAATCCCGAGCTTAAAAACAACCGATCCCGGAATCCCGATAAAGGTCCTATCCCCCCTCAGAAATGGGGTTCCTCCTAGAATTAACGGTGATAAGATACGAAGTGAAATACCTTCTCTCACTCTCAGTTAGTCCGAGATTACTCTGACGTCCAACGGCTGTTTTGCCAGACAAGCTTGGGCCGTGGGACGTGGGACGGCCCCAGCTTGTCTGGCAAAACAGCTGTTGGACGTCAGAGTAATCTCGGACTAACTCTCAGTCTGAGCTCTCAGTGACTGCTGTGGAAAGTAAACTTGGAATTGATAGTACACAAATAAAACACAATAAGTACATTGCTCACACACTTGTATACGAGATTGGCTATTTTTAAAGTTGAGTGACTATTCAGATTATTACATTTCAGTGGCGGATCCAGAACTTTGCCTAAAAGGGGGGGGGGGGCCGCTCCAGTCATGCATCAATGATTCCCTATATAATCAACCAATTTTTTCCCACGAAAGGGGGGGGGGGCGCTAGGCCCCCCTTGGATCCGCCTATGCATTTGCATGTGCAGTTGAATTAGTTTTGACTGAAATAATACTATCCAGCTGTACCAGGACTTGCGGTCAGAAAACTTTCGAGTCAGTTTTTTGTACTCATACTCGAAAATCAACCAATGAAAGCTTTATTGTTTTTCGAGCATGATGTTTGTGCTCCAAGCACTGAGCAAAATTTTATGCCTTCAAGGCCAGGGCTGCCAAAAATGCGTTACTGTTACGACGGGCAGTGAGACTCACGCATGTTCATGTTTTTTTTGCAGCAGTATCCTTGGATCTATTTTTTCCTCTTTGATCTTTTCAATTTTGGCCAAATCTCACCAATTTGTTTAATGAAAATTTGGCAAAACTGCTATACATGTGTCAATAAAAACTATATGGCAATCGTATCCCTCAGAGCATTCTGCTCTTTGATTATTTTATACTCTGTCTCATATACAGGTTATCAGTTTATTTTCGACTATCCCTCTGGTATCTTTTATCCCTCTTAAACTTTTATCACTGCATTAGGTATCAGGTCAACTATATTATGTCAAAAGAGTTATTGCAAGGTGAACAGGGCTGTCTGAATGAGATATCTTGTCTGACTTAATTTTAAATCTTTTAATATTGAAGGTTTTTTGTTATACAATGAATGGTGATATTTTTAAGTTGTTTCATGTAATGGATCAAACTATATTTTATCATACCATACATGTAAATAGAATCATTTAAGAGTGTACTTCTTCAAGGGTTGATAATAATGTAGTTAAAAGGTCAATAACCAGATTGCAATGCCCCAACCAACTGAATGTTGTAGTAACTTTGACCTTGATGTATAAGAGGTAGTGATGTTAGGTACATGCTCAGAAAGGCTGTTCTACAAGGACATTGCAGTATAAGCAAAAAAATATATCAGGTAAAAAGTCTAATTTTGAATTAGAATTGGGTACATAAGAGAATTTATCTATAAACACCTAAGGGTACATGTACACCTATGCTCTCAGTTGATAATCTGTAAATAGAATGCAATTGGACAAATTTCTCAAGTTGTGCACTGCATATAGCACCTTTATTTTTTGAAACTGCTGAGTTTTCTTTAAACTTTCTGATCTTGGTACATCAGCTAAAGAAAGATGTATTTAAGAAAGATTTGTAACTCAATGGGTCATCTTTCTAAATTAACCTTGGTATAAAAATTAAAGTTTTTTCTACTTTAACTATAATTTCTTTGATATCTCTGCTACAGATTTGTGTGCATACTTCAGTCTGTCTTTAAGGTTGTTGGTGTCATTCTGTTTCTTTGCCTCCTTCATTTTGCCAAACACACTGGTGTCTATAATGGTAGTCATGGATTTCTCCTAAACATAAAAAAAATGTATGGTACTAGTAAGTAGCCTGTTGAATTATGTCTGGTGATGTGATTATGATTTACCAATAGTCGTACGAAAGCCTGCTAGTTTCTTTCTGTTTGAGAGTAAGCATATACTAAGCAATTTGTAGTTACGACTTTCTAATTGTCCATTCTCTTTTTGGTGATAACTTGTGGTGTTTGATTTTAACAATTCCTGTAGCACATCTCTTTCGTTGGAATGGATTAAAAGCTCCTTGGTCTCTAGTGGTGTCTTTCAGGATGTCGATAGTGAACGATGTAGTGGTTGTACAGCGATTCACCTGTTGTTCTAGTAGTCATAGTTCTTTTTGGTAGGGTTTGTGCAAACCTGGTGAAATCGATATATGAGCAGTTAGAGAGTCATAGTCGGTATTTGTATCATTTTCTTGGTGTCTAATACATGTATCGTTGTGGTAAGCCTGTCATATGGTGGTGACTAGTTGTGACAATACAAGTTGGTTGTTCACACTCATCATCTTCACTGTTGGATACTCTGTATAATGATCTGTAGATGGTTGAAATGTCTCTTTCATATCTGGTTTCTGTTATTAGTTTTTCTATTTTTTCTCTATCATATCTATATAACATTTAATGTAATAAATTTGTCCTATTATATAGCTCCTTAACAATCTATAACGTCAGTGGTTGATGATCGATGGCTAGACATTCGATAAAAGGTGTCAAAACAGCTTCATTACAGATGGCAGATGCTGAATAAATGTTGATGTCTGTTCTTTTATTTTCTACTGACAATTGACTAAGTCCATTTGAATCAGCGTTGGTTTTTCCCGGACGGTTCTTTATGTTGAAGTGGTAGCTACATTTGCAACTAGGTTTGTTACTAATGGTAACATCATGATTTGCAGTTGTCATGACATATTTAAGTGGGATGATGTCGGTTAACATTGAGAACTGCTGTCCAAACAGTCTGCAGGTAATTTTTGTATAGTCTGTAATGGCACTTTTTAATTTCAAAAACTGGGCTGGGTTATTTTTCTCTACTTCGGTTAGACCCATATGCATGTGCTTTCATAGCTGATCATACGTATCTCACACTGCTGTTTCATGTTTATAAGTCTGGACTGCTCCTAGTTCAATTCCTGCAGGATCATCAGCGTAAATCCGAAATGGTAGTGTTGCATCGACATATATATCTTAGTATAGGTCCTAATGAAAGAAGTCGCTTTAAGGTAGCAAAAACTGTCTTCTGTTTTCTCTACTGAGGTCAATCTCAGCGTACACTGTGTACATAGGCAGATTCCTCTCCATCACTAATATGTGGTAGTCTACATATTCGGCATCGTTTTCATGCCGTAAAGACTATCATTAATTTATCTTTGATAGAAGATTGATGGCTGTGATGTTATTAAGACTTTACGACAACCTGTCTGATAGCATGCCGTAATCAAAACTTAAAAAGATACAAAGGGATCAATAAAAAAAACATACGCTGATGAACAGACAGTATATTGGTTAAAAAAAAAAACAACAAAAAAAAAAACACTATGAAATGAATACTGAAAACTGAAGACTGAAGATTATGCAAAAAAAATACACTGGGGATGAATACAGTTGCAATTAGTTTATACAGAGGCATGCAGTTAGTATTGTATTATTTGTCGCTGGTTCATGATCAGTCTTTCACATCACTTTTATGATTTCTGATAATTTTTTAAGGGCGCATTATTTTTAATTTCAACAGAAGAAATTTATTATTTTTTTGTTGATCAAATACCATGCGCGTAGCTACGTTTACATCAAAACGCCCGGGCGTACACTTGAATTTTTAAAATAAAACAAATATTCGACATAGAATAAGAAAAACTGGTCAAAAGCACATCAGCCTTGTGCTTCTTTTTTCAATGGATTGTAATTTTGAATAAAAAGGGACCAAATTTAATCAAATAGATCATTTAATATTACTCAAATAGATCATTTAATATATTTGTTCGAATCTTTGGTAAAAGTCTGAATCTACTATGAATACTACGTACTTTTCTTATATTTAAAGCAATTCACTATCTGCTCAGATTCGATATGCTGTTTGTAGTTTTGTCGAGCCAGTGATTTATGTCCCAAAAGCGAGACAAAGCGGCGTCAACATTTAGGTTCCGAATGTGGATAAAGTCTTTTGAATGACTTTCCGTGAAATTTTACGAAAGTTGGACAGGAACTGTTTATGAACAAAAGAGTATTCAGAGCAATATAATAATGCAATTATATCTTTAATTTTCCCGCATTTTAAGGACAAAATGTATTTCTTTCTGCAATTAATAAGTGGTCGCAGTTTGGGCTTACATTTTGTTATTTCTCAATTACATTAACTACTTGTCGAACCTTCATCGAATTTTATGAAAATGCCGAACAAGCTTTTTTTCTATTACTTATTTCTAAAGCTAAAATTTTGAAAGCATTTTTTTCGTTAATATTTCTGTTCTTTTCTGATAGACAGCAGGATAGCCAGACTCTTCTTTACGCACTTAATTGTTTTACATGCTCAATTTATAAACCTTCATAGATTGTCGTGAAATATTCCAGATCAAGAAAAAATATCAAAAGAAAATTTTAGATTTTTTTTAAATCCCTTTAAAGGAACGATAAATTGATTCACTTTTTGTGGGAAGAAATCCTAGGTGTTTCAGAATTTTTTTATATTACACCTCTTAGAAATAATTTTTTTCGTGTTCATTAAAAGGTGCTTTTGTGGATTGTATGATCACTCACGGCACCATTTAAACTTATTTAAAAGTAATATTGGTTTGGACGTTTTCTGTAAAATCAATGACCATTAGGCTAGCTTCCAGTTTAACACGATGAATAAGTTAACATATTACAAGATTTAACCAAAACAAACAAACCATTTAGATTCAAAAGTATGTTGCTATCAATGATTTTTTACTGACAGGAATCATTACGGTATCTCATTCTCGATAGCTTTCGGGGGCTTCGTCCCTTTCGAACCCACTACCAGCAGGTGCTTTAACATTGAGCGGTTGACACCCCTCATATCCTTCGCCAAGGTTCGGGCGTACACGTAAAAATGACCATATATATATATATATATAGCAACGTCAGATATTGCTACCATTTAATGTAACTGAAAAATGGCGTTAAATTGGAAACGCGCTTTATCTTATTCTTCCTGCTTTCCTTTTTTGGGTAAATGCAAAGTATAACACACAAGTATAAATGCCGTGAGAATCCAATCCAATATGATTTTATAATTTTAAAACATAGGATATTCAATTTTACTGCTGGTAATTATGTGTTTTTGGAGGAATATTGAGCACTGCATTATGTATTCAACCCGAGTATGATTTCATTCAATCAGTGACATCCAATAGCTTATACTTATGATACTGAAGTTTTCTTACTTTTTGATCGTCTTATAGCTATGTATTTTTGTATTGTGTGCATCATTTCGTTTTGTTGAAAGCAGCACATTTATATTTAGTAGAGGAAGGAACACGCGAATGCAGTTCATGCCGTCCCTAGTATATTACGATTGTGGCGACGTCAAATTATGATAACGGACAAACTTGCAAGACATTTTCATTAATCCGTATTTTTTATAGATAACCCTGTAATCTTAATACAATTTGATGTACCAACTTCAACTTTAAAAGTACTTTTTATTGGTATGTTACCAAAGCCGAAAAATAATCTCCACGAAATCAAATCTCTGATTTTTTGGCCGTAAAAGTTTTGTGAAGGCATGAAAGTTTAACTCGGACATTTCCGCAAGACATTGCAAATCTATTGTTTTGAATTGAATATGTAGCTCAATATATTTTTCAATTCGAATTTTGGGAGCTTACACTAAGTACAAAACGATCTTGCTTTCAATTTAATGAATAATCTGTCAAAATTTTATTTTTGAACTGAAATGTTTCAAGTTTCCAAATTAAATTTCCGATGGGACATTTTCGTACATCATATTCTTTTGAAAATATGTATGCAAATTTTAAAGGGAGACAGCCATGTTAATTAACCAATACTGGAATATATCACGTCATAGAATGTTCATGCAAAATTTCGAAGAGTTGCGTGAACATTTCGCGAATTGTTCGTGTTTTATGTTTCGAGTTTGTTACATGGGACAACGCTAAGTAAACGTTTTTTGAATAATCTGTGTCTTCCTAAGCCTATGAATATCATATTTTTATTCTTTCTCTATCATAATGTGAAAATTTAAGAATAAATCTTTATTTTCATGTATAATTTGAAATATTTATTTCAGCATTTCTATAAAAATTTCCCGTCAAATATTTACTTAACGCTATTTTTCGTGGTAGTAGCAATATCTAACGTTGCGTTGGCTCCAGCTACGCCACTGAATACGCTAAGATATGCAGACCAATGTTTAAAGTAATAAAAGGGAAATAAACAGAACTGCATGATAAATAGTTGAATTAACGGGAAGTTAAGTCTGACTCGATTATACTGAACCAGAGTATAATATATAGACTTGCTGAAAAAAAGATAACCTATTCGACGAACTCATCTTTATTAGAGCGAATCAATCATTAACCTTTTAACACAGAATCAATTATTAACCGTATTTAAGAAAATAAAGTCAGAAATATTTAAAAAGTAAAATCGATCACGTGACTCAACACTATAGTGTTTGTATATACATGAACACAAGCGTGGCGGATTTTTATTTGTGGTAAAATAAGCTCGAGAAAATAAGCAGTGGTTTAACAGTTCGAACTTTATTCTCATAATTTCTGGTCTCAATATGGCATCCGACACAGTTGCTGGTACAAAACTTCATGTTGGCGATTTTATCGTTATAGTTGGATATTTTGCATTTGTTCTGTTTATTGGGTTATGGGTAAGTTGTTATATCATGTTTATAGCACACACTTTTCTATTAGATAGGTGTGGAAAATTCCAGAAGACTTTTAAAAATTGTAAAGGTTAATAATTTTCGCGCATTAAAAATTGCATTACATCTGGGAACAGTATAGCTAACATAGATTGATCGTGGTGAAGGTTGTAATTTCATCTAAATGATTCTATTTATAGAATTTAGGGAATTTCCACTCCAGGCTACATTCAAGGATTCGTTTAGGGAGCTACCATTTGATTTTTATGGGGGGGCTAGGATGAAATTTGAAAAAAATAGGCAGGACAGGAGTTTTGAGTAAAAAAAAAGGCAGGATGAGAAACTTGTTAAAAAAAAAAAGGCAGGATGACAATTTGTGTATAAAAAGTCAGGATAAACTAGTAAAAAAAGGCAGGACCGAATAGAGTAAAAAATAAAAAGGCAGGACAGAGATTACAACTAAAAAAAAAGCAGGACAAAATTTTTCATCCTAGCCCCCCCATAAAAATCAAATGGTAGCTCCCTTAGTACTACAACCTTGATACTACTTAGTATTATATATTTTATACGATTTGTCCAATGTTTTAAATCAATTTGCCATTGATTAAATATATAATAATGCACAACAAGGCCATGTGGCCAATATGAATCAATATGCATGACCAAGTTTTCTAATACTGATTTGTTCATCTTTAATAAATTTTTGTATCACCTCAATTACTCCTTAGTGCAAATAATTGTCATTCTTCAAATGCTATTTTATTTGTTTAGCTGTGACTTCTTCCTAATAATTTGGACTACTTTCTCCTCATTTAAAATACTTGCAGATGATGAGTATACATGTATATAGTTGGTTGTATTTCATATGTGAGTTTTGACCTAGCTACTTAAAAACTTTTTAACTTAATCAAGTAATTTTGTAATGAGAAGTTTAAAATGGGAGCTGCAGTTGTTAAACGTATTTATTTCATATCGGTTGAGAATAAGATTCTCTTATTGGATAAAAAGGGGTCCCATGGCATTCATTATTCTTCAGTAATAAATTCCATCGGTCATTAACAGAAAAAACGGACCAGAAAACCGGTCGTTAATGAACTTTTACATGATAATGACCGGTGGGGCGTGGTTTCCGTCTGATAATGACCGTTGGGGCGTGGTTTCCGTCTGATAATGACCGCTGGGGCGTGATTTCTCTGTTAATGACCGCTGGGGCATGGCTTCTCTGTTTAGAGAGATTTACCTTTTATGAAACATGTTCCTGATTTTAATATTGTTGAATTGTTTATTATATGTTTTCGTTAAATATAAAATTAAAGATAACTTGATTAAGTATTTATATACTGAAAAATTGCACTAAAATGAATGGCAGTATTACTACGACTGGTTTTCAATCTTTGTCATAGAAATCGTACAACTACCCGAGTTCGCTTTAGGCATTTTGAATTTACGAGAATTTTCCAAAACATGGTTTCTCAATGAAATAAACATAATAGTTCTTGAAAAACTGGTCATTATCGTGATACGTGGACTGCCCGTAGGACAGTGGTATTGACTGCGACAGCAATAATGATCTCGCCTTTGGCTCAGTCATTATCACTATCTTAGTCGATACCACTGTCCTGTGGGCAGTCCATATATCACGATAATGACCAGTTTTTCAAGAACTATTATATAAATATTCAATATATAAACACCAAGTTTCAAAATTAATTACATGACATATCAACAGTGACATGAGATGACAACACCAGTGGTACAAAATGTATGACATGAGATATCAACAGTGGCATGGCATGACAACAACAGTGGTACAAATTAACAAAATGTATGACGTGACATATCAACAGTGGCATGACATGACAAGAACTGTAGTACATTAATGACATGGCAACAACAGTGGTACAAATTGTATGACATGACATGACAACAACAGTAGTACAAACATGACATTACAACGATAGAAGTATGAATTGTATGACATGACATTTCAACAGTGGCATGACATGACAACAACAGTAGTACAAAATGTATGATGTCATGACATACCAACAGTGACATGACATGACAGCAACAGTAGTACTAAATGTATGCCATGACATATCAACAGTGACATGACAACATCAGTATTACTAAATGTATGAAATGACATATCAACAGTGACATGACAACATCAGTGGTACAAATTAACAAAATGTATGACATGACATATCAACAGTGGCATGACATGACAACAACAGTAGAACGAACATGACATGACAACAACAGTGGTACAAAATGTATGACATGATATATCAACCGTGGCATGACATGACAACAACAGTAGAACAAACATGACATGACAACAACAGTGGTACAAAATTGACATGACATATCAACAGTGGCATGACATGACAACAACAGTAGAACATGTAATAAAAATAATAATAATAAATTCTTTATTTAAAGAGGGTAACTCAATTAGAACTAGTCTAATTTTCATTGAGGCCCTCACACAAAATACATGCATACAGTTAACATTCATACATTTATACATTAAAATACAATATATATTACTAATACACAATTCAATCATTCAAATATACAAATGGTAATAAATGGCAATATTTGATATAGTCTTGTTAAAGGAAAACAAATTATTTGACTTGCATATAATTTTCAAGAAAATGATTATAACTGTGTTTCTTGAATAATTCCACATTACAACATTTTTTATTTCGAGTGGTAAATTATTCCATACTTTGGTTGCAGAATAGTGAAAAGATTTTTTATAAAAATGTGTATTTGGTCTTGGAACAAAAAGATCATTATTAGAGACAGAATGTAAGTTATGGCGTTGCACATCATCAATATTTAGCATTGCTAAGTAATCAGGTGTTAGTCCATTTACAATTTTATACATTAGAATTGATTGTTGGTATTTTATTCTTTTGATAAAAGATAGCCATTTTAAAGATGAAAACTTGAAATAAGATGGAATAGAAATATCGCATTCCAGTATAATTCTTGCTACTCTTTTTTGAAGTTTTACGATTCTATCTGAATCTTTTTGTAATAAATTTCCCAAAACTGAACTACAATAGTCTATATATGGTAGAATATATGCATTATAAAATTCTACATTTTACGAAAAAACCAACATGACATGAACAAAATAGTGGTACAAATTGTATGACATGACATATCAACAGTGGCATGTCATGACAACAACATTGGTACATCATATATGGTGACCAATATTAACAGTGGCATGACATATTATTATACGACCGCAAAAAATTTTTTTGTCGTATATTGGTATGACGTTGGCATCATCGTCGTCAGCGTCTTCTTCGTCCGAAGACATTTGGTTTTCGCACTATAACTTTAGTATAAGTGAATAGAAATCAATGAAATTTAAACACAAGGTTTATGACCACAAAAGGAAGGTTGGTATTGATTTTGGGAGTTTTGGTCCCAACATTTTAGGAATTAAGAGCCAAAAAGGGCCCAAATAAGCATTTTCTTGGTTTTCGCACTATAACTTTAGTTTAAGTAAATAGAAATCAATGAAATTTCAACACAAGGTTTATGACCACAAAAGGAAGGTTGGGATTGATTTTGGGAGTTGAGGTCCCAACAGTTTAGGAATTAGGGGCCAAAAAGGGGCCCAAATAAGCATTATTCTTGGTTTTCGCACTATAACTTTAGTATAAGTAAATAGAAATCAATGAAATGTAAACACAAGGTTTATGACCACAAAAGGAAGGTTGGGAGTGATTTTGGGAGTTGAGGTCCCAACAGTTTAGGAATTAGGGGCCAAAAAGGGCCAAAATAAGCATTATTCTTGGTTTTCGCACCATAACTTTAGTATAAGTAAATAGAAATCTATGAAATTTAAACACAAGGTTTATGACCATAAAAGGAAGGTTGGTTTGATTTTGGGAGTTTTGGTCCCAACAGTTTAGGAATAAGGGGCCCAAAAGGGTCCAAAATTGAACTTTGTTTGATTTCATCAAAAATTGAATAATTGGGGTTCTTTGGTATGCTAAATCTAACTGTGTATGTAGATTCTTAATTTTTGGTCCCGTTTTCAATATTGTGCAATAGCAAGAAATTTTCAATTGATTGGAGTTATCTTTCTTTGTCCAGAATAGTAGTTGAGTCAACTTAAATCATTGTTTTATACAATATACAATGTATATTCACTTTTACTACCAACTGATAAATTAAAACAATCTTTACCATTCAGTGATAACAAGCACCTTTTGTTACATTTTAATATTTTATGATGTATTTAAATGAGTAGTTATTGTTGCAAACTCCATTAGAAATTTGAATTGAGATCAGTTTTGGAAAAAGGGAAAGGGGGATGTGAAAAAAAAAATGGGGGGGGGGGGTTAAATATTTCTCATTTCAGATTTCATAAATAAAAAGAAAATTTCTTCAAACATTTTTTTGAGAGGATTTATATTCAACAGCAAAGTGAATTGCTCAAAGGCAAAAAAATTTTTTTAAGTTCATTAGACCACATTCATTCTGTGTCAGAAACCTATGCTGTGTCAACTATTTAATCACAATCCAAATTTAGAGCTGTATCCAGCTTGAATGTTGTGTCCATACTTGCCCCAACCGTTCAGGGTTCAACCTCTGCGGTCGTATAAAGCTGTGCCCTGCAGAGCATCTGGTTGATTATGGGCCCAGTTTTTAAGTTGGTCCAAATTGGGGTCCAAAATTAAACTTTGTTTGATTTCAACAAAAATTGAATATATGGGGTTCTTTGATATATGAATCTTACCATGTATTTAGATTTTTAATATTTTGGCCCGGTTATCAAATTGGTCCACATTGAGGTCTAAATGGTCCAAAATTGAACTTTATTTGATTTCATCAAAAATTGAATTCTTGGGCTTCTTTGATATGCTGAATCTAATCATGTATTTAGATTTTGGATATTGGACCATAATAGGTAAATGTCCAATTTAAATTTGTTAAGTTTTTAAGTTTAAGTTCTTAGACCACATTCATTATGTGTCAATTTCTATTTAATCACAATCCAATTTTAGAGCTGTATCAAGCTTGAATGTTGTGTCCATACTTGCCCCAATGTTCAGGGTTCGACCTATGCGGTCGTATAAAGCTGCGCCCTGTGGAGCATCTGGTATACAATGGTATGCCATTTAATGATAACAACAATGTCATGCCATAAACATGTAACAACAATGATGTGACATATAATTAGTTTTTATGAATAAAAGAACAAATGAAGTTTGATTCAGGGAAACCTCAATCAAAGACACTAAAAACATTAAGCCATCTGGAGGTCTATAATAATAGCCAAATTGCTCAGTTCATCTATATAGTATGTCAAGCTCTAAATCAGAATAAGATTAAAAAAAATGTTTTGAATAATTTAACAAAATTTTCTGTTATGTCAACAATACTACATGTACTAGAAATAATAATTCCTTAAGAAGAATAATTTATGACATTGTCTAGATTTCGGTCAATTAAATTTAACATTTTCTTTTAAAGGAGCAATATATATATGCTATCAAGTTTATAGATTTTTTGTCTACGGCTGTCAGCTGATTATGTTCCAATCAATGTGGCTGTCAGCTGATTTGATGTTCCAACCAATGTTGCTAGCATTAGAAAGAAACGAAGGAGTTGGAAGGTTCATGATCACCGTTAATTCATAATTTTAGCCCTGAAATTTTTTAATTGTGATAGTATTGTGAAAATTTCTTGAAATTATATGTTAATATGCCCAATTTTTTCAGTTGAAAAAGATTTTCAACAATTGATTCATTAGTGATGTATTTGTGATGTCATATATATATGAGAATTGTGTTTAAACAATTGAATTTTTACAAAATTTGGCCATATTTGTGACAGTCTTTTAAAAGATTAACTGTGGTGTCATCCCTTGCTGCAGTATTCTTAGGTTACCATATTCAATACTTTTCAACCAAAATTAATACTTAAAAGTTAATGCATAATAAGCCATTTAGAAATATATACAGGTAAGATTTAAATTTTTTTCTAGTTTCAAATGAGTTTATTTTACAATTTCAGTCCTCCAGGAAGAACAGAGGCAGTGCAGGTGGCTACTTTTTAGCTGGAAGAAATATGAATTTCATATTGGTAATTTGGTAACTATAGTTAAAAAAAAAGATATACCTTGAACAACAGGACCAACTTCGGAAACATTTCTGTATTTCGTTTTTTTTGTAAATACTAGATTCTGTAGTTAAAATGCTTGAATTTCAAAAATAATTCACACAGACTTCATCCCCTTTCATAGGTAACACCTGCCTAGGTTAAAAATGTACTAAACTCCAAAAATGGTCAGCACAACAAGTTCTATCATACCTGAATACTTAGAATGGTCAGCACAACAAGTTCTATCATACCTGAATACTTAGAATGGTCAGCACAACAAGTTCTATCATACCTGAATACTTAGAATGGTCAGCACAACAAGTTCTATCATACCTGAATACTTAGAATGGTCAGCACAACAAGTTCTATCATACCTGAATACTTAGAATGGTCAGCACAACAAGTTCTATCATACCTGAATACTTAGAATGGTCAGCACAACAAGTTCTATCATACCTGAATACTTAGAAATATATGTCTATCAGTTTGGTAGATGTTGCCCTTGAAATGTCATTTGAATATTTTAAGGGTTTTGTTTCATTTATTTTTCAATGTACATTTTTAGTACATGTATAATGTTATTATAACTGTATGTCAGTACAGACATTTTGAATCTTAAAGTGTGACATTTGGTCAAATGAGTTCTTAAAATTGAAATGTAGCTTTACATGCATGAAGGGACAAGCATGAAAAGTTTTGTTGTTTCTCAAAGTTGAAATGAAGTTCACTAATAATCTGATTAATATACTGATGCTTATAAACAGGATCTGTATTTTAATTAGATTGCAAATTTACTAATGGCTTAAAGTATCCTATACAAGAATTTGTTGCTATATAAAAAGGTAGTAATACATAAATAGTGTAGGATTTAGTTATTTGAGTGGGATACTGTACATAACAGTAATAGTAACTACCTGTATAAATAAGAAAATTTGTGTCAATCAAATGAGTGTTACACTTTTTTTAAAGATGTTTTTTTTGGTAATAAGTTTTATGTTTGACCTTCTGTCTTCACCTCATTAAGCATTTCTTTCATAGTTGTTGAGACAGAATATCCTGCACTTTTGAAAATTATGTCAGTCAGTCTGTCAGTCTATTAATTTCATTTTCTGGAAGTTGTGGGTCTGAAATTAAAACATAAGGTGAACTTGATCCACCCAGATGAGAAAACTTCTTAAACTTGGTAAGATTATTTGCCATCATGTGAAGTTTATTATTTTATAACAGCATTTTGGTTTGACCATTTTTATGGAAATTTTGCGAGTTTGACCTTTGGCAAAGTGAGCTTTTCTCATCACTGGGGTCTGCAGTCTGTTGTCCTTCAGTTGTCCATCATTGTATGATAACTTTACAAATGTCGTCTCCTCTGAAACTACTGGCCAAGTTAAACCAAACTTGTCCACAATCATCAATGGGGTATCTAGTTTAAAATTGTGTTCAATGACTTTACCTGCCAACCAAGATGGCCGACATGGCTAAATATGGAACATTAGAATAAAATGCAAGTTTTGTCGTATTATTTTGGAAACCATTATACAAACAGAAAATCTGACACTGATAGAAATATTCAGTTTGTTAATCTCTACAAAATGTTCATGTATGTCAAAACTATCATTTGACTTTTTATAGGAGTTATTGCCCCTGAATGACAAATTTGACTGTTTTTTATTCTTTGTTTTTACCTATTATCTTTAAAAAATCTAAAATAGATAGACAGAAACTTTAATCAAAGATGATCAGCAAGACAATCCATTCAAATAGAAAGTCTTCATTGTTTAAAGTGTTAGTCAATTCCTTATAGAGTTATTGCACTTTTATGAAGATTTTTACAAATTTTATTCCATTGCTTTATATCTTAAATATTATAATAAATATATATAAACTTAGATAAACAAAATGATCAGCAAGATATATCTACAATAAAAACAATATGGAGAAAATTTTCCTACAACTTGGTTATTGAGTTATTGTGGTTTTCACCATTTTGTTTTCTCATTGCCTTGTAAGATAAAAAATTTAATAGCTAACTAGACACTTTAAATCACAAAAATGATCAGCAAGGCTAAGATCTACTAAGAAGTAAAATTTTGCCTATATATTTAGTAAACTGTCACACTTTATAGAAGTGATTATCCTTAACCAAGGATTATTTTACTGTGTTTAATATTTTGAGCAGAGCAAAAAATTAAAGAAGATAGAGAGAAAATTAACAGACTAAATAAATGATCAGGAAGATAAGGTTAATAAAACAGATATTTGTCATGAATTCATCTACAATATTTGGTCCTTTGTTAAATATGCAAATAGACCAAGGTGAGCAAAACTGGCTCTTTAGAGCTTCTAGATTGATCTTGCCTGACCCAAGGGCCAAGTAAGCTTTAGCTTTAGCACTTAGCAATTTAGCATGTGTTGTTGTCAGGTAACTTCTCCCAAACTACTGAGACAACTTTAACCAACCAAGGGCCAATCATTTGGGTATGTAGTTTTTAAAAACAAATTGTCTGATGACCAAGCCTGTCAACTAGCATCAGACTCGGACTTTTCTTGAACTGAATTTTAATGTGCTTATTGTTAGTGTTTACTTTTCTACATTGGCTAGAAGTATAGGGGGAGGGTTGAGATCTCATAAACATGTTTAACCCTGCCGCATTTTTGCACCTGTCCCAAGTCAGGAGCCTCTGGCCTTTGTTAGTCTTGTATTATTTTTAATTTTAGTTTCTTGTGTACAATTTGGAGTTTAGTATGGTGTTCATTATCACTGAACTAGTATATATATTTGTTTAGGGGCCAGCTGAAGGACCCCTCCGGCTGCGGGAATTTCTCGCTGCATTGAAGACCTGTTGGTGACCTTCTGCTGTTGTCTGTTCTATGGTCGGGTTGTTGTCTCTTTGACACATTCCCCATTTCCATTCTCAATTTTAGCATGACCAATATGGTAAAAACCAGTACAAATGGGTAATATGCCAGAGAAAATCTGACGAGGAAGAATTGTTTATAATATTGAGATAATATTCTATAATCTTGAAAATAAATTAGATAAAGAAAAAGTTTGAAATAGTAAAAATGATCAGTAAGACAAGATGTACAAATAACTCAACATTGTTGAAATAGTCGGACTACTCGTTATTTGGAGATATTGAACTTAAACGACAAATTTTACCATTTTTATGCCCCTGCTATTTCTATTATTAGCTCACCTGGCCTAAAAGGCCAAGTGAGCTTTTCTCATCACTAGGCGTTAGTCTAATAGAACATAGGGGTAAAATGTAGATTTTGGCTTATAACTCTGAAACCAAAGTATTGAGAGCAAAACTGACATGGGGGTTAATTTGTTTATCAAGTCAAGATCTAGCTGCCCTGAAATTTTCAGACAAATTGAACAATCGGTTTTTGGGTTGCTGTCCCTGAATTGGCAATTTTAAGGAAATTTTGCAGTTTTTGGTTAATATCTTGAATATTATTATAGATAGAGATAAACTGTAAACAGTAATAATGATCAGCAAAGTAAGATCTACAGATAAGTCAACATGACCAAAATGGTCAGTTGACCTCTTAAGGAGTTATTGCCCTTTATAGTCATTTTTTACCAATTTTTCGTAAATTTTTGTAATCTTTTACAAAAATCTTCTCCTCTGAAACTACTTGGCCAAATTTAATCAAACTTAGCCACAATCATCATTGGGGTATGTAGTTTAAAATATGTGTGGCGTGACCCGGGCAACCAACCAAGATGGCAGCCATGGCTAAAAATAAAACATAGGGGTAAAATGTAGATTTTGGCTTATAACTCTGAAACCAAAGCATTTAGAGCAAATCTGACTTGAGGTTTATTAGTTTATCAAGTCAAGATCTAGCTGCCTTGAAATTTTCAGACAAATTGGACAATCGGTTTTTGAGTTGCTGTCCCTGAATTGGCAATTTTAAGGAAATTTTGCAGTTTTTATACGACCGCAAAAATTGAAAATTGGTATCATGTTGGCGTCGTCGTCGTCGTCCGAATACTTTTAGTTTTCTCACTCTAACTTTAGTAAACGTGAATAGAAATCTATGAAATTTTAACACAAGGTTTATGACCACAAAAGGAAGGTTGGGAATGATTTTGGGAGTTTTGGTCCCAACATTTTAGGAATTAAGAGCCAAAAAGGGCCCAAATAAGCATTTTTTTGGTTTTCGCACTATAACTTTAGTTTAAGTAAATAGAAATCTATGAAATTTTGACACAAGGTTTATGACCACAAAAGGAAGGTTGAGATTGATTTTGGGAGTTTTGGTTCCAACAGTTTTGGAATTAGGGGCCGAAAAAGGGCCCAAATAAGCATTATTCTTGGTTTTCACACAATAACTTTAGTATAAGTACATAGAAATCAATGAAATTTAAACACAAGGTTTATGACCATAAAAGGAAGGTTGGGTTTGATTTTGGGAGTTTTGGTCCCTACAGTTTAGGAATAAGGGGCCCAAAGGGTCCAAAATTGAACTTTGTTTGATTTCATCAAAATTTGAATAATTGGGGTTCTTTGATATGCCGACTCTAACTGTGTATGTAGATTCTTAATTTTTGGTCCCGTTTTGAAATTGATCTACATTAAAGTCCAAAGAGTCCAAAATTAATCTAAGTTTGATTTTTAACAAAAATTGAATTCTTGGGCTTTTTTTATATGCTGAATCTAAAAATGTACTTAGATTTTTGATTATGGGCTCAGTTTTCAAGTTGGTTCAATTCAGGATCCAAAATTATTATATTAAGTATTGTGCAATAGCAAGAAATTTATAATTGCACAGTATTCAGCAATAGCAAGAAATTTATAATTGCACAGTATTCAGCAATAGCAAGAAATCTTCATTTGCACAGTATTGTGCAATAGCAAGAAATTTTCAATTGCACAGTATTGTGCAATAGCAAGAAATCTTCAATTGCACAGTATTGTGCAATAGCAAATATTGAGTATTGCACAATAGCAAGAAATATCTAATTGCACAATATTGTGCAATAGCAAGAAATTTTCAATTGGAGTTATCTTTCTTTGTCCAGAATAGTAGTTGAATCAACTTAAATCATTGTTTTATACAATATACAATATACACTTTTACTACCAACTGATAAATTAAAGCAATCTTTACCATTCAGTGATAACAAGCACTTTATTTTACATTTCAATATTTTATGATGTATTTAAATTAGTAGTTATTGTTGCACAGTATTGTGCAATAGCAAGAAATTAGAAATTTGAATTGAGATCAGTTTTGGAAAAATGGAAAGGGGGATGTGAAAAAAATGGGGGGGGGGGGGGGGGGGGGTGTTAAATATTTCTCATTTCAGATTTCATAATTAAAAAGAAAATTTCTTCAAACATTTTTTTGAGAGGATTAATATTCAACAGCATAGTGAATTGCTCAAAGGCAAAAAAAAAATATTTTAAGTTCATTAGACCACATTCATTCTGTGTCAAAAACCTATGCTGTGTTAATTATTTAATCACAGTCCAAATTTAGAGCTGAATCCAGCTTGAATGTTGTTTCCATACTTGCCCCAACCGTTCAGGGTTCAACCTCTGCGGTTGTATAAAGCTGCGCCCTGCGGAGCATCTGGTTGGTTAATATCTTGAATATTATTATAGATAGAGATAAACTGTAAACAGCAATAATGATCAGCAAAGTAAGATCTACAAATAAGTCATCATGACCAAAATGGTCAGTTTACCTCTTCAGGAGTTATTACCCTTTATAGTCATTTTTTACCAATTTTTCGTAAATTTTTGTAATCTTTTACAAAAATCTTCTCCTCGGATACTACTGTGCCAAATTTAACCATACTTGGCCACAATCATCATTGGGGTATCTATGTTAAAAAATGTGTGGCGTGACCTGCCCAACCAACCAAGATGGTCGCCATGGCTTAAAAAAAGAACATAGGGGGTAAAATGTAGATTTTGGCTTATAACTCTGAAACCGAAGCATTTAGAGGGGTTTAATTGTTCATCAAGTTAAGATCTATCTGACCTGAAATTTTCAGACGAATCAGACAACTGGTTGTTGGGTTGCTGCCCCTGAATTGGTAATTTTTAACGAAATTTTGCTGTTTTTGGTTATTATCTTGAATATTATTGTAGATAGAGATAAACTGTAAACAGCAATAATGTTCAGCAAAGTAAGATCTACAAATAAATCAACATGACAAAAATTGTCAGTTGACCTCTTAAGGAGTTACAGCCCTCTACAGTCAACTTTAAACAATTTTCATAAATTTTGTAAATTTTTGTAAATTTTTAACAAAATATTTTCTTCTGTAACTAATGGGCCAAGTTCATTAAAGATGAAGATAATTGTAAGTAGCAAGAATGTTCAGTAAAGTAAGATCTACAAACACATCACCATCACCAAAACACAATTTTGTCATTAATCCATCTGTGTCTTTTGTTGAATATGCACATAGACCAAGGTGAGCAACACAGGCTCTTAAGAGCCTCTAGTTATAGTTATTCCTGGTCTAAAAATATTTTTTTTCTTTTAACTTGGAGTAACTTAGTGTTAAGATACTGCTTTTCAGGAATTGTATCATTTCATTATGTTTCATTTAACTTATTTATTTTCAATGGAAACAAGGGTTGGGAATTCAGATGTATCTTTAGTGCATCCTTTTTTAGCTCACCTGGCGCGAAGTGAGCTTTTCTCATCACTTTCATCCATCGTCCGTCGTCGTCGTCCTATGTCATCTGTTAGCTTTTACAAAAATCTTCTCCTCTGAAACTACCAGACCAAATTTTACCAAACTTAGCCACAATCATCATTGGAGTATCTAATTTAAAAGATGTGTCAAGGGACCCGGCCAACCAACCAAAATGACCGCCATGGCTAAAAATAGAACATAGGGGTAAAATGTAGATTTTGGCTTATAACTCTGAAACCAAAGCATTTAGAGCAAATCTAACAGATGTAAATTGTTCATCAGGTCAATTTCTATCTGCCCTGAAATTTTCAGATGAATCGGAAAATGGGTTGTTGGGTTGCTGCCCCACAATTGGTAATTTTTAAAGAAATTTTGCTGTTTTTGGTTATTATCTTGAATATTAGTACATACCTGTCAACTGACCCGGATTCTGCGGGTGTGACCCGAGATTTTCACAATTATGAGGGATCACCCGGATCACCCGCCGGGTCATTGAAATAACCCGGAAATTCCGAAAATGACCCGATTTCACCCGTATTTCTTAGCCTTGAGATTGATTTTCATGACATAAGTAATATTCCTTTGAAATACCGGCAAATTCGTAATTCTTCCATGAACATGCAGTTCATCTAGCTATGTAAACTGTCAAATTAAGTGACCCATTAAGTGCATGGCTTCACTTGACAGCTTTGGTGTCAAACACACAGTTGATTAACACCAATTACCTTAGCTTTAGGTCGTAAATAAAGTGCCCTGTTGTTTTACAAAGATATTTCAACTAAGAGTTACTTCCCCTTATTTGTCACCATTCACAATTATTCCTTATATTTACGTTTTATGGGTGAAAAAGATTAAATCATAATAATATAAAATTCAAACACATATTGAAAAATAACTTTTCATTATTTTTATACCTTTATACAATTTTTAAAAAAAAGTTGAAAATTATTTTTTACATTTATACTTCCTTTAACTGTATTACTATATTTTATCATAGCCTAATTTCCTTTACCCTCGAGAGATGAATGTTCATGCATGTAATACCTCTACATGGAATGTTTAAAGGCTAGTAGACTCATTTTAAAAATGCATTTGAAAAATGAATTTTAGATGATGACAATGGTAAAGGACATAAGACTGTGATACACAAGTTTATAAAAATCTTTGAAAGTGTAATGAAATAATAATAAATAAGATTTAAAATGACTTAACCAAGTGAACATGCAATGCTGTTTTGGTATCTTTGATATACATTATAAGAAAATGTACCATAAATACTATAATTCAGCTCGAAAAAGTTCGTACGCGTTATGACCTGAGATTTGATTCTTCAATGCAGGTCATGACCTGCATTTTCATCGTCACAGGTTGACAGGTATGTTAGTATAGATAGAGATAAACTGTCAACAGCAATAATGTTCAGCAAAGTAAAATCTACAAATAAGTCAACATGACCTAAATGGTCAGTTGACCCCCTCAAAGAGTTATTGCCCTTTATAGTCAATTTTTAACAATTTTCATTAATTTTATAAATTTTTGTAAAGGAGTAGGTTCAGTAAGACCCCTTTTTGGCCGCAAAATATAGCAGTAATTCAAAATTGTTTAAATGTATACCTTTAGTTATTTTTTGGAAGGTATAATGCCTCTGCTACAAAAATATGGGCTGTTTTTGGCATTACAATGCACATATATTGGATACTTGCATCATTAAGTCATGCTAAATTACTGAAATATTCACAATTTCAGGATTTTAGTTAAATTTGAGACGGTTTCCGTCATAAATGAAAGTGGCCGCATTCGTGTTCATTCTTGATATTGAAATGTAAGTTGTGTTTAATGATAATACACATAACATATATAAAGGTCGAGGATGAACACGGATGCGGCCACTTTCATTTTTGACAAAACCCATTTAAAAAGTGCCATGTTTAGGCATGTTTGATAGATTTATCATATTTAAGCTTGAATTGGAGTGTTTTTAATGAGTGAATCAGTTAAAATCTTTCACGAAAAATAATTGAATCTATTGAAATAGACATTTTAGTGTTTGAAAAGTGTCCAAAATCTTTCGTCAGATGAACTTGAAATTTGAGGCCAAAACCGGCCCTTACCTGACCTACTCCTTTTTAGCTCACCTGGCCCGAAGGGCCAAGTGAGCTTTTCCCATCACTTGGCGTCCGTCGTCGTCGTCCGTCGTCGTTAACTTTTAAAAAATCTTCTCCTCTGAAACTACTGGGCCAAATTAAACCAAACTTGGCCACAATCATCATTGGGGTATCTAGTTTAAAAAATGTGTGGCGTGACCCGGCCAACCAACCAAGATGGCCGCCATGGCTAAAAATAGAACATAGGGGTAAAATGCAGTTTTTGGCTTATAACTCAAAACCCAAAGCATTTAGAGCAAATCTGACATGGGTAAAATTGTTTATCAGGTCAAGATCTTTCTGCCCTCAAATTTTCAGATGAATCCGACAACCCGTTGTTGGGTTGCTGCCCCTGAATTGGTAATTTTAGGGATTTTTTGCTGTTTTTGGTTATTATCTTGAATATTATTATAGATAGAGATAAACTGTAAACAGCAATAATGTTCAGCAAAGTTAGATTTACAAATAAGTCAACATGACCAAAGTGGTCAGTTGACCCCTATAGGAGTTATTGACCTTTATAGTCAATTTTTAACCGTTTTTCGTAAATCTTAGAAATCTTTTACAAAAATCTTATCCTCTGAAACTACTGGGTCAAATTAATCCAAGCTTGACCACAATCATCCTTGGGGCATTTAGTTTAAAAAATGTGTGGCGTGACCCGGCCAACCAACCAAGATGGCTGCCATGGCTAAAAATAGAACATAGGGGTAAAATGCAGTTTTTGGCTTATAACTCAAAAGCCGAAGCATTTAGAGAAAATCTGACATGAGTTAAATTGTCTATCAGGTCAGATCTATTTGTCCTGATATTTGCACATGGATCGGTTACTGCCCTGAGTTGGTAATTGTAAGGAAATTTTGCCGTTTTTTGTTATTATCTTGAATATTATTATAGATAGAGATAAACTGTAAACAGCAATAATGTTCAGCAAAACAAGATTTACAAATAAGTTTTTCATGTCCAAAATAGTCAATTGACCCCTTAAGGAGTTATTGCCCTTTATAGTTAATTTTTAGCATTTTTCATAAATTTTTGTAAATTTTTAGAAAATATTTTCCACTGTAATTACTGGGCCAAGTTCATTATAGATTGAGATAATTGTAGCAACAAGAATGTTCAGTAAAGTAAGATCTACAAACACATCACCATCACCAAAACACAATTATGTCATGAATTTATCTGTGTCCATTGTTTAATATGCACATAGACCAAGGTGAGCGACACAGGCTCTTGAAAGCCTCTAGTTACAAAATATTTTCCTTTGTGTAACTAAAGGGCCAAGTTTATTATAGATAGAGAAAATTGTAGGTAGCAAGAATGTTCAGTAAAGTAAAATCTACAAACACATCACCATCATCAAAACACAATTTTGTCATAAATCCATCTGTGTCCTTTGTATAGTATATGTATGCACATAGAGCAAGGTGAGTGACACAGGCTCTTAAGAGCCTCTAGTTTAAAAGTTACCTTGAAATCAAAATAATATCATAAATGTAGGTTAAAGACATCTGCATTACATGAACATTAGGATTATCAACATGCAGAACACTACAATAAGTGTTATTCATTTTGTTTATGTACCTTTGATAATTATGTAATGTCATGAATTTGTTTTTTTCCTGTCATATATCATTATTGTCTTTATCCAGTATTTAGATCAAGTTATGTGTAACATCAAGAACACCCTAGATTAGTACTGTAAATATGTTGGTTTTTCTTGGTTATTAAAGTAGAGACATAAGGTTAAGGTGATTATCAAGTGAGATCACTGCCTTAGTCAGAACAAAGTTCTATATTTTGAGCTGAATCAATAAGGTTTACATTCTGTCTGGCAGGTTTCATCAGACTTTGTCTTATTTATGGTTCATTGGTCATTCTGTCAGCAACACTTAAATTTGACCTCATTTTCATGGATCATTGATTATATTAAATATCTTTCATTCATTCATTTCATACCTTGATATTTACACTTAAGACTTTCAACAAAATTTTTAACTATTTACATTTAATCCAAACAAGGATTTGGATATTATATATAAGACTATACAAATCCTTGAACCAAAAACAGTTGAGAACATATTCTCTTAATCATAAAGATATATGCATTGTCTCTTTGTTCCAATTGCATTGAATCCGATCCCCCTTGAATATCTTCGTCTTGGGTTTCTAGGGTTCTTTTATTAATATCCTACACCAGAAGATAAGGAACATCCAGCATTCTTATACGATATTCTTAGTAATAAACTATTACAATGTATAGTCTGGTACTTGAGGCAATAGTCTTATTAGAAAAATTAGGTTAATGTCTGACCAGACTAGGTATATTATAAATTAACACAGAATTATTATAAAGAGAAAACTCGAGGCTCTTAAGAGCCTGTGTCGCTCACCTTGGTCTATGTGTATATTAAACAAAGGACACAGATCGATTCATGACAAAATTGTGCTTTGGTAATGGTGATGTGTTTGAAGTTCTTACTTTACTGAACGTTCTTGCTACTTACAATTATCTCTATCTATAATGAACTTTGCCCATTAGTAACCGTGGAAATTATTTTGTAAAAATTTACAAAAATTAACCAAATTAATGAAAATTGTTAAAAATTGACTATAAAGGACAATAACTCCCTTAAAGGGGTCAACTGACCATCTTGATCATGTTGATTTATTTGTATATCTTACTTTGCTGAACATTATTGCTGTTTACAGTTTATCTCTATCTATAATAGTATTCAAGATGATAACCAAAAATGGCAAAATTTCTTTAAAAATTACCAATTGGGGGGGGGGGGGGGGGGGGGGGGCAGCAATCTAACAACCAGATGTCCAATTCATCTGAAAATTTTAGAGCAGATAGATCTTGACCTAATAAACAAATTCACACCCTGTCAGATATGCTCTAAATGCTTTGGTTTTTGAGTTATAAGCCAAAAACTGCATTTTACCCCTATGTTCTATGTTTAGCCATGGCAGCCATCATTGTGGTCGGCCGGGTCACCGGACACAATTTTTAAACACGATACCCCAATGATGATTGTGGCCAAGTTTGGTTTAATTTGGCCCAGTAGTTTCAGAGGAGAAGATTTTTGTAAACGATAACTAAGATTTACGAAAAATGGTTAAAAATTGACTCTAAAGGGTAATAACTCCTAGAGGGGTCAACAGACCATTTTGGTCCTGTTGACTTATTTGTAGATCTTACTTTGCTCAACATTTTTGCTGTTTACAGTTTATCTCTATCCATAATAATATTCAAGATAATAACCAAAAACAGCAAAATTTCCTTAAAATTACTAATTCAAGGGCAGCAACCTATCAACAGGTTGTCCGATTCATCTCAAAATTTCAGGGCAGATAAATCTTAACCTGATAAACAATTTTACCCAATGTCAGATTTGCTCTAAATGCTTTGGGTTTTGAGTTATAAGCTAAAAACTGCATTTTACCCCTATGTTCAATTTTTAGCCATGGCGGCCATCTTGGTTGGTTGGGCGGGTCACCGGACACAATTTTTAAACTAGATACCCCAATGATGATTGTGGCCAAGTATGGTTTAATTTGGCCCAGTAGTTTCAGAGGAGAAGATTTTTGTAAACGATAACCAAGATTTTACAAAAAATGGTTAAAAATTGACTATAAAGGGTAATAACTCCTAGAGGGGTCAACAGACCATTTTGGTCCTGTTGACTTATTTGTAGATCTTACTTTGCTCAACATTTTTGCTGTTTACAGTTTATCTCTATCTATAATAATATTCAAGATAATAACCAAAAACAGCAAAATTTCCTTAAAATTACTAATTCAAGGGCAGCAACCTATCAACGAGTTGTCCGATTCATCTCAAAATTTCAGGGCAGATAAATCTTAACCTGATAAACAATTTTACCCAATGTCAGATTTGCTCTAAATGCTTTGGGTTTTGTGTTATAAGCCAAAAACTGCATTTTACCCCTATGTTCAATTTTTAGCCATGGCGGCCATCTTGGTAGGTTGGGCGGGTCACCGGACACAATTATTAAACTAGATACCCTAATAATGATTTTGGCCATGTTTGGTTAAATTTGGCCCAGCAATTTCAGAGGAGAAGATCTTTGTAAAAGTTAACGACGACGGACGACGATGGACAACGAAGACGACGGACGCCAAGTGATGAGAAAAACAGTCAAACCATTATATAAAGATCACCTTATAGGGATAAAAAACTAAATTGATAATACATTGACCTTTAAATTGAGGACCTCAGGTTGAAAATGCAAAAAGATCTAATGTTATATGAGTGCCAATGATACAACTCTCAATCCAAGTCACAATTTGTATATGTTAATACCATTATAGGTCAAAGTAGGGCTTTCAACATGGAGCATTGGTTCACACCAAACAGCAAGCTATAAAGATCCTCAAAATTGATTAGTGTAAAACCAACAGTCTAATCTATAAGTAGTTTTACAGCAGTACAGGAAGAGGATGACCTGAGAAGATCGGTCTCCCTTAAACATGTTAAAATTAAGAAGAGTGACTATTACAGCAGGTTTGACTGTATATTTTTTTGTGCATTTTAGGTTGGATCATCATTGTTTGCTAGTAATATAGGAAGTATCCACTTTGTTGGCCTGGCAGGATCCGGTGCTGCATCAGGTATCTCTGTTGGACTGTATGAAATAAATGTAAGTATGTGTTTGAGCATGGACATTAAATGGACTCATATCTTTAAAACACTTTATATTTTACTCTAATGACTGATCTGTGTTACTCCTCTTCTGCTAATATAATCTGTGAAACAGCACAATAAGGCTCCTGTCTTACAATTATTTCACCATTCATTAGTAAAAAATTGGTCTATAGATTTAATGTAAGGTGTTCATGTCAATCTGACACAAAAAAATGAAATAGAGCAACATGCACTCTTCAAAAATAAGTATTGAACAGACTATTATTTCAACTTGGAATTATTTTAAATTATGGAATTTGCTCAATTTCTTGTGCTAGAAATTTTTAATAAATTCCATGATTATTCTGTATTTTAATGAATTTAAAGTTTTGTGCAGTGCACAACACTTTCTATTACAAAAAAAGATAGCACATTCTCAACAGAAAAAAACAAAAAAAAAACAAGTAAAATGTGATAGTTAGTTCTAATTTCAGGAAAAGTATATTGGATGATGTATTTAATTTGATATATGGTAATACATACATTTTTTAGGCCATGTATATTTTGCTGATATTGGGATACCTGTTTCTGCCAGTATATATTTCTTCAGGGGTAAGAATTGTTTTATTGCTTCTATTATATTCCTAAATTGATAATATATTAAGAAAGATTCACAAATATGTATTTCATTGTGTATTTCAATTGTTTAAAATATCTATTGGTAAAAGATCTTGGGATATTTTTTTTATTTTTTTTTTTGCGATTTGTATTACCCTTGTCTATTCATACTTCTGTACATACCTTGCTAAATTAGTTTCTGTTCTCTTACTTAAGATGCTCAAACAATTGTTAAGAAACTTCTATTCAATGCTTATTACCATAAAACAAAGATCAAGGTTGAACTTGGTGGTATCACTTATACTGTTCTAGAGTATGCATAATGCCCTTTACAAATGGGGAAAAAAATGCTGAATTTTTCATTTCAGTTCTCTCACTTAAGTTTGCTTCACTCAAATGTTATGAAACTCATACAAAATGCTCATTTCCACAAAACTTAGATTAAATTTGAATTTGGATGACCTTACATTTACTGCTCTTCAGCTATATCCTTTTATAACGTTATATGCAAGGGGGGCATCATCTGTGTCCCAGGGACACTTTCTCCATTTATTTGTCATTGACACTAAGCAGACCATCTCCAAAAAAAAAGCAAATGCAAACAATTTATTTCAGATAAGTTTCTTTTATGCAAAATATTAGACATTGCACAATTTTCAATGAGACAATAGTATGTGAATGAAAACAACTATAAGGCACTGTACAGACTTCAACAATGAACAAAAACCATACCATTATGATATTTGAAAATTGTTACTTTGGTTCTCATTGAATAACTTAACATAGACACTCTACTCTCACACGGAACATTTCAATTGAACTTAAAAATGGAAATATGCTGTACCAGTAATATTATTTCTTGGTTAAGTTCCTTGTAAAGAGTCATACATGTGCTATTTGTTAACACTCACACTAAAACATGAATTACTATGAAATAGCTTTTCAACTATCATGTATTTTAGGTGTTTACAATGCCAGAATACATGAAGATGAGATTTGGTGGAAAGAGAATTCAGATTTATCTGGCTATCTTGTCATTGTTTGTGTACATCTTCACCAAGATTTCAGTAAGTGGTTTTATCATCTTTAAACTCAACCCTTTTAGCTCACATTGACCATTAGAGCAAATCCAAAATGACTGAAACAAAAATATAGTTTCTAAAAAGTTTGTAAATAGTCTCTATAAATTTAAAGGATGTTAGTAAAAAGTGATGACAAATATGCTCTATCAAAATGATTCACACAGGCGTTGGTTCACCAAGTGTAGTTTAATTTAATAATATATACAAGTATAATAGAGAAACTATAGATTGTTAAAATCTATCAACAGGACAAGACCTACAAATAAGCCACCATGGCTGAAACAGTCAACTCCAAAATAGAGTTTTTGTACCACTTGTGAATGAGGATATTTACCCACTTTTGTGTTTATTGTGCACACTGTAGTAGTTAGTGAGAAACTATAAAGAACAAATTTACCAGCAAGGCAAGATGAATTATTAAGGCAACATGATCGAAATATTGTTAGTTTATTTTTTACATGAGTTATTGCCCTTAAATGACAATTTTTAACCATTTTTGTTTTTTTTTGCAAAAACTATAGAAGATGGAGAGAAAGTGTAACAAAGAAAATTATCAGCAGAACAAATGCAAGTCAGTCAACATACTTGAAAATGTTGACTTTTTTTATGAGTTATTTCCCTTGAAGTATGATATTAACACATTTGTTTGCATTTTTGGTTGAAACTATTTCAAATATTCTCATTGCTATGTTTCAATATTTAAATAGGTGTGTGATACAGGCACCTTGGAGTCTAATTGTTAGTGGTTTAGATTTATTTGATTTTCTCCATGTATTATTTTATAGACAGACTTGCATGCTTCATCTTTAATTTATATAACTATTTTATAGCCAGAAATCTATGCTACATCAAAAATTGCTTCAATCATTTTAAAAAGTTATTTGTTTACTTGGATTCTATTTATTTTAATTAATCTACTGAAAAATGCGTATCTTTCCTAGTAAATATCATTATATTAGTTTTACAATTATTTCATAGGCAGATCTGTATGCTGGGGCTATATTCATTGAACAGTCTCTAAAGTGGGATATATATGCATCTATAACATTGTTGTTAGCTATTGCAGCCATCTTCACTATTGCAGGTAACAGTTCAAAAATATATTTTCTGTTGATACCTAAAATACAGTATCAAGTTTGCTAGGGTAACTAATAATGCAAGAGACAAACCATGAAAGAACTATGGAAAATACCAATAGATAATATTTAAAAAGTAAATACCTTAGATCATGAGATGTTTGAATGATAATATAAAATAGAAATATGCTTTCATTTTAATGAAAAAAAAAGGTGTCAACCAGCACTAAATATTAAATTGAAATCAACATTTTTACTATTGTGGGTACAAAATGTTTGCTTTGAGCCATTGAATTTTATCCTTTAGTGAAAAAAAAGATAATTTCATTTTTGATAAAACAGTAGACAAAAAATTAGTCATCTGTTACTTCATAGGTTGTCTCCCCTTTGCAAAACTAATTGCACATAGAACTAAGATGATTGTGAGAATTCTTCCCTTTGGACAAGCAATTTCTTAAAATTGAAGTAAAAGGCAGTCTGCAAATTTTCATTAATAATTTCTGTATAATAACTCATCACAAATACCAGGATTATTGTATATTGTACTAGTAACTGACAAGTCTTTTTAAATAATAGTAATAGAAAAATACTAATAGATATGCTAGCTAATGACTGAAAATTATAATAATTGGTTTATTTATTACAAAAATGAAAAGTATGTTCCCTTAAGGATAAATGAATTCTACACAAGAAAATGTAAAATTAATATGATATTTCTTGTAACTTTCAGGTGGATTAACAGCAGTTATCTGGACAGATTTTGTTCAGGCAATTCTAATGATTTTAGGAGCTATAGCATTGATGATTTTGGGTAAGTATAGTACAGTTGATTCCGTTCATTTGCATAGCCTGTTTGTCAGATAAAATTATGCAATTAAGTGGAGTAGGCTAATATCCAAAATGCCAAATTACAAAGTCAAATAACGTCGATAGTAAAGATCAGTAGGGAAACCCCAGAAGAAAGATGAACGGCTGCAATCATCTTACAACATATTGAATGATAATTTATTCTAATAAATGTTATATGTATGATGCCATACATGTTATTGTCTTCTTATTCTCGAAATAAATTCTAAGCACATTTTGTTTTTTGGACAGTTCCTAACTTGGACACAAAAATAGAACCAAATATTCTTAAAATACATTTTTTTTCTAAGAATCATATGTAAAACGTACATAATTACACTTTGGTTAATAAAAACTGTTTAACAATATATATAATGCTAAAAAGTTTATTTTTTTAAAAATACATCTGTAATAAAGTATCTTTTATTTTGAAATGCAGTATTTACCGCTTGCACAGTGATGTTACACTGTAGTTTCGTATATGCAAAGCAGTAAAGGGAAAAGGGGCCCCTTAATGGGTTAATTGCTTGACAGGAGTGTTGAATGTGAAAAATATAATACTGTGGATTCATTATTATTCGTTGGATACCAATTTTCGTGGATTTCGTGGGTACCGGGAAACCACGAATTTAAATATTCAACGAATTGCAAATTTTCTAAAGGAACATATGCATACTTTGTCAAAACCACGAAATTAAATATCCACGAATATGCAAGTTTTCCTCAAACCACGAAAATTGGTACCCACGAAAATAAATGAATCCACAGTAGTTAGAATTAAATGCTCTACATCAAAATTACCAAAAAAAATAAATGTTTGACATAAAATTCTTCAATCATATATGAATGCTCTGTAACTTACAACATATATGCAAATGACCCCCAGCCACATTACTAGTGTCACATCAGATGGTCTTTGGAATTAGCAGGAGTCCTTGCTTTTCACCCAAATGTAAACTAATGGACAATGAGATAATAATCTCCACCAGTGACCAATTGACATAGAAGTTAACTACTATAGGTCATTGTACAGCCTTCAACCAAAAGCAAAACCAATACAGCATAGTAAGCTTAGTAAAAGGCCAGAAAATAACTAATATAAAACAGTTCAAATGAAAAACTAACATCCTGATTAAGGATTTACTGTCATGTACAACACAATAAATAAAAATTGAACTTTATATCTGATTTCTATTTTATATTACAGCCTTTGCCAAAGTTGGTGGATTAAGTGGAATGGTGGAAAAATATCCCAATGCCATTGCTAATCAGACCATACCAAACACAACATGTGGATATCCTAGGAAGGACTATATGAACTTGTGGAGAGACAAAGATGCAGACATACCTTGGGCTGGAGTTATTGGACTGTCAATTAACTCCATATGGTATTGGTGTTCAGATCAGGTATTACTTTCTATAGATTGGTATATTTTGTATAGTTGCCGTCACGTAAAATTGGCACCATGTTTTTTGTCAACAAAAATTTAAATGTCAGCCGCGTATACTGAAGATGATGTTTTTCATTTAGCGGAAGTAAAATAATCTTGGATTATGAGAAGGTCACGATTATACAGTGCAAACACAATAAAAGGTAGGACAGTAGTGTATATTTGGACAGGATTTTTCTTCCCCTTATTGAAAAACATGATCTTTAGTAATCACGGTCAATATTTAAGAAAATTTTGACAAAAAACAGGGTGCCAATTTTACGTGACGGCGACTTATACTTATTTATTCTACTAATATAAAAAAGAAGATGTGGTGTGATTGTCAGTGAGACAACTATTCATAAGAGACCAAAATAACACAGAAATTAACAATTATAGGTGACTGTACGTAAGACAACTGGGGTATCAACCTTGCCCTTAATAAAATATTTGCCAGTGAATATGTAGAAAATATACTGACTGTTGAAATATCTTTTTGGGTGACAGTTAGGATTGAAAGGGTATATTTTAGAGTACATATATTCAACATATGAGATAGTTTGAAACATAGGGGCGTCTTAATTAAAATCCATAGAATTTTTTACTACGGTAATTTTTCAAGATGAAGATTTTATCATGCTTTTTTCAAAAATACAATAAAAAGTATGGATTACAGGATTTTTTTCATGCTACATGTTGGGCAAAATTGTCAGATTTTGTATAGATTATGCATTGAAAATCCAATTTTGTGTGATACAAAGAAAACTACACCATAGAATTTTAAGATAAAATGTGAGAAGATAGCTTTCATAACATGCCTTCATATAAGAAAAAGAAAAATGGGGTCACTGGACAATTAAAATAGATAAATTCCAAAGCTTTCTATTGTAAAATCACTTTATCTGATTTATTTTTTCCTACTATCTAAGTTATCTCCCCTTATTTGGCGAAGTTGACGGGAAAAATGAATCACACAAATTATTGTGTTGTTTAGAAAATACAGCTTCAAATATGATAAAACACATAATTTTTTCTATGTTAATATTAGAAGTTTTACACATAAATTACATAACTACTCTCAAAATAAAAATCTAGACCGATTGTTATCTTCTTTTTCAAAATCAAAGATGGAAGAAGACACCCGATCCACCTTAAGCTATTGTATATATGTAGTACTCTAAAGTGCGCTGGGGACGCTAAAGTACAATGGTCACGCTAAAGTGAGATGGTCTACGGTAAAGTGAGATGGTCTACGCTAAAGTGTGATGCTTCCATACGCTAAAGTGCAATGGTCCGCGAAAATATAGACTTTAGAAACGTAGTTCGATAATGACGTTAACAGTTGTTTATACAAACTAAAAATGAACATGCCGGAAGATAGATTAGGAATATTTGATTAACAATTTTTACACCAAATGTCCATGACTTACGAGTAATTTATTTAATTTTTACTGTTCTTTGTCGGCTGAATCACAATCTTTTATGATTAATGGTTTTATTTTTTATAGTTTATTTTTTTCGAGTGCTGGAAGAAGGACTTGTATCCTACAGTCGACCATTTTACTATATAAATACAAAACAGTATGCACATACTTATCCTGCTTCTATTTGAAGGGAACGGATACATTCGAATCATTGTTTATGTGGCAGTTTATTTTGTGATCCCCGTTAAAATGCCGTCAACTTGAATGAAACGTAACATTGGTAAAATAGAGATACATGTTTTCAAGCGTGAAATAAAATTTGTCTGCTAAGACATTAGTTCGTACTGTACATTGTAGGAAAATAAAACCTGTTTTTGTACTAGCTACGAAAAAGGAGAAAGCTCGGCAAACATTGCATTTCTCTTGTATTTAGATTAAACAGCTTATACAAACAAATGTTGCATATTTGGACAATGAACAAATTTTGTATTTTTAATTTTCAATGATAAATGTAAGGGAGGTTGTAACATTAGTGTGAACGGCAATCTTCAATTATCCAAATATTTAATACGCTCTGAATTTTTTAAAATTCATTTTACATGAAATATAATATTTGCAAAACATAAATTACCTTTACAGCAATTATTACTTGGTCTGACTTGTTAATTTAGAAACAAGCACTTCAGCCTACCGGTAAATTGTAAAGCCTATCACATATGCTATACCTTAGCGTCATAGGTTTTGCAAAAAGACCTTTTTAACCTCTATGTATTAATACTTCGAATCTTACCCTTTGGACCATCACACTTTAGCTGATACCCCATTATATTTTGGTGAACAAATAACCATGGCACTTAAGTGTGAGACACCATGGTACTTAAGCGTAGACCATCGCACTTTAGCGCGATGAGACACCATCATACTTTAGCGTAGACTATCCCACTTTAGCGTGACCACCGCACTTTAGAGTACCATTGCACTTTAGAGTACTACATTTATATTTTCTTAACAATGTATAGCCAATTATTAACAAACTATGAATTTAAGGGGTTATTTATGGATGGTGTACCTCACAAATTGTAATAAAGATATTGTAAGCAAATTTTTTTTGCATATACTTTATTTGGTGTTAAACTTTTCCTATCCCTTTTCACAGCGATTTAATTTAGCAATTTTCAAATTTACTTGAAGTATTTGAATAAGAAACAGTGTAAGTTTTACATATTCACGATGATTTATATTCACTGTAATATTCTACGAAAATAAGTTAGTTTACAGTACATGTTTGTGTTTATTAAAAAAAAATGTACAATAAATACATTATTACAGTTCACAATTTCATGGCAGTATAATTCATGGTGATGAAACATTTTCGATTAAACATAATCACCTTAAATTTGACACAATTACAGGTGATTGTTCAGCGAACATTAGCAGCAAAGAACTTTGATCATGCAAAAGCAGGAACACTATTCTGTGGTTATCTTAAGATCCTACCCCTTTTCCTGCTTATTTTCCCAGGAATGATTGCCAGAATTCTATACCCAGGTGAGTATGATAATAAAGGGAATTTGTTTGTATAATCAGTAATCTATCTTCACCAATTCTGATGAATTGTAGGATTGATAATTGATGTTATCAGTAATAAAAGAAAATTCAAGTCATCATTAATTTCTGAAATTGATAATGAGATTTTTTAAATGGTAGACAATTGAAATTTTTCATAGCTAATCAGATGGCTGTATTTAGTAATTGTACAATCAATGTGCTAAAAATAATGATGAAAATTATGAATTGGTAATTGTGTGGCTCTTTTTATCTCTTTGCTCTGCACTTCTTTAGACCCTCTGCATCTATTGTGTAAATAATTTTTCATCTGCTATTCTTATTTCTAAACAGATATATATATTCTAGACTTCAAAAATATATCTGTCACTGTGTGAAACCCATTTTTATGTATGTTTCACTGCAAAATGCATTTCTTTGTACTATGTTGGAATATATTTTTAGACATTCAGAAGAAACAAAATCCAATGAACAAGGAATATTTTTTCCTGACAATTTTGTTTTTTTTTTGGGGTTTAGTGAAGCCAAAGTTAAGGGCATAAGATACAGTTACAGGGGAGGTAATGACGTTGCAATGGTAAAATTTTATTTTTGTGACATCAAACAGTGACATATCTAGAAAAGATGCATTTTTCGACTGATTTTTAGCTCACCTGACCTGAAAGGTCAAGTGAGCTTTTCTCATCACTTGGTGTCCGTTGTCCGGCGTCCGTCGTCCATAAACTTTTACAAAAATCTTCTCCTCTGAAACTACTGGACCAAATTTAACCAAACTTGGCCACAATCTTCCTTGAGGTATCTAGTTTAAAAAATGTGTCTGATGACCTGGCCATCAAACCAAGATGGCCGCCATGGCTAAAAATAGAACACAGGGGTAAAATGCAGTTTTTGGCTTATAACTCAAAAACCAAAGCAATTAAATCAAATCTGACATAGGTAAAATTGATTATCAGGTCAAGATCTATCTGCCCTGAAATTTTCAGATGAATCAGACAACCTGTTGTTGGGTTGCTGCCCCTGAATTGGTAATTTTTAAAGAAATTTTGCTGTTTTTGGTTATCTTGAATATTATTATAGATAGAGATAAACTGTAAACAGCAATAATGTTCAGCAAAGTAAGATTTACAAATAAGTCAACATGACTGAAATGGTCAGTTGACCCCTTTAGGAGTTATTGCCCTTTATGGTCAATTTTTAACCATTTTTCGTAAATCTTAGTAATCTTTTACAAAAATCTTCTCCTCTGAAACTACTGGGCCAAATTTAACCAAACTTGGCAACAATCATCTTTGGGGTATCTAATTTAAAAAATGTGTCCGGTGACCCGGCCATCCAACCAAGATGGCCGCCACGGCTAAAAATAGAATATAAGGGTTGACTTATAACTCAAAACCAAAGCATTTAGAGCAAATCTGACAGAGTTTAATTGTTTATCAGGTCAAGATCTATCTGCCCTGAAATTTTCAGATGGATCGGACAACTGGTTGTTGGGTTGCTTTCCCTGAATTGATAATTTTAAGGAAATTTTGCAGTTTTTGGTTATTATCTTGAATTTTATTATAGAAAGAGATAAACTGTAAACAGCAATAATGTTCAGCAAAGTAAGATCTACAAATAAGTCAACATGACCAAAATTGTCACAGAACTCCTTAAGGAGTTATTGTCCTTTATAGTCAATATTGAACAACTTTTCGTCATTTTTGTAACTTGTACAAAAATCTTCCTTTTCTAAAACTATGGGCCAAATTTAACCAAACTTGGCCACAATCATTACAAGTGTATCTATTTTAAAAAAGTGTCTAATGACCCTGCCTGCCAACCAAGATGGCCGACATCAGTAAATACAGTAACAGGTGAGCGACACAGGCTCTTGAGAGCCTCTAGTTTTCATTCAAATTGATATAAATACTTTTGTCACAGTTTTCAAAAAAAAAGAACTAAACAGGATGACTTCATATTCAGAAGAAAGTTTGACATTGTTGATTTGTGAATTGTGTGAGTGCTTTTTTTTTTTTGCAGGATAAATCCTCCCTTTTTACCAATACTATGAATAACAAGTAGGGGTATGCATAATATGACAATGTGTGCATTCTTGTTTTTAACAGAGTAAAGAATTTTATAACAAATCTCAATTTGAAGGGCAAGATAATGGCTCTTAAAAATTTGTCTCCTTTATATGTGTAAACCTGAGAACATGTTTGTGTTTGGCTTGATTTTGTGAGTTATCTCCCCTAACAGAGATATTTATTCTGGTTAATATGACATATCCTTATTAAAAAATTTTAAAAAATCAGCTCCAAATAAAAAATTTTCAAGCAAAAATTATTTCTTGTTGGCTAGTAGCAAGACATTGTAGTGAGCTGTTATGTGTGAGCGCTTTTTGATCTGTTGGCCACTTACATCCTGTTTACTATTTGAAAAACAATGTTTGCATTCTTGTTTTCAAATGATTAAAGAATTTTAAACAATTTCAGTTTGAACGGCAAGATAATGGCTCTTACTTTCCCTCCTTTATATGTGTAGACCTGAGAACATATTTATGTTTGTGCTTGATTTTGTGAGTTATCGCCCCTATAAGAGATATTTACTATGGTCAATATGATATATCCTTATAAACAAATTTTAAGATAATCAGCTCCAAATAAAAAATGTTCAAGCAAAAATTATTTCTTGGTTCCTGCTGAAATTGAGAAACAGAAATTTGCTAAAAAAAATGTATTTCTTTTATCAGATTTAGGTAAAATCACCATAATTGAAATAATGATTTATTATGATTTAACTATTCAATATATGATCAACTTCAGCAGGACACATTTTATACAAAAATAAAATATTACTACAATCTCTTAGAATGAACACAGAGTGTGCCTTTTTGCATGCTTTACTTGTGTATAAATTCTTGATTTTTAGCCGTTTCATGTTACGTACAAATGAATAGCACCAGTATATGATTTAAAATGATGATAATAGTCGTCCATAATAACCAGCCAGACATCAGAGAAAACAAGAAAGCAGTGCAGGAGCAGGATTTGGTAAAATAAATGCAGCAGAAAGGTTTTAAAGAATTTTGAGTAGAATTGCACATTTGCTTTAAGAAAAGCAGTAAAGCTGTTAGTGACACGTGCTTTCAATAGATAGGTGGGGGTTTCAGCTTGTATACATTACAGTTATAAATGTTATTGGAAGTTAAGCAATGAATACAAGTTAAAGCCCCTGCTTATCTTTTGATTTCAGATATCAATCTAAATTACAATGCTTGAGCAAACATTTATACATTATTTACTATATTATGAATAAATTAATACATTGCAGTATCATATCAGAATGCTTTTAAAATCTTTCTTTTGTTTAATCATTTAAGATGTTTATTCTTTAATGGAAAGTGGTCCAGAGAGTTAAAAAAATTTTTTCAGTTTTATTTCAATTTGTTCAGAGTAGTTTCTTTTCAAGGATTGGTAGAAGATTTGCATGTTTGAATGATAAAAAGCAATAAGCTGTTAAAAAAATTTGTGTAAAAATCTTTTTAGCTCACCTGGCATGAAAGCCAATTTTCTTGTAAACTAAGTAGATACTGTAAAGAACAAAATTGATTAGCAAAACAACAGCTGCAAAAATATCATGACCAAAACCATTGAATGACCATAGGAGTTATTGCCCTTATAAGCAAATTTTTGACATTTTTTGTCGGTTAACTTGAAAACTGTAATAAAATGATGGTGACCTTACCAGACAGTACATTTTATAGGTTAGCTTTCCAGACTTATTGCAAAGGAAATAGAACCCCCCCCCCCCCCCAAAAAAAAAAAAAAAAATCAGTTGGTGATTACCTGTCCATTTAAACTTTTGCAAAGTACTCTGTCCCATTGAATATTTTATATTTATATACAGTAGTTTTTGTTCTCTATGGAGTTAATTCATTGGAAACTGCAAATTTATCATTGAAAAAACTATTCATTCATTGATAAACTTGGCCGTGTACTAAACAGAATATAAAACACAAGCTCATTAAACTGCTGAAAATAAATGAACCTATCAATTACAAAATAAACTATTGTTAAAACACAGCCTCATCTCAATGCTGTAACCTTGTAAGTGTTAATCTTTAATTATTTTTTATTGCATTTTTGTCTCTTAAATAATTTGATTAAATCTTTTGTACAACTCTGGCTCAAACATTTGACAGCATGCATGTCTGTCCTTTTTGTTTTTTTTTTGTTTTTTTTTTGGGGGGGGGGGGGGGGGTACTGTCTCCCCTTTTGTTTTGAACATGAACTCATAATCTATTTGATATGACTAGCTCTTGATAAGATATGAATTAGAATAGTATGAAAAATATGTGTCTAAAAATTCTTTAGTGCCAGATATTGTTACCATTCATCAATTTAAGGGCAAGTCTCAAAAGTGGCACTTAAAAATAGTTGACTGGAACTTATAACTTTGACTGGCTCTTAAAACTTTAACTGAAACTGTTAACTTTGACTGACACTTGAAACTTTGACTGACACTTGAAACTTTGACTGAACTTGAAACTTTGACTGACACTTGAAACTTTGACTGACACTTGAAACTTTGACTGAAACTGTAAACTTTGATTAAAAATGTAAACTTTGACTGAAACTGTAAACTTTGACTGTCACTTAAAACTTTGACTGACACTTAAAACTTTGACTGACACTTAAAACTTTGACCGGCACTCAAACTTTGACTGGCACTGAAAACTTTGACAGACACTTAAAAAACTTTGACTGAAACTGTAAACTTTGACTGTCACTTAAAACTTTAACTGTCACTTAAAAGTTTGACTGTCACTTAAAACTTTGACTGTCACTTAAAAGTTTGACTGTCACTTAAAACTTTGACTGTCACTTAAAACTTTTAGTAATTTTTTGTTGAAATGGGAAACTTTTAATTATCATGAAAAAACAAATAACTTCCAACTGTGGATAGCTTCATATGTTTGGGCTAGTCATTATCAAGTTAACTAAAGAAATATAACTTTTGACATTTTACTAGAAAATAATAGTGAGGTGACCATGGTAGTACCCTCTGCATCAACATTCCAGCCTGTGTTTAACCAGTTATTTTAGAGACGACATCAAAAGATTGATGTAGGATAAAAAACTTAAATCAAATAGTTTGGAGGGGTGGGGGGTCAACATTGCTGCAAGTTTTGTTTATCCAAAATCGATTTTACATATATCCATATAGGTAAATCAATTTTTCCCAAATTAAGTTAAGAGGGGGTGGGGTCAGTGAAAAAACTGTGAATTAAGTTTTTAATCCTACATTCTACTTTTGATGTCGTCCCTTACAGGATTAAATTGAAATCTTGCTGAGTCTTACCATTCAATACATCAGAATAATAAAAATATCTTATGGCTAGTTTTTTTCTTTAGATATGTTTGAACTAGTTTTAAAATATTGATTGAACTCTTATTTCTCATATACTCGTGTTTACAATTTATTTTGATAAAGTAATGCATCTTTGGGATTATATGAGTGACCTTTATTCATGTCACTTGGATGAATTTGAATTAAGAGACTTTGGGTTATTGCAACTTTGGTTTGCTGACTCTTCCCAAGCAATTGTCTGATTGCTTAATTTAAATCACCAATATAACACACATACATTTTATTGAGGAAGGGGTTGGAGCAAGGCAAACATTGTATTTCTAGATACTGGAGATTCATTAACTTAATATTAATTGTATACCAATTTTCATGGATTTCCTGGGAACAGGGGAACCACGAATTTGAATGTTCAACGAATTATAAACTTGCAAAAAAAATGTATGCAGACTTTGCAAAAACAAACGAAGTTAAATATCCATGTAAATGCAAGTTTTCCTCAAACCACGAAAACTGGTATCCACGAAATAAATGAATCTACAGTAACTTGTTTTGGTATCTCAACTGCTTAAAGAACTGCTACACTGCATGCTTTAATGTTATCTTATTCTTGAGCATGAGCATGTTTTCTGTTAATATTTTGTGTGTTCCTATTCATATTTTATGATTTTCATTTTAATTGAAATAAAATACTATATAAATAAACAAATGAATCATGATCATGCTGATTGTTCAAGCTCTTTTCTTGAATGTATATGTAAATGTATATGTAAATGTATATGTAAATGTATATGTAAATGTATATGCATAATTATTCATTATTTGATCGGAGGAAAAGATATTATGTACTATTAATCAAGTAATAGCCATGTGTGTTATTTGAATTATGAATTAATGCATATATTTCATTTTTGCTATGTCTGTGCATTAAACTACACAACAATAATAAAGATATAATTATTATTTGAAACTTGAAATGTGCTTTCATTTGGTCATACATATTTATTCATGTTTTCTGGATCTTTTGTTGAAAATCATTGAACAACAAGCGGCAACTACTTGAAAGGGGGTAGAAAAATATTAACTATTGTTAGAAAGGCTACAATACAAAAACAATAGATGGATTTGTCTTTAAACAAATGTACAAAAAATTGTAGAAATAAATTCCAATAAAAGTTTTAGGCTGTGGTATTTTGGAAGCAGACGTAAAAATGGAATTTATGCTGATGGTAGTTCCAACTTATACAATTAATAATGTGTATATTTTGTAGATACTGTAGGGTGTGCCACACCTGAGACTTGTATGGAAGTTTGTGGTAGTAGGTCAGGATGTAGTAATATTGCCTATCCTTCACTAGTAATTGATTTGATGCCACCAGGTAAGTCATTGTCTTAACTGTAAGGAGGATTGTGGCAGTAGGTCAGAATGTAGTAATATTGCCTAACCTTCATTATTCTTTGATTTAATGCCACCAGGTAAGTCATTATCATAACTGTAAGGAGGATTGTGAGAGTAGGTCAGAATGTAGTAATATTGCCTATTCTTCACCAGTCAATAAGTTAATGCCACATGGCGAGTCATTGCTAAAACTATATGGAGGTTTGTTATATAGAAGGTAAGAATGTAGTTATATTGCCTATCCTCTAGTAATTAATTTGATGCCATCACGGGTAAGTCATTGCCATCACTCTAACAATAGATGAGAATTGTCTAGCCTTCATTATTTATAAAATTTATGTTGCAAGGCAATTCATTTTCATTAGTGTTTGGAGATTTGTGGTATTGTTTATAGTGTCCACTTAGATTTGTTATGATTTTGGTTTTTGTCGAGTCTTCCACTTTAGTAGAAAAAGCGAGACTAAGCGATCCTACATTCCGTCGTCGTTGTCATCGGCGGCGTCCACAAATAATTCACTCTGTGGTTAAAGTTTTTGAAATTTTAAAAACTTTCTTAAACTATACTGGATTTCTACCAAACAGACAGAAGCTTGTATATGATCATAAGAAAGTATCCAGAAGTAAATTTTGTAAAAATAAAGTTCCATTATTTCCGTATTTTACTTATAAATGGACTTAGTTTTTCTGTGAGGAAACATTACATTCACTCTGTCGTCAAAGTTTTTAAAATTTTAATAACTTTCATAAACTATCCATGATTTATACCAAACTTGGACAGAAGCTTGTTTATGATGATAAGAAAGTATCAAGAAGAAAATTTTGTAAAAATAAATTTCCACTTTTCCGTATTTTACTTAGAAATGGACTTAGTTTTTTTGCCAGAAATAAAACATTCACTCTGTGGTTTAAGTTTTTAAAATTTTTATAATGTTCTTAAACTATCCTGGATTTCTACCAGACTTGGACAAAAGCTTGTTTCTGATCATAAGATATTATTGAGAAGTAAATTTTGTGAAAAAAAAATCCACTTTTTCCGTATTTTACTTATAAATGGACTTAGTTTTTCTTCCAGTTAACATTACATACAGTCTGCAGTTAAAGTTTATAAACATCTATTAGATTCATAAACTATCCTGGATTTTTACCAAACTTGGAAGCTTCTTTCAATCAAAAGACAGTATTGAGAGGGAAATTTTTATTGATGTTTTTCCTCATTTTTGTTGAGTCGGCGATTAACAGCAAAAGTAGGCGAGACACTGGGTTCTGTGGAACCCTTACGAATTTTTGTATTTTGTTAACTAATGCAGATATTTATTATTAAGATACCTGATATTTTCTGCTTGTAGATGTACTTCATATATAACCTTTTTATTAAAGGAGCAAGAGGCTTGATGCTTGCTGTAATGTTGGCTGCCTTGATGTCCTCTCTTACTTCCATATTTAACAGCAGTTGTACTATCTTTGCTATGGATATCTGGTTGCACATAAGGAAGAAGGCTTCTGAGTTGGAGATCATGATTATTGGCAGGTAGATTGTAAAAATAATGGCACAAAGATGTATTGTAGTTTTTAAATCTATGACATTAAAGAACAAACAGACCCAGAAAAATGGTCTTTATAGAATTGCATGTGCTTGTCATTTTATGTTTTAAATTATGTTTATGTTGGTAATTTGACCCTAATCAGTCTTCAGAAGTCATCTTGAAGGTTTATTTGACAGGGTCTAGTCTAAAACACCTTTTAACAAATGCTGACACTTAATATGTTGCTTTTTAATTGCACATTTTAAACTAACTATTTATTATATTTTTTATTTTGAAAGAGTGTTGTAACTTTGAAAACATGCTCTAATTTAGTTACCCTCTTATACTATACTATGAATAAATTTGGTGTATTCACTGTATTCTGATTGGTTAAAAGTATTACTTTTATTAGCTCACCTGGGCCAAGTGAGCTTTTCTCATCACTTTGCGTCTGGCGTCATCCGGCGTCCTTAACTTTTACAAAAAACTTCTCCCCTAAAACTACTGTGCCAAATTAAACCAAACTTGGCCACAATCATCATTAGGGTATCTAGTTTAAAACATGTGTCCGATGACCCAGCCAACCAACCAAGATGGCCGCCATGGCTAAAAATAGAACATAGGGGTAAAATGTAGATTTTGGCTTATATTAAGAGCAAATCTGACAGGGTAAAATTGTTTATCAGGTCAAGATCTATCTGCTCTGAGCCTCTAGTTTGGTTATTATCTTGAATATTATTATAGATAGAGATAAACTGTAAACAACAATAATGTACAGCAAAGTAAGAACTAAAAATAAGTCAGTATGACCAAAATAGTCAATTGACCCCCTAAGGAGGTATTGCCCTTCATAGTCAATTTTTAACAATTTTCTTAAAATTTGAAGATTTTCAATAACATTTTCCACAGAAAGTACTGTTATAGATAGAGATAATTGTAAGCAGCAAGAATGTTTAGTAAAGTAAGATCTACAAACACATCACCATCACCAAAACACAATTTTGTCATGAATCCATCTGTGTCCATTGTTTAATATTCACATAGACCAAGGTGAGCGACACAGGCTCTTTAGAGCCTCTAGTTTGGTTATTATCTTGAATATTATTATAGATACAGGTAAACTGTGAACAGCAATAATGTTCAGCAAAGTAAGATCTACAAATAAGTCAACATGATCAAAATGGTCAATTGACCCATTAAGGAGTTACTGCCCTTTTTAGCCATTTTTAATAATTTTTCGTAAATTTTTGTAAACTTTTACAAAAATCTTTTTCTGTGAAACTACTAAGGCAAATTTAACCAAACTTGTCCACAATCATCATTAGGGTATGTAGTTTAAAAATGTGTCTGTTGACCAAGCCAGCCAAGCAAGATGGCTGCCATGGCTAAAAATAGAACATAGGGGTAAAATATAGGTTTTGGCTTATAACTCTGAAACCAAAGCATTTAGAGCAAATCTGACAGGGTTAAAATTGTTTATCAAGTCAAGATCTATCTGCCCTGAAATTTTTAGATGAATCAGACAACCTGTTGTTGGGATGCTACCCCTTTATTGGTAATTTTAAGGAAATTTTGCCATTTTTGAATATTATCTTGAATATTATTATAGAAAGAGATAAACTGTAAACAGCAATAATGTTCAGCAAAGTAAGATCTACAAATAAGTCTGCATGACCAAAATGGTCAGATGACCCCTTAAGGAGTTATTGCCCTTTATAGTATTTTTTTACCAATTTTTCGTAAATTTTTGTTATCTTTTACAAAAATCTTCTCCCCTTTGTAACAACTGGGCCAATTTTAACAAAACTTAGCCACAATCATTATTAGGGTATCTAGTTTAAAAAATATGTGCGGTGACCCAACCAACCAACCAAGATGGCTGTCATGGCTTAGAATATGACATAGGGGTAAAATGTAGATTTTGGCTTATAACTCTGAAACCAAAGCATTTATAGCAAATCTGACATGCTGTTAAATCGTTTATCAAGTCAATATCTATCTGCCCTATTATTTTCAGATGAATTGGACAACTGGTTGTTGGGTTGCTGCCCCCCAATTGGTAATTTTTAAGGAAATTTTGCGGTTTTCCCATCACTTGGCGTCCGGCGTCCGTCGTCCATTGTCGTTAACTTTTACAAAAATCTTCTCCTCTGAAACTACTGGGCCAAATTAAACCAAACTTGGCCACAATCATCATTGGGGTATCTAGTTTAAAAAATGTGTCCGGTAACCCAGCCATCCAACCAAGATGGCCGCCATGGCTAAAAATAGAACATAGGGGTAAAATGCAGTTTTTGGCTTATAACTCAAAAACCAAAGCATTTAGAGCAAATCTGACTGGAGTAAAATTGTTTATCAGGTCAAAATCTATCTGCCCTTAAATTTTCAGATGAATTGGACAACCCGTTGTTGGGTTGCTGCCCCTAAATTGGTAAGTTTAAGGAAATTTTGCTGTTTTTGGTTATTATCTTGAATACTATATTATAGATAGAGATAACCTGTAAACAGCAATAATGTTTAGAAAAGTAAGATTTACAAATAAGTCAACATGACTGAAATGGTCAATTGACCCCCTAAGGAGTTATTGTCCTTTATAGTCAATTTTTAACAATTTTCACAAAATTTGTAAATTTTTACTAACATTTTCCACTGAAACTACTGGGCCAAGTTCATTATAGATAGAGATAATTGTAAGCAGCAAGAATGTTCAGTAAAGTAAGATGTACAAACACATCACCATCACCAAAACACAATTTTGTCATGAATCTATCTGCTTCTTTTGTTTAATATTCACATATACCAAGGTGAGCGACACAGGCTCTTTAGAGCCTCTAGTTGGTTATTATCTTGAATATTATTATAGATAGAGATAAACTGTAAACAGCAATAATGTTCAGCAAAGGAAGATCTACAAATAAATCAACATGACCAAAATGGTCGGTTGACCCCTTAAGGAGTTATTGCCCTTTGTAGTAAATTTTTAACAATTTTCATTCATTTGGTAAATTTTTGTAAATTTTTACAAAATATTTTCCTCTGTTTCTAAAAGGCCAAGTTTATTATGAATAGAGCAAAATTGTAAGTAGCAAGAATGTTCAGTAAAGTAAAATCTATTTTATCTATTTTAATTTATTTTGAATTTAATGAACCATAAAATTCATTTTTGACTCTTCACATTTTACATAATCTTTGCGGATTATTCAATGTGAAGAGTCAAAAATTAATTGTATGGTTCAATAAATACAAAATAAATAATATCCATTCATTAAATAAAATATAAATTCTTTTGTATTTCACTTGTGAAATACTGAGATTTCAGTTAGTTAAAGGTGTCAGTCACAACACATGCTGGCAAAGTAGAGAAAATAGTATACATTTGTTATTTTAAAAACAGTTATTATGGAATGATTATTATCTGCTGATATTCTAAGCAAAGATGATTTGTTTTTCAGGATATTTGTTGTGGTTTTAGTTGTAATCAGTATAGTCTGGATCCCTGTTTTAAGAGCCTCAGAAGGAAGTGAACTGTTTGTGTACATACAAGAAGTATCCAGTTTTATGCAGCCTCCAATATGCTGTGTATATCTCCTGTCCATTTTATGGGATAGATTGAATGAATTGGTAATCACTGTAGTAGAATTTTGTATATATTCTAAAGATTAAGATGCAATGTTTATTTCTACAGTCTCATAAAAAATGTGTCACCTGACAGATATGGAGTGATCATTATATGTGAAGATATCTTAAGTACCATTGGCAAACCACCAAGTAACTAAAAGTCATATCATTTACTGAACAATTTGTATATTATCATTTTTAAAGAATCTTGAAAAAAAATAAATATATAATACCTAAAAATATAAACTAAATTTATATAGAAAACACTTGATAGAAAAATAATTTTTGCAACTGATTCAATCCTTTTTAGCTCACCTGGCCCGAAGGGCCAAGTGAGCTTTTATCATCACTTGGCGTCCGTCGTCGGTGTCGTCGTCCGTCGTCGTTAACTTTTACAAAAATCTTCTCCTCTGAAACTACTAGGCCAAATTTAACCAAACTTGGCCACAATCATCATTGGGGTATCTAGTTTACAAAATGTGTGGCGTGACCCGGCCAACCAACCAAGATGGCCGCCATGGCTAAAAATAGAACATCGGGGTAAAATGCAAATTTTGCAGTTTTTGCTTATTATCTTGAATATTATTATAGATAGAAATAAACTGTACACAGCCAAGTAAGATCTACAAAAAAGTCAACATGACCAAAATGGTCAGTTGACCCATTAAGGAGTTATTGCCCTTTATAGTAAATATTTAACAATTTTCGTAAATTTTTGTAAATTTTTAGAATATATTTTCCACTGTAATTACTGGGCCAAGTTTATTATAGATAGAGATAATTGTAACAAGAAGAATGTCCAGTAAAGTAAGATCTACAAACACATCATGATCCCCAAAACACAATTTTGTCATGAATTTATCTGTGTCCATTGTTTAATATGCACATAGACCAAGGTGAGCGACACAGGCTCTTGAAAGCCTCTAGTTTTGTTTTTTTTAGGGAGCATTCTCTGGTTTGGTGTTAGGTATGGTAGTTGGATTGATCCGGTTTATTGTGGAATATTCCTACACTGTACCAGATTGTGGTGATCCAGCACCAGATCCACGACCAGCGATTGTATCCAAGTTTCATTACTTGTATTTCTCCATCTTTGTTTTTTGCCTGACAGGCATAACAGCTATTGTTATCAGTTTGTTGACCAAACCTATTGACAAACGATGTGTAAGTAACACTAATGAAGAAACAAACAATCATCTTATAGTATTTTATAACTATAAAGCATGCTTTCATTTACTCTAAACTTTAAAACGGACAATTGCTATTGTAAATCTATAGAAATATCAATACATAGATATACGAAGATGAGGTATGGGTGCCAATGAAACACCTCTCCATCCAAGTCACAACTTCTAAAAATAAACCATTATAGGTCAAAGTACGGTCTTCAACACGGAGCCTTGGCTCACACCTCTCATACCAAACAGCGAGCTATATTAAACATGTATATTTAATTTTTTCTTTGATATGTTGCAACTTTTATTTTATTGTTTTCATAGATTGCGATAAAAACAAAATTTGGAGAAAGGGGTTGACTTCTCATGGCTTAAAGGAGAAGGTTCATGAAGGGTTAAAATTGGCCCTGATTTTTTCATGTTTTTTAAATTGGGGCAAAAAATTACAAATTTCACATAGAAATACTTGTGATAATACTACTAAGACAAAAATATTTTTTTCTGGCACTTTCCTTTACTATTTATGGAGCAATGACCCCTTAAATGAGCATAATTTGTATTAAAAGGTCAATTTTGGTACTTTTTGTCCATAATTTTAATTGTTTTTGGCATAATTAACCTTGGCCTACATCTACGATCCAAAAAGTTTTTATATTGATGAAATCTATATCAAAATCAGAATCTTTTGGTTACAACACATTCTGGATCGTAGGTGGCGGCCAAGGTGTTTCAAAAGCTTTTAGGTCTGAAAAATGCACAAAATCATCATATTTTGACAAAATGTCCAAAATGGGCTTACTTTGGCGAATATCTTGTAGTCTTATAAAAAGAACTGACATTTTTAGCATTTATACTTTGGAAATAGACCCATTTACGAACCAAATTGAGACCTTTTTGGTGTTTTATGATAAAGTTGATACTTTAGGCCATTTTGTGCCATTCGTGAACCTTGTCCTTTAATAATTTAATCAAAGTGTGTTTAGTCATTTGTCAGTGTTTTTTTTCTCTTTTTCTCTCATATCCTATATTTTTAGCTAGAACGTTTGACCTGGAAGACTCGACACAGTAAACGTCCTAGACTGGACATTGATAAGGTAATGAATGATGCATCAATACCAGAACTAGTATCCTATGTTGAAAATGATAATAATGGTTCTCCTGAAAAGGACAATACTGAAATGGATGTCTTCAGAGAGAAAGAAATTACAGGAAAGGAGGAAGCAAAAGAGGAGATGATTGATAACAGTAGTATTAATATGAAAGAAAAAGAGGCATTGAATGAACAACACAATCCAGTGGAAGTGGTGTTAGAGGATAAACATAATGAAGTCACATACAATGGTAAATATAGAGATATTGCTGATTACAATACTGTAACTTATCTAATCCGACACCAGAGTATTCCAACATCCTGCTTTAACCTACACGTTTTTCTGGTCCCAAAATATGCCTATCCTTGCAGAAAAACCGTGAGTATTCTGACACCCTTCTTAATCTGACATATTTTTCTGGTCCCCCAGTGTGTTGTATTATATATAATTAGACAGTTTACACTGTATTGATAAAATTAATTACCATTTGAATCAGAATACTTTCACATGAGGAGCTATTTCACAAGGACCTCTTCATGTTTATTGAATCCATTTGGGTAATTTAAATATTGAAACAAGATTTTGTTTACTTGGATGAAGGCAATGTCAGCTTTTGCCAACAATTGGCATATGTCCTCCCAGGTATCTGTATATCAGCTTTGGAATCAAGTTTTGATTTTTCTTGTGAATAAACTGAAATTAATATGGACGAGATATTCCATACAAGGTCCTTACTGAGTGTTCCTATTTTGTTACTAATTTGTTCAATAACATTGCTGCCATGACCTTTTCTAATTTCTGATTGGCTTAATTTAAGGAAACTTCTCAAAAGTAGGTGAACATATGGATACCAAGCAAGGCAGAATTGATCCTGTGAAGGTTATTAACTTGCAATATGTTTCTTGAGTGCTGATGAAAAGTTCAAAATGGCTGCCAACGGAAGTGACTCAGTAGCCTAAAGGGTAGCAGATCATGTTGCTGAAATAGTACCAATCAATCTACTCATGCCACTGAGTACTCTCTTGCAGAATTTAAATGTACTACATGTACAATTTGTATACATATTGATTTTGTATTTTTAAATGTTTTTTCCAGAACCTATAAGCATATTCAAGAGAATAGCACATTGGTTATGTGGGATGGATGAAAGCAGCAGAAGATCTTTAGCTAGTCATGGTGTTGTGCGAGAAGATATGGTGTCAATTAAAGAAAACAGGAAGTGGAAGATAACATCTAATGTATTAGCTGTGTTTCTAATGGGTGTGGTTGTCTTTCATTTTATATACTTTGCTTGAATGTGCCATAAGTATTACTAATATTTTAGTCTTGATTCCATATTATAATGATTAAATCTTGGTAGTCTTGATTCCATATTATAATGATTAAATCTATAGTAGACTTGATTCTATATTATAATGTTTAAATCTATGGTAGTCTTGATTCCATATTATAATGATTAAATCTATGGTAGTCTTGATTCCATATTATAATGATTAAACCTATAGTAGTCTTGATCCCATATTATAATGATTAAATCTATAGTATTCTTGATCCCATATTATTATGATTAAATCTATAGTATTAAGGTACAATGAACCATGCTGTCGTTACTCTTTATACATACTTATAACAAATCCTATTTTTCATAAACATTTGATGCAAACTTATCCACAAATTTTAATCTTGGTTGTTTATCTGACTACTGAATAAACTAGAGGCTCTAAAGAGCCTGTGTCGCTCACCTTGGTCTTGTGCATATTAAACAATGGACACAGATAAATTTATGACATAATTGTGTTTTGGTGATAGTGATGTGTTTGTAGATCTTACTTTACTGAACATTCTTGTTGCTACAATTATCTCTATCTATAATGAACTTGGCCCAGTAATTACAGTGGAAAATATTTTCTAAAAATTTACAAAAATTTATGAAAAATGTTAAAAATTAACTATAAAGGGCAATAACTCCTTAAGGGGTCAATTGACTATTTTGGTCATGTAAACTTATTTGTAGATCTTATTTTGCTGAACGTTATTGCTGTATACAGTTTATCTCTATCTATAATAATATTCAAGATAATAACAAAAAACGGCAAAATTTCCTTAAAATTACCAATTCAGGACAGTAACCTAACAACGGGTTGTCCGATCCATGTGAAAACATCAGGGCAGATAGATCTTGACCTGATAAACAATTAAACCCTGTCAGATTTTCTCTTAATGCTTCAGTTTTTGAGTTATGAGCCAAAAACTGCATTTTACCCCTATGTTCTATTATTAGCCGTGGCAGCCATTTTGGTTGATTGGCCAGGTCACGCCACACATTTTTTAAACAAGTTACCCCAATGATGATTGTGGCCAAGTTTAGTTTAATTTGACCCAGTAGTTTCAGAGAAGAAGATTTTTGTAAAAGATTACTAAGATTTACGAAAAAATGGTTAAAAATTGACTATAAAGGGCAATAACTCCTTCAGGGGTCAACTGACCATTTTGGTCATGCTGACTTATTTGTAAATCTTACTTTGCTGAACATAATTGCTGTTTACAGTTTATCTCTATCTATAATAATATTCAAGATAATAACCAAAAACAGCAAAATTTCCTTAAAATTACCAATTCAGGGGCAGCAACCCAACAACAGGTTGTCCGATTCATCTGAAAATTTCAGGACAGATAGATCTTGACCTGATAAACACTTTTATCACATGTCAGATTTGCTCTAAATGCTTTGGTTTTTGAGTTATAAGCCAAAAACTGCATTTTACCCCTATGTTCTATTTTTAGCCATGGCGACCATCTTGGTTGGTTGGCCGGGTCATGCCACACATTTTTTAAACTAGATATCCCAAAGATGATTGTGGCCAAGTTTGGATAATTTGGCCCAGTAGTTTCAGAGGAGAAGATTTTTGTAAAAGATTACTAAGATTTACGAAAAATGGTTAAAAATTGACTATAAAGGTCAATAACTCCTAAAGGGGTCAACTGACCATTTCGGTCATGTTGACTTATTTGTAAATCTTACTTTGCTGAACATTATTGCTGTCTACAGTTTATCTCTATCTATAATAATATTCATGATAATAGCCAAAAACAGCAAAAATTCCCTAAAATTACCAGTTCAGGGGCAGCAACCCAATAACGGGTTGTCGGATTCATCTGAAAATTTCAGGGCAGATAGATCTTGACCTGATAAACAATTTTACCTCATGTCAGAATTGCTCTTAATGCTTTGTTTTTTGAGTTATAAGCCAAAAACTGCATTTTACCCCTATGTTCTATTTTTAGCCATGGCGGCCATCTTGGTTGGTTGACCGGGTCACGCCACACATTTTTTAAACTAGATACCCCAATGATGATTGTGGCCAAGTTTGGTTTAATTTGGCCCAGTAGTTTCAGAGGAGAAGATTTTTGTAAAAGTTAACGACGACGGACGACGACGGACGCCAAGTGATTGGAAAAGCTCACTTGGCCCTTTGGGCCAGGTGAGCTAAAAATTAAAGATTATGCAGTCTAAAGTTGTATCACAGGCATTACAAATTATACAATTTACAAATATGCATTTATTTTAAGATTGAAATAATTTAAAGCTTCTATTAGAATTATAAAAATATATATTATTTCATTATATAATGGATGAAGGTAGAGATTTTATTAAAGATTTATATAGATATACATTTTTATTGTGCATAATATATGAAAGAAATCTCAATGTGAGCTTAGAAATTGTTCATTTTATATTGTCAAGAGTTATTTCCCATACAGGATTTATCTCCCCCTGGAATGCATAATTTTTAGAAAAATAATGATTTTTTTTATATCAACAGCTGGTTGTACAAACATGTCATTAGCCTAAGTTGTCATTAAGTTGTCATTAGCCTAATGCACCATAAGGGCTTAATGAAGACTTAATGACACATTAGGTTAATGACATTTTCGTACAACCGTCTGCTGGTAACTACATGTATAAAATGCCCTGCTTAATATAGTATAGGGGCATTGTGTATTCTGGTTAGTGCAGCTGTCCATCTGTCCACTATTTTGTCTGTTTGTACATTTTTGATCATGTTAAAGTTTTTAACTAAGGGAGTTTATTGTTTAGAACTTATTTTATAATTCACTAAACTTGGAAATACGATTTTGTGAAATCAAGCCATTCTCAAGTTAAAGTTTTTAGTTTAAATCCTTTACCCTCAAGTTGTAGGAAAATCAACTTGAAAGATGGTACACATTAATTGTGCTATAAAAACTAATGAATATATTACATTTTTTGCCATCTGTGATGTCTGTGATGGCATCACTTGTTATCACTTGTCCATCATCTACTGTCTGTATGCAGCATTTTATTAAAATTACAAGAATTTGCCATTTTCATAATCTAATGCATTCTGTGTCAAATTTTCAAAAGCGTACACCAAAACCTTGTGATTGGTTAAGAACATTCTAAACAATTGAAATTCAACCAATGACGTAATATTTTTTTTTTGGTGTACGAACAATGAGATTACCCATAGTCCTTTAGATTCTGAAAAGGTGAATTAATCTTACATTTTTGTTTATTTTTCAAAAGTTGCAATAACAAATTCAATAATTTACAGTATAATTTATTACTGTTCTGTAATTGAGAAGAAATTCATACATAGTATGCAAACTTTTCAGCTGATTATGATACTGCAGTTTCATACTTACAATCAATCAAACAAATGTGTCCTCTTTAAACGCTAACATTACATGATATACATTTATATTATAAAGCTGTATGTTCTTTGTTTTATTTAACATTTTTGTATTTTTTATTTTACTATTTTTGTCAGTAGATTTGCTCAGCAATTACTTCTGCAAACTGCTATACAGACTATTATGGAGAACCCAGAAAATTGTATTTATTAGATATCTATATTGAAAAAAAAACAACGAAAGATATTCTAGGGCAATGACACTCCCAAAATAGCTTCTTAAAGTATTTTTTGATGTTATATAAAAAAGACAGCTGATACCAAGTGGGAAAACTCATGAGTTGAAGAGGTTATGAGTGAATTTGATTTGTCATCGATAGCACGGAAATTATTGTATATTTAATAAATCCAAATCAGTTGGTGATAAAACTGATTAATGTTGATGGTTTGAATATCTTAATTTATACAAGTAGGACATTTATTTGATGTTTTAGAAAATTGCATGGATCATGTTACAGTGCATTTATTAATATATTACAGGTCTACAGAGATTGAGACTTGCATGCTTTATTATACATTATCAGATCTATGCAAAAGAGTGGTCAAATCTTATAAAAGAGTAAATAACTATGTGTCTTTTGTTCAAACTTTATAACATATGAGCTCCTGAAAATTCAATAGAGTACCAAGGACAGGTGATAGAAATATTTTTGTATAGCTGCAACATAACTTTTATTTGTATTATGGTATGTATGGATGACTTGTCAATTTCCATCTAAAGATATCCTTTTTAATTTGGTTATGCTGATTTACCATTGTCCATCTGCAGAGACTGTTATTATGCAACAGAGTATTAAATCATTGAAGAATCATGCATACAGATATACCTCTGATCTCTGTTATGTGATTTGACTTAGTGTTCAACATGTACCTTTTTTTTAATGAACTCTTTTTAACCGGATTTTTGTGTCAAAAATGTCGGTTATTGATTTGGGGATGTATGGCGGGCGGGCGGGCGGGCGGCAACCAAGTGTTGTCCGTGCATTTACTCATGAATCGTTCAACCAAACCTTTTAAAATTTTAATATGTTGTTACTGACAACAAAATGGAGGTCAAGTTCAATAATGACGATTTTGACTTTTACCGTTCAGGAGTTACTTGAAAGTTTAAAAAATGTTGTGTCCGTGCATTTACTCATGAACCGTTCAACCAAACCTTTTAAAATTTTAATATGTTGTTACTGACAACATAAAGGAGGTCAAGTTCAATAATGACGATTTTGACTTTTACCGTTCAGGAGTTACGGTTCTTGAAAGTTTAAAAAAATGTCGTGTCCGTGCATTTACTCGTGAACCAGTCAACCAAACCTTTTAAAATTTTAATATGTTGTTACTGACAACAAAATGGAGGTCAAGTTCAATAATGACGATTTTTACTTTTACCGTTCAGGAGTTACGGTTCTTGAAAGTTTAAAAAATGTTGTGTCTGTGTATTTACTCATGAACCGTTCAACCAAACCTTTTAAAATTTTATTTTAGATATTTTCAAAATCCTAGGTAGGTGGACTTAGTAATTTTTTCTTACTTTATGCATTAAGGGCACACAGTTTTTCCTGCTAGAGGGTCATTTTCTATCTCGTTTATATGTTGTTATTGTTGACAACATGGAAGTCAAGTTTGATGTTGATAATCATAAATTTTACCTATTAGGAGTTTTGGTCCTTGTAGTATTGATAAATGCCAGAACACAAATAAATATAAAAAGAATCTCGTTTACTGTCATTTTGACAGCTCTTGTTTTAATATCTTACTTTGTATAAATTGTAAAAATTTATTTACATAATATTTCCAGTAATATGTTCTGCCTACAGTAGCATCAAGTTCAGGTATTGATTTATTATTGATAGTATACTGTAAAGTTGTGTTTACATCAATTTAAAACATAGTACACTTGTTCATATTTTCATCATGCTATGACATATTAAAAAAAAATGAAAACAAGAATGTGTCCATAGCACACGGATGCCCCACTATCACTTTCTATGTTCAGTGGACCGTGAAATGGTGGTCAAAACTCTAATTTGACATAAAATTAAAAAGGACATATCATAAGGAACATGGGTAGTAAGTTTCAAGTTAATAGAACTTCAACTTCATCAAAAAATACCTTGACCAAAAACTTTTTGAAACAGGACAGATGGATGGACGAACTGACGAAATGAAGCACAGACCAGAAAACATAATGCCCATAAATGGGGCATAAAAATGAGTTTTGATCCAGATTTCACAGTTTAAATTTTTTTTACCCATATTTGAACATGTAAATATGATAGTATTTGCAGAGGAAGATGTCCTATGGACACATATACTTTTTATATTTATTTACATCAAGCATGTGTATTCACTGTATTGTGAGTATTATTTTTAGTCTTGAATTAATTTTTTATGTGTAATTTTACATTGTTTTTTAATACATCCATTTATTTATGTGTAACCTTATAAAATGCAAAAGTCCTTGGGTCATTGCAATATTTTATGAAATAATTTAGTCCTTAAAAATGGAGATTACTGGTATTTAATTAGCAGTATTTTAAATATTTTAAAATTATTAGTCGGTCAGTTTTCTAATTCATATTGATGTAAAATGCTGTTACATGATCATAAACATATCATCTAAACTCTTTCAAAATAAATGTATTGCTTTACAAGATTTCAGCCTTTTATTTTACTACAGGGGGACATGACTGATCACTCAAGAAAGATGATCTTTTTGTGTGGAAATAACTGTTGTATATTGAGTGAGGTGATCCGAATCGTACTCACCAAGGTATATTATGTAAGGTGATCTGAATCCTCTATATATGTGGTACTTACCAAAGTATATTATGTAAGGTGATTATATACTGCATTCAATCCTGTTAGTGTTGTACTCACATGTGGTATATTACATAAGGAGATCCTTAAAATATGCATTAAATTATCTGTAAATGTTGTACTTTCCATGACAAAAGTAAGGTGATCAAATCCTGCATGAAATCCTCTGAATTATGGTATGTTTAGTAATTTTATCATATCCTGCATTGAATCCTCTGTTAATGTGGTACTCACCAATATATATTATGTAAGGTGATCTTATCCTGCATTGAATCCTCTAAATAATTGGTACTCAACATGGTGTACTAAGGAAGATGATTATTTCCTGCATTTAATCCTGTATTTATGTAGTACTCACAAGAGCATATAAAGTAAGGTGGTCATATCCTGCATGGAATCCTTTGTTAACGTAGTACTCACAATGGCATATAAAGCAAGGTGGTCATATCCTGAATGGAATCCTTTGTTAATGTAGTACTCACAATGGCATATAAAGCAAGGTGATCATATCCTGCATGGAATCCTTTGTTAATGTAGTACTCACAATGACATATAAAGTAAGGTGGTCATATCCTGCATGGAATCCTTTGTTAATGTAGTACTCACAATGACATATAAAGTAAGGTGGTGAATCCTTTGTTAATGTAGTAGTCACAATGACATATAAAGTAAGGTGGTAAATCCTTTGTTAATGTAGTACTCAAAATGCCATATAAAGTAAAGTGGTCATATCCTGCATGGAATCCTTTGTGTATGTAGTACTCACAATGACATATAAAGTAAGGTGGTCATATCCTGCATGGAATCTTTCGTTAATGTAGTATTCAATATGGCATATAAAGTAAAGTGGTCATATCCTGCATGGAATCCTTTGTGTATGTAGTACTCACAATGACATATAAAGTAAGGTGGTCATGTCCTGCATGGAATCTTTCATTAATGTAGTACTCAAAATGGCATATAAAGTAAGGTTGTCATATCCTGCATGGAATCCTTTGTTAATGTAGTACTCAAAATGGCATATAAAGTAAGGTGGTCATATCCTGCATGGAATCCTTTGTTAATGTAGTACTCAAAATGGCATATAAAGTAAGGTGGTCATATCCTGCATGGAATCCTGTGTCAACATGGTACTTACTATGTTATATTATCTAAGGTGATCATATCCTGCATTAAATCCTATAAATGTCAAGTGTCAATCTTATAAATGAAGTGATATAAAAAATGGGATATCTTAGAAAAAAAATTCTTAGTTCATACATATATATTGAAAACATGAAATAGATAATTGACTACTGTTGCTGTCTAAGCGAGGTATACCCTAAATCTTTAATTCATATACCATGCAAGTCTATTGGTTTTGGTAATGATTAACAAAGGCAATCAATTAATAAAATGTCTAAACAGTAAAAGAAAAGTTATTAAACAGACAATAACTGACAAAAGATTTTATTACAACAGAATATGAGCAGAATGGTCCTGATTTAAGGATACTGATCCTCAACCACAAATTTAAAAAATGTTTTTCAGTATTTAAACTGCATTCTTTTTTTGTTTTTATTATCCTATAAATAATTGACATCTGAAACAAAAATTTATCTACAGTGCTTTGTGGCAATTCAATGTCATAACTACCTAATCAACTTCTCAAGAATCATGGAGTAAAACAATTTTTATGCCAAACCCAGGTCACATTATGTTTTCCTGTCTATGGGTGCATCTGTCTGTCCCACTTTAGGTTGAAGTTTTTTATCAAGGTAGTTTCTGATGAAGTTAGAAGTCCAATCAACTTGAAACTTAGTACATATGTTCCCTAGGATATGATCTTTCTAATTTTCTCTAAAGAACTTAGTATATTGAAGTCAAACTTGACAGATATGTTTCTTTGAACAGACATACACACGGCCGACACTCGGCTAACCGAGAGATTGGTCGGTTAATCTATATTGAGTATGCGGCTATATCGGCGGTTGGTCTGTTAATCGGGTTGGCTAAAGTCTGTTAATCAGGTGTTATCGAGAAAATCATTGAAAGTTCAGCATGTTTCATTGTATAACTTTCTAAATATATTTTCATTATAAAAAGTATTCATGTCTAACAAAACAATTCAATGTACTGAATTCAGTGGTGTAATTATTATTTTTCTAGCTTCGATGTACGATCTATAAAATGAAAAGGTGGGTTACTCATCAATAAATTTATACACATTTTACACATATAAAATGTACACAAAATGACACATTGGTTAAATTTACTTGCATTCAATATTTTGAACATCGAAAAAAGAAAGGCATTATGTTTGTTAACCATATTGATATCATTGTGTGAAAAATCTACACGAAAATCTGTATTTTGGTGACATAAATCAATCTTTGTTTAAAACCTGGTCTGTTAATGGGTCGGATGTATAAAACCCGGTCTGTTAATTGGTCTGTTAAGAGTTATGAATGGCAATAAAAGTATAATTTTATTGCTATATGGGGTGTTATCGAATCAAATGAGTAGGCGCAAGACGAGCGGCTAAAATATACGAAAACAACACATGAGCAATGAAACATAACATACACGGAAACAACAGATGAAATTGAAATTGATAAAATTGGTTTCAAAAAGTGTAATATTAAAGTAATATTAATTTCATCCAAGAATGATGGCATATATCATGTTGATTCTGTTTAATTGTCATGATTGACACAAATTTGTCATCTACATTGGTAACCAGTATATAAATCAGAGATAAACGTCGTAATGTAACTAAACATGAGTAAGTAAAATATATTGGGATGACAAAATATGAAAAATAAAGAAAGAATAATGAGTAAGATATATAAAATGTAAAAAAAAAATGACATAACAATTTAAAGAATACATCTTCTAAATAAACAATACCCCCAATCCGGACCCTCATGGTATACACGAGAATCTGGATGGAAACGCAGAATATAGAATAATATATAAGGACAGTAGAGAGTGATACATTGCTAAAAACGAGAGAAAAATAATGCTTGTTTAAGAATACACACATGAAACACCGATGGTTGTTGAAACAGTAACGGATTGCGATGTACTTAAATTGGTGACAAATTCTAGAAGTTTACATGCGGACAACTATGGTGGCAGGTTAATGCCATTTTGCGTTTTAGCGCTTTCGCCTTACATATTCTATATGACGAAAACGCGAAATTGTGAAGTCGAAAACGCGAAACCGATTTCTCGTTTTCGACTTCGCGTTTTCACATTTTTGACTTCGCGATTTCGCCTTTTTGCGATTTCGCGTTTTCGCCCTATAGAATATGAAAGGCGAAATCGCGAAAACGCGAAATGGACTTCACCGGCCACCATAGTCAACTGTAGTTCTCCTCTGCACTTATGTAGAAAGGAACTAAACGGAATAAAATGAATTGAAACTTAAAATAACCAAATGTAGCTGCATTCGCTCCTTTCCGTTTACTTCTTTTGAGTGATTTGTAAACAACATATGATTAAGTAATAGAAGAAAAAAACCAATTGGATGATGCTGACGAATTAGGGTTTAACGTCCAGTGACAAATATCATGTTCATATGTGAACGAGAATACGTTATATGTACCCTGTGTTGTATTAGAAAGACACTTTCAGTCGGAATTGAGAACGTGCTACTTCGAACAGACACAAAAATTAAGGCTGATTGAAAGCGTCAATAAAAAATTCATGCATATTCCAGAGGCCCATCCATATCACGCTATATTGAAGTGACACACCCTTCAATAAAATGCAAAGAAAGTCAAATAAAAATGCTCTTTCTAGGATAATTTGGCACCGTATTGTCATTTTTGTGTACTCAAGAACATCTCATTCTTAAATTTTTCAAGGGGAAAATATAAAGGTAGCAAAATTATTGTCGTGGCTAAATAACTCTTAACTGACACAATTTCAATTGTCCAACCCATTAACAGACTTTATTCCCATAATTTTCACTAAAACGTGGTATTATTCACGTTATTTTACAATTATGAAATATTTACTAATGTCAATTTATTTTTTAGAACCACAGTACTATTTTTTGTCCTTTAAATGATATCTAAATTTGTTTGTTTCGCCTTTTATTAAAAAAATTGCTATGCGTATAAGCATAAATACTACATACTTGCGCGACGCCTTTTAGTTTTACTGAAAGCTGCGCAGACTAAGAAATGTTTTTACAAGTGCAAAATGTTCTTTGATAGATACCATTTTGTCAGACACTTTTCTTTTTTTGATTTGGTTCTTATAACATGCCAAAAATCTGTATATTTAATAGAGTTTAACATTAAATTAAGCGTTTTACTCTTAACAGATGAATAACCAACCCGATTAACAGACCAATCGCCCATATAGCCGCATACTCAATATAGATTAACCGACCAATCTCTCGGTTAGCCGAGTGTCGGCCGTGATACAGCAGTATGGGATTTTCTCATTGTTGACATTTGTACAGTGACCTCTAGTTTCTATTTTCTACATCATTTGGTCCCTAATAAAAAGTTGTCTCATTGGCAATAATTTTTTCCACTTGTAAATTTAATAAACAAAACACACATAATATTCATACATTTATGTAAATAAGCAATAACAATATACGATAAAAGATTCACAGCCATTGTTATTATTGAGAGTATTTGTGTACACACATTCATGACAGAAACAGCATGTTTTATATCAATATAATTAAAGACTAAATTTTTATCTTATGTGTCAAAATATTAATTTAATTGTGTCCTGCTACAGATGCCATAGGACAGATAGTCTTAAGGTTTATACTAGAAGTATTATTATCAATGATCCATGTAAATAAGTAAAGGTAAGATAAACCCTGCCAGACAGACATGCACGCCTCACATTGTTCCAATAAGTTGACCTATTGCTGAAAATACAATGTATCTGACAAATGATTGGAACCATAAAAAGTTTGTGTTGACCAATGAATCAAATAAATAAGGGCCTGATGAACACTGAAAGACATGCATGTACAACCTACTAACATTAAATACACCATACATAGTGAATCTACTGCCGATCGTATCTGAGAAGATGGTCCAATGAACCAAGAAAATGAGGTGAAGGTCAGATGAACCTAACAGACAAACATGTACACCATACAATTATTTTATAGATCTATTGCTTACAGTATCTGTGAAACAGACCTCATCATGAATACAAAACACTTATAAACCAATACACCATGAATATGAAAAAAGGGGGTCTAGGTCAGATGAAACATGCCAGACACACTTTAACATCTTACAGCAATGCACACTTTAAACATTAATGTTATATATTGCTTAGAATATCTGAGAAATAAGGCAATAACTTTTATACCATAAAAAAATTTAACTTTTACAATTGGATGGAAGTCATACACCAAATACTTTGACTTTTTGCATAAAGTATCTGAGGTATTAACTTATCTGAGAAAACTCAAACCTTAAATGCCATGATTTCAGGTCAAGGTAAGGAAAACTCTGTCTGATGGAAATGAAAACCTTGCAAGGATCCCATGTATCAAATATAGCTATCCTTGTTACTCACAAGTGGGAAATTCTAATGACAAAACTAATAGAGCTTCTTAAACAGTACCTTAACAATGAAAATTTGGTCAAGGACAAATAACATACTTTATAGAACAACTGTATGTATTTGGGCAAATTGTAATTTCAAAATCTCTTGAATAATTTTAACTAAAAACATAGAAAAACCTTTTGTTATCATTAATATTGTCACTCAAACAAAATTTTCATTATTTATCAAATCATTTAAAATTCATTAGTTTTCTTTGAATTGATGAAAAAATAGTCATATAGTCAAAAAAATCCAAACTGAAATTTTTTTTTAAATGAAATCACTGAGGATGCCATAATATTCATCAGTTTGACCTATGCTAAGCCAAAGATTTTTTTTAAAATGAGACAAACCTCTTTTTCTACTGCAAACAAAATAATTCAAAATGTTCAGAAATTTGAAGTTAGGTACCAAAATTTATATAAAACAAGATAAACAAGATGGTTTGATTCATCATCACAAGTGCATCAATTCATTAAGTAATAAGATATGATAATGGTAATACAATTTCATGGAAAATCAAAATATGGAAACAAACTTTTTTGACCAAAATTAAGAACAGTTTGAAAATATCCATGTTGAATCTCGATAATAATTAATGTAAATAATGTTAAAATTCTATGCTTAGTGTGTTGGATAAAAGTTTAAAGCGTCATCAAACAGGAAGGCATATCTGAAAATCTGTTAAAAGTATAATTCAAAATTGTTAACTTCTTTTCAAAGAAATCCAAAGAATGAAATATAATATTGGTAAAGACTTGTCAGCAGTCATTTGCTATTTGACTATACTTTGAACTTTTATTATACCTATATATAAATGCAGTGTGTTTAAATTCTAACAAAGGGCAGTAAAACTTTTCTGGTCATGCCAAAAAGAGGAAGTATTTTGATGAAAATCAAATATCATTAATCATTGACATATATACTCTCATATAAATCACAACATTAAAATGGTGGTGGAATGTATTTTGATTTCTGTCCTGAGCCTAGCGCTGGTCGAATTCCAAACCAAGACATTCTGTATTCTAATGTATCATGTAACATCTTTTGTTCATCTGGTGAGAAATGTAGTAACACTGATATAGCTCGTATTAAATGCACAGCCTGAAATAAAATAATGAAATCAAATACAAATGAGGTAGGTTCGTGATAGAAAATGTATATAACATATCTGATAAATTAACAGTGGACTGACATAAGATATCTAAATTTACATGATGTTGTTATTGACATACACTTTTATTGAATTTAGCAGAATAAACCCGTCAGGAGCCTGTAATTTAGTGGATTTCTTTTGTTGCAGTATATTATATTTGTTTTAAATTTGTTGTTTTGTACATAATTCAGTCTTTTCTCCTTTAAGTTGATTTATTTTTTGTCATTTCATTGCTTTTTTTTCAGCTAGCTTTTGCTAATTTTTGAAGGCAGTAAAAGACCTATAGTTGTTAACTTCTATTTCATTTGGTCTCTGTGGATAGTTGTAACATTGGAATTCTTTACACATATCAACTGATACAAGAAATGAATGAATTCATGACAACATTATGCACTCGCAGATTTGTTTAAATTTGTTGCTTTCAATATTTTATTGGGTCAAAAGGTCTTTTTAATTTATTATAAATAAACTACTAACCTCTGCTTCTCTACTTAACATAAATTTTAAAACCACATGTTTCAAATATTTAAAGTTCACATCATTTTCTAAGTCCTTTCTCAGTAAATGATCAGAATTACGTGTCCGGTTTTTATGAACATCTATTCCATTATCTGAATGATTGTTTGTTTCAAATGGTTTCATCACATGACTTATTGTTGCAGGATTATGATCCTTAAAATCAATATTGTCTTTCAATGGTGAATTCCGACTTTCACTAATTTTCCGCTGCATTGGCGGAGTAAATGAAGCACCATCAATCACAACTGGTTCATCACTGGGGAGAGGTTGAACTCTAAGTTCACGCTGTAAAGTTTTTTGAAGATCTCTAAGTCTTTGTTCCTGTTTTTTCAAAGCCTGATGGAAAAAATAAAATCAAATTTGTTTATCATACAAAATCCAAATAAGAGCTGCAACACGACATATGGATACAACCTTTACATTTATTGCTATAGGCTTTAAAAACAGTATTTTTACTTTTCAACAAAATAATTTCAAGTTTTTAGAAGTATGCTGATAGAATTATATTATTGTAGAAAGGTTTTTCATGTATTTTTTTTTTCATTTCTATTCAGTGGTATTTTTTATCAGTATTTAAATTTCATGTCATTTCCTCCAAGTCCTTTCTGGGTGAATCATCAAAAACTTTGATCATCTGCATTTTTCAATACAAATTTTTCTAACAGTAAAGTAAGCATTAGTTGAATCATCATATAGTCTTTGCCAAGGAGAAATGTGTAAGGTGCAGGATGATAAATCAGTCATGAATCAATGCTCCGTTTCTATCTGTAGGTAGTAAAATTAGATTACATACACAAAATATAATAGGAAAATTAGTATTGAGTATGAAAAAATAATTCAAGGACTCAGCCTAGTTTTATTATGTTGAATCTTTGCATAATTATTTATTGGTTAGATCTTTTCTTAACTATTCACAGATAAGATGTAAAACACTGGAGCATTTTATTCTATAGAGAATTAGTTTACCTTATTTTTGTCTGCCAGCTGTTCCTGTAAGTCTGTAACAGTTTGCTCCAAAGTACTAACTTGTGTAGTAGTCTGCTTATTCTCTTCTTTCCCATCTTCAAGCTCTTTTATCTATTATTCAGATTTATAATGTTAATGAATCAATCTCAATCTCAATCATTCTTTGCTACTATTAATTACATACAGAGGACATAGATTCAATTTCCTTTTTTTTTATATATCAGGATAGTTCAGGTATTTATTTAAAAATAGATTTGGAATGGTCCATGGGATATTAATGATGCCTTCGCCTGAATATAATGTTATAAAGGGACATAACTCAAGAACTGTTTAAGTGACGCTACTCAAATTGGTACTTGATCTGAACAGACGTACAAACGGACAAGGGTAAAACTTAATGCCCCCTCATCTACAGCTGGGCATAAAAAAAAAAAAAAAAAAATCAGCATTGAGTCACAACAGTAGATTATGTTCAAAACTTTTCTATTACCAGCAAAATATTTCTTCTTTAATTCATGAACACAGTGTTGTGTAAGTATTGATCTTTTTGTTCAAGTGTAATTTGAAACTTTTAAAAATAAGATGACATGTGCATTTATCATAATCAGGTGTAATATTTCACAGCAAATCAAATAATAGTAACTGTTATGAAACATACATAAGACAAAAAAGTTCTGAAGAGGAAATGTTTTTTCAACCTAATATAAAACCACTAACATTAATTTTCAACTGACCCATATGTTATTAAAACTATTTTTAACACTTGCTAAAGATGGGTCACTAAATAATATGGATAAACTGCATATTCTTCAATCTTACCTTTTTTTCATGGAAATCAACATTCTCTTGCAATGAATCATGGGACTGTTTTAAATTATCTATGTGATCATCTTGGTCTTTTATCTCTGATTTAAGCTGGTTAATAATACTATCTGAGCTGCTCTGAACAGATAAATTTTTCTGTGATAACTCAGCATTTCTAACTAACAACTCATCTTTTTCTGAAAAAAAAAATATGGAAACGGTGAACCAAAATTTATAAAAATTGAAAGGGAGCTCATGTCAATACAATAGATATAAACAATTCACCAAAGTTTCATGCATATTTGTTAAAGCATTTTTGAATTAATGTCTGACATGTCAACGACAGATGGACAGACGGTCAACATATACCACAATACCTTCACATAAACTTAAATTTTTAGACTCATTATATATATAACAATCACAGTTAACACATCATTCATGAGAATTTTAATTGCACCCCCTTTTTATGTTGAAAGTTCTAGATATAACATGTATTTTTTCGTATATTTGTTATTACCTGCAATGCATTCTTGAAGCTCAGATTCTTTGCTCTTCAAAAACTGTTCCAATTCTTCCAATTGCTTAGATGACTGAGTTAATTTATTCTCATGATCTGAAATCTTAGATAAAAAAAATCCTAATTATAATTTACTGATAATACTTTGTAAAAACATTTGATTGAAATCTAAAAACCTCACAATCTTCTATCTTTATAAGTTAGATATACTGAAACTTTAACCAAAAACTTGGCTAAATGTTTCCCTTGTTCAATTTAAAATGAAATTCTGAGAAGTAGTCATATGAACTAGTCTAACAAAATTACAGGAATAATACTCTGTCAGTTACACTGTACTTAAAAAAAATAGCCTTTTAATCTTATTTGTTTTCAGTGAGCAGATCGTGCAAAGAAAACTTTCTATATATTTCCTATAGAATGCAGTGTAAAAATGCATCTGGAATTTATTTTGGTTGACTAATCAGCACCAAAGTAACACCAAGTCACATTCAAGTAAGAACTATTTCTGTCGTATTTCATGATATTCTCTAAATAAAGTCCATAATATTAAGCCAATAAGAAAAGCCCACTTTTTTGTCATGATGACCATTTTGTTTTTTTAATGAGGCAAAAGTTTGAAATGTCAAACAAACATTTCTCAACATTTATAGTCATTTGTTTCCATATCCATATTTCTAAGTGCCTACATCAGAAAATAGTTATCAAGAAAAAGCAAAAGGCCATATTTTATTTTGGCTGAAAGATGTATTAAACATGAAGGAATCTTTACTTACTGACAATGTGAATTTGAAATAAGTACAGTAATTTAAAAATATTATTAAATATATTTTTTCATAAATGGCATAATAACAAAATATAACAATTGCATTAATATAAACAAATATATTTCCTTTTTTTATTACAATTACAGAATTATTTTTGGTAATTCATCAAAGAATCAAATGAGCTGCATTGGATAGAAGTCAACCTTATGCAAATGCATGTATGCATGTAGATTTAATATACTTTGATTGATTTCGGAACATTCAAATAGGAAATAAAAGATGATTTTTATCTATTTTGTAGCGTATACCAACTTAATTTTCAAACAGTTCCAGATGTTGCTTAGAGATTTTTACAACCCAAAATAGGTTAACAAATGTATTCATAATCATTTGCATCCAGTCTATTTCTATCAGACGCAGCTCAAATTATAAAATATTTATCAATTTCTGAATATTGATGGATTTCAACTTATTTGTTCAGTGATTGAAAAGCAGGCAAATATATATATGTAGGACTCAGAGATGCAATGGGGATGCTGAAGTTTGTTGGTCACGCTAAAGTGCAATGGTCTGTGCCAAAGTGTGACATGTGTCCTTTTGCTGACTTGTTGTCATCTATTTGATATGTAAAGGCTAGTTTAAAATCCACAGATGTGCAATTATTATGCGAAGTAAAATTTGTTTTACTTAATAAAAGCATTCATAATTGTCTATAAAATAATCATGCCATTTTGGTTTCAATGATATATATGTGTATGGTTGAAATAAATAAACTCATAATAGATACCAGGACTAAATTTAGTATATACGCCATACACGTGTTTCGTCTACAAAAGACTCATCAGTGACGCTCCAATCCAAAAAAGTTAAAAAGGCCAAAAAGAATAGTAAAAGAATTATCATTCCGTAAAAAGCCTGTTTCAGTATAATTTTAACAGAGTTGCAACATTTAAAATTCAAGAATATATTTCATATAATGTATGTCCTAATTCACAGTGTTATACTAAATGAGAGATTGTCCTCTTTAATTTTGCTGCATGTAGACATAATTCCACGTTTACAGTTTATCTTTACTTTGTTCCTCTCAGGAGTTTCCTATGACTGAAAATTCAATGACAATTTATCATGACTGTTTTAAATGAAACAGATGATACTCTTTATGCTATACATAAAAACATGAAAAACTGCTTTCTTAAGTGACATCAACATGTGAAAATGAAAACCATAGTTGATGTAAATTTAGTCCATGATTTAAACCATTGCACTTCTGACAGCATAGCAATGAACAAGGTAGTGTCAACACTGCCACTGTCACACTTAAACATGATCAAAAATGCACTTCAAGGTCAAACCATGATACTTTAGTGTTACCATCACTGTTCTGAGTACAATCCCAGTTCAGAGTCCTACATAGAGATATGACAAGCTACACTAGATATTTACCATACTCCTCAATTCTCTTTCTGTATTCTCCAATTCACATACTTTCTTCTTTAACTCTAATTCATCATTTGATAAACTGTACTTTTCATTCTGATGGTAAAAGATAACAAGTTGTCAAAATTATGCATAATTGTATAGTTTGATTACTGCGTATTTTGGAATTTTGCCAGTGGGTGTTTATAGTTGTATTGTTATGTTTTTAGTTATATATTTTGTTTTTAGTCCTTAAGGCAAATCTATTTTGACAGCAGATATTCCATACTTTTTAAAACTCATTCACAATTCATTTCTTCTCTTTAAAATCAAGAGCTTGGCATACCTAAAACAAATATATCTATTGTTAAAGACTCCATGTTTATCTCTATATGTAATTTCAGTCTTATGCATCATTGTGTTGCTGTATTATAATCATGTACTCCTTATCTTGCCTTTCTTCGTGTTTGTTTATTGGTTATTCAAATCTAAGATGACTTTAAATTAAATGCTAACCAGGTGCTCTGCAGGGTGCAGCTTTATACGTCCGCAGAAGTCGAACCCTGAACCGTTAGGGCAAGTATGGACACAACATTCAAGCTTGATACAGCTCTGAATTTTGATTGTGATAAAATTTTTGACATAATATGGGTTTCTGACACAAAACAAATGTCAAGATCTTACAAATCTATGGCGCAATATTGTGCAATTGAAGATTTCTTCTTTTAACTATTCAAAAATTTAGAATTTGAGAAATTTGAAGAAAAAAATTGATAACACCTAACCTCCCCATTTTTTGGCAATTAGTCCAAAACCTGACATTTCTTTATACATAATATACAAGTAGTGTAAGGGAGGTAAACCCGAACATACCCAACTTATAGGCCCAAGACCACAATTAATGACCCAGCTTTTTGTTGTCCACGAATATAGTTCCTTTTAATTAGAGTGTATTTTTCCTAGATTTTTATTCCTTCCCTTCGGCTTCCTCACTCATTTCTTAGATTTTTTTGGGTGGAAATGAAAGAAGAGAGGTGAAATAATTTTTTGGATGTTGTATTTAAACTGATTTTGATATGGAATGAGTGATTAGGCCAAGTGCAAAAAGGGAATATTTACAGTTTTCGGAACATCTCTTGACTTGTCAATAGGGGTATGGATGTGTATTGGCTAAATTTGTAATAGTGATTGCTTCACTCTTTCTGAATTTTGGATATATATTTGGATTAGTACTATACATTACACACACAAAAAATTTGAAAAAAGTGCAAAGTGCAATTTTTTTAATGATACAAAACGTTATAAAGAACTGATAGAAGAATTAATTGTGGTCTGTGGCCATTGTATGTTAAATGTTTTAGAATTACCTCCATTACACTGCTTTTAAATTGTCTTAATTGTCCATTGACCAGAAATACCTAGTTTTTCCCTGTTTTTGCCCCTAATTCCGAAACATTTTGAGCCATTACCCCCCAAAGTCAATACTAACCATCCCTTCATGGTATGGAAACTTGTGGTTTAATTTCAGAGAGATTCATACACTTAAACGTAAGTTATTGTTTGAAAACTACAAAAATGATTATTTTTGGCCCCCTTTTTGACCCCTAATTCCTGAACTATTGGGACCATAACCCCCAAAATCAATCCCAACCTTCCTTTAGTGGTATTGAACCTTCTTGTAAAAATTTATAGAGATCCATACACTTAAACACAAGTTATTGTCTGTAAAGTAGAAAAATGCTTCTTTTTGGCCCTTTTTTCCTACATATTCGGGAAATTTAACCCCAAACTGAATCCCAGACTTCCCTGTGTTATATGGAAACTTGTGGTACAATGTCAGAGATGTCCACACAGTTACACACAAGTTATTGTCTTTAAACTAGAAAAATGCTTGTTTTGGCCCCTTTTTGGTCCTTAATTCCTAGACTGTTTTCCCAATAACCCCTTAAAATAAATCCCAACCTTTTACTTATGGCATTAAACATTGTGGTACAATTTCATAACAATTGAAATACTAATACATAACTTTTTGTCCTGAAACTAGATAAATGCTGTTTTTTTGCCCCTTTGGGCCCCTAATTCCTAAACCTTTGGGACCATAAACCTCAAAATCAATCCCAGGCTTCCTTTTGTGGTTATAAACATTGTGTTAAAATTTTATTAATTTCTTTTTACTTATTCAAAAGTTATTATCCAGAAACAATCTGTCTTTGGACGACAACAACAACAATGACGACGTGATACCAATATACAACCAAAATTTTTTTTAATTTTTGCGGTCGTATAATTTTTTAAAAAATTTTTTGCGATTGTATAAAAAAGATTATGTTTACAAAAACTTATATAAATGAATGCTAACCTCCAGAACATCTCTGTTCTTTTCTAACTGCATAACTTGTTCTTCAAGCTTAGCTGCTTTTTCAAGATAATCATTCTCTTGCTTTTCCAACTGTTCCTACAGAAACAAAGACATAAGACAAGAATTTATATCTGGATATATAAAACTACTACAATTGTTTACAGTATGACCAGAACTAACACTATTCATTTGAGTTATTTTCTGTATCATGATTGTAACATAGGATGTGATGACAGCCTTTTATTGCCCACTTTTGAACTGTTGAACTTTTAAAATAAAACTATAAAAAGGCAACAACATCCTGGATTACTACAAGGAAATGTTTTATTCTGGTCAACATGTTTCGTTTTCAGGACAATTTAATGATAAGTAACTAGTGCTGAAGAACATAAAATGGGGTTCATATGGGGTTTCAATTTACAAAAGGTTAACGAGACATAACGTCACAATTATTGGTTTAACAACATTAAAATGAAAGTGAAAGTAAAAGTCAAAGTTAATAATGAAATGTCAGTATCTTTTCCAAAATGGAAAATACCTAATCGGACATTCTGTACCACTTCAACTAGATTAATTTATATAAACAAATAGTTTTGTATGTTTTTCTGACACTTTTCTCATTGTAATATCCATTAACGTGCAGACATTTGACTGATATCAATCTAGATCTGTTAAGCCACTTTTCAGACAATTCACTCTTAAATAAACTACAGATCTTCATGAAAAAAAATGAAATGTCTGAAAAATGTAGAAAATATGTTCATTATGTCATGAAACTAAAAAGAATTATAGTAATGAACAGTTATTATTTCTTACTATTTTTTGCTCCAGTAGTAATTTTTCATGTTCTTTTGCCTGTTTTTCAGACATTAACTGTGATTCAAGGGAGGTAATTTTAGATACAAGTTGAGTTTCTAAATCCATCTTTTCAAAGTGTTGCTTATTCAGTTCTGTTTCCAAATTGTGTTTCTAAAAATAAGTATATTATAGTTTACAAACATAATTCAATAACTAATGAAAGGCAAAGACTAAATTTATAAAATAATCTTAAACAGTATTCTATATTGAATGTGAAAATTCTAAAAGATTTTCAGTGTATAATCCATGTTTCTTCACCTCAAATAAAGTTTCTCATCGTTCTCAAGCAAAGTGATATATTGTGCAATATAAAATATTGTTTCTAATAACTTGACAGGACATTTATTAATGTTACTTATATCTTCAACTCTAAAGGTACCTCTTTCTCAAACTGTTTTTCTTTTTTGTTGAGAAGATCCCAGTTTTCTTCACATTTATGTTCAGCATCCTCTAGTTTTGTTTGTAACTGTGTTAGCTTTAAATTATAAAAAAAATATGATGAGAAAAATTTAGAATGTCATGATAGTTTGCTCATTTATGAATTGAATGCTTTTTTGTAAATTTATTTGGGTGTTAAAGCATTGACCAAAGTACGTTTTGTATAAATCGCGGAAGCTTGGTGTTAGCCAATCAAAATAACTTATTATAATGAAACATACATCTAGTATAATCACTAGCTAACATACATATTTATTATTTCAGTGATAACAGTCTTAAGGCAAGAACATACTTTAAAAGTCTTATTTGATATTTCTTAAGGTGGTACCTTGACTAAAATTTTTGGCTCGCTTAATTTTCATAAAATTTTGACATAATATTTACTTTGACCCTTTGACAAAAATATAAAAATTTCAAAAAATTTGAACCAACCAATTACTCAGAAAAATTCCAGCAGTTATATAGCAGTTTGAGAAACACTAATTTTGTTCATTGAGAAGCTTAATATTCCCTTAACAACACAACGTAATTAAAACATTTATCCGATTTTACAGAGTTATCTCCCTGTAGTGTTAGGTACCACCTTAAATAAACTGCACAACTTCTTTTACTTATGCTCTATAATGAATAAATGTATAAATGAAAAGAATTTATCTTAAAAGCTAGAAAATTTTTAGATACTCAAATAAAGAATGGCTGGTCTTGTTGAATTGTTTTATACTTAATTTACTTATATAAACCATCCATTATATATATTTTAAAATTTATAAATTGATTTAGGTATGATTAAAGCCGCATTAGCACAAAAAGGCTATATTGCAGCTGTACAATCAAAAGAACTATAAACTAAATTCAAATCAAGATGTAACATTTTTCTTATATTGTTTTGAATATATAAAAAATTACATCAATACTTGGGTCACGATGATTGAAATGAAATACTCTGATTTCGCCATCAAATAAGAAACAATAGGTTACATGTAAAATAAAGCCTGAAATTTCATTCCTCTGTAGACATAATACAACAATATGTGTTGTGGAAAGTTTTTGTTGTGTTGTTGCACAATAAACAATGATTATCTATTCTTACTTGTGACTGATAACTCTCTCTAGTACTTTCTGCATTCTGCTCACTTCTAGAAAGTTCATCACTATCTTCAACCATTTTGGCATTAAGATGGGAAATCTAACAAAGAAATAATACTTTAATTATAATTATTTTCATAATTATGTAATTTCATAGATGAGTTGTTTTTTTAAAGTTTTTTTTTTAGGTTGAATCTTATTTTAATCTATCAGAAGTCATGATCAAACTGAAATAACTCAAAAAGTAAACCATGAAGGTATATATTTGTTCATTTACAGAGAGTGCATTTCAAAATTGACATTGTGGGATTTAAGGGAAAATCCATGTGAGATCTCCTCTGTATCATATGTTCTTAAGAATATCATGTCAGAATAGTATAATAAAACTGGTCACAATATCAATCATGTGTAAAAGACAGACAAAATTCCTTGCTGAAATACAAAAGCATGGATCTATTTTTTCTAGTGGTTTTATGCCCTAGATTTCAGTCTACTTATAATGAGAATAATTTAAACATGCTTTATTGACTTGATACTGTGAGGTTTAGCAGAAAACACAATTTTATTATATAAGTATTTCTTTACACCATACCTGTTCCTCCAAATGGGATATTTTATCACTCCAAGTTGATTTAATTTCTGAGAGTTGTTCTCTACATTCCTCCAATTTTTTCTCTAAACAGTCTCTCTAAAATAATAAGAAAACTCTAAGTTATTTATTACTTTTTGGTACTCTAGGAGATGGTAGCTTTTCATTCATAAATAAATTCTAATAAGACGTAAAAAATAAATGTATTTACTTCTAAAAATGTATGACATCTGAAATGACATATCATATCGTATTATTATTTCTATTTTTGTTTACTCTCATTTGCTTGATAATGTTTATTTTTCTTGCTTCCTTTATGATGTGCCACTATAGATAATATATGTAAATGCCTGTCCATGATGAATAAAAAAAATTTTTTTTTTTAAAAATGCCCCCCTCCAAGAATCTGTGAAAGTTTACTTGAAATATATCCTGCTGTTTTCAAGAAGTTGCAAATCAACAAATTGATATAAAGGAGACAGATTTGTACAAGAGCACTTACTTCCTATTATCATTTACAGAATTACTCGATTATTTTGTATTCATTTACTCTTGTAGTTGTATATAACAAATTCTTTAATAAAATATGGACCAAAAATTTAATAGCAGGTGCACAAGCAATTTTTCAAGAAGTTGTGGATGTCAAAACATGTGATGAGATAGTTCCACAAGATGTCAGAAGTGATCCCTATGTGTCATCACTATCACCACAGCTTCAATGTTTGGCAAAACAATAATGTTTATCTAAATAAATTCCTTTGAAAGACAATATTAGTTCTTATCTTCATTTAAATTCCTTTAGGTCTGATTTTAAAATTGAATTACTTTTCAACATCTCTTATAAGGATCAACTGTCGGTGATTGCAAAGAATTTCAGTAAATTTATAATAATATCAGCTCTTAGAAAAGTCTTTACCTAAACAGTAGTGCAAGGGTCCGGAAACGGTCATATATGCCAGTCTTGACCTAAACTGAAAGTATTTTGTCCTAAATGAGTAATTGGGATTTAGGACAAATTTTATTTTTTTACAGAAATAATTTCGGTCATTCAATGTCATTTCGTTGAGATCGAGTTTCTAACATGGTCTAAATCGCCATTTTGAACTTATTTTTTGTTTGTTATCCTTTTCCTGTAATAAAACTGCCACTCAAGTAAAGTGTTATAATCCTGAGGGCCCTCCTAATAACTATAGTAATGCCTCTGGGAAATATTGGCTAATGATCGCTAATCTCTTTACCTGTGTTTTTAATTAATTTTTTTATTGATCACGAGCTCAGAACTAATATTTTAAAGAAATTAAAAGTTCATAACAACTGTCTGCATTATTTTATTACTTTTCTCAGCTTAGACAATTGTCAATTCTGATTTAAAATTAAATTAATTTACGTAGAACAAAATATTGTTTCACTACAATCACACGTGCTTTGTTTACTAATACGCATACTTGAAATTCTATTCCGCAAATTAGACACTAAATCGTAAATTAAAAATGATTTCATGCTAAATTAAACAAGTCCAACTATTATAATTAATATTCAAACACTATTAAAGGTAAAACAGTTAAAAAGCCGACGATTTCCTGTGAATTTGATAAACAAAACTAATCCCGGAAAATGAGTCTGGAATTGGTCGTTTTACTATTGTCGTAAAACATCCGGTTATAATTTTGGCTTCAAAATCGAAAGAAACGTAAGCGAAGTTTGAGAAATTTATCGTTTTGAGTCATTAAAATCATTTTATTTTTAAACTGTTGCCTTCCTTTTATTGCTCAAGATCGATTTTAAGGGAAATGGTAGGGAAATTTCTGAAGTAAATGCGATGCAACAGTTAAAAACAAGTTCGTTAATGCTACGAGTATGACTGTATGAGCATACACACAATCTTTGTTTGAAAAAGGGCACCAACTTTTAAGTTATCCCAAAATGACCGAAATTAGGTGAAAAAATTTCCGAATCCTTGCAGTAGTGATGTCAATTATATTGACCGTACTATAATTATTCTGTCAAAAAAATCTCAATTGTGAGTTGCATTTGATATTTTACAGTTTCAGTTTACAGAACCTGACACTTCATGTATTTGTACTGACCTCTGATTCTAAAGCTGATACCCTGTCATCTCCTGATAAACCCTGGCCCTGAAACCTCTGTTCTAGTACATGTATTCTTTCTTTTAACTGTTCTATATGTTCATCTTTTTCCTCTATAAGTTTATTTGTCTGAAAAATGAAATAGTATTCTGAATGATTTCTTTTGGTCAAATATGGATACATAATAATAACAGTTTTTATATCCTTGAGGTAGTTAGAGTTCAATTAACCTGGCAACCTTTCACTAAAAGTTAAAATACTGAAGAAGTGTCAATATTTGTAGAGAAGGTTAATGAGTAAATTGTTCTTTGTCATTTTTTAGTGACTTTTATTCTTGAGTATAAGCAATGCTGCTTAGATAGACACTAAGTTGTACCTTAATTCTATATTCTTAAAATATACAGTTGTAAAAACCTTATAACATGTGTGTTAATTTTCATAGTTTGTGGGGAAATGAATTGTTATTTTGAAGTATATTTACCATAAATCAATGGCAAGTATGCCTTTCTTTACAATTTAGTTTATTTACAAATAAATGAATACCTAAACAAGAAGTAGTTGCTGAATATTCAAAATATATGTTCTATCATTAGCTTCTTTCTCTAACTAAAATCTACATTACCTTAGTTTTATGAGTATCATAATTATATTGAAGAGTTTGATATTGATTTTCTATATCTATTTTCTTTTCTTCTACTGTTGATAAAACTGCACACTTCTGCAAAAATATCATATAATTGTGAACTTTGTACATGTAATCCTAATAACATAGGACAAGTTTGAATAAATTCGAATTTTATCTTCTATACATTTTTACAATTACACAAGTGTAAGTTTCATCAGACTCAGGTTAGTAAATTTAATCAGACTCATTTAGTAAACCCCTAGCTTACAATAAATATAATATATTTATCATATATTTAGAAGTTAACACAGTAGTTTTGAATATTTGATCACACCCCTACTAATTTTTTTCTTCATTTTTACATGAAGGCTGTTTTAATTTATGCAAGCTTCTCAAGAAATGTTTATCCTTAAAATGGGTTTTGCTGGTGTGACGCAATTTATTGAATGACGTCAGTGTTTTGCATGTGACTTTACAAACGTCAAGTTTTCATAATTTGTGTCACTTGAAATGCAACTTACAGAACTCAATGAAATACCATACAAAACACACACACAGTTACAATAAAAAAATAATATTAAAACAACAGCACGCAAATTGTAAGGTAATCCAGGTGCAGGATGAGTAATTTAGTAGTTCTTTTAAAGCTTTAAAACAAGATAAAAGTAGAACTGAGGGTAACCCAGGTGCTAGGGAAGTAGTTTATATATACTCTCCTGTTGAAATATATAATAAAGGTATAAAACATGGCAAAATCCGTATCACATGCCTTATCACCCTCAACCAATATCATCCCTTGGGCCTAAAGGCCCTCGGGCTGATATTGGTATCTCAGGATGATATGGCATATGATACAGATTTTGCCATGTATTATTTTCTATGTGACATGAAGATAATGGCTTTGTGGTGTTAATTTCCCCAGAAAATGCTGTACTGTCAATGATTTTGGTATTTAGCTAATGGATCCATTTTCAGTCTAATGTATATGTTCCTTTAACTTTATTTGCTTGTGTTATGATTTCTATATGTATGAGTCTAACAAATTAGATAAAGTACAAAAATTCTATATCAGTTTCTAGTGCAATATATTTTACCTTAACCCTTTCAATGCTATACACGGCATATGCTGCGATGACATACGCCGTCCTCCACTGCTATTCACGGCATATGCCGCGATGACAATGGATTTTTCATAAGGACTCTTAAACCATTCCGTTTTCATTCGGGTCCTCTCTAATTTTTCCTTGCATGAATCGAGGATATACAAGGTCTCATTTGCGCTTGAAATCCCGGCAATTTTTATTGTAAAATCATGCAGCAGAAGGAAAATTGACGGAAAATAAAAACAAATATTTTGACAAATGCAAATGGTGAAAATTGGAAACGAAGCTGTAAATATGGAAATGTTTCAGCATTTCTATGGCAAAACTGACAATGAGGATGAGTTAAAAGGTTTCTTGTTATCTCAATGTGTTTATTACATTCAATTGGTGTGGGAAATATGATTTGATCGATCATTACGAGACGTAGAAAAAGGGGGAAAAACAGAGGTTGACTGAAAATTTTGAGGACGGAGCCACTGATTTGTGCCACGATTACATAATACGTTGTGTATGGTGCAATACGCTACGGAATCGAGCAATTGTTGTCTTCTTTATTATATGGCAGATAAAACAACAAAATAGATGAAGACTAAAAGTAGTTTTTATTCAAATTTCAACACAAATGTAATAAATTACACATTTTACCTGTTAATTACCTGAAAATGCAGGTAACCTGATAAAAATTTTAATGAAATAACTGCCTTACATTACAGTTCATACTCTCCTGAGCATTTTTCATGCAATAATTTTCTCTGTATCTCTTATAATAAAAAAGATACAGCAGTCTGAAAGGAATATACTGTTCTAACGAATGAACGCAAAAAAAATGCAGCAGCAGCAGCCATTTTTCTATATTTTGTGTAGCGTTGAAAGGGTTAATCTAACAGCCAAGTTAATGTTATTGTCATACCTCATTTAATACTTTCTGGTTTAAATCACTTTCTTCTTTTAATTTTTCTTTCTCTTTAGATAGACTGCTTATCATCTTTGACAAAATTCTGTTTTCCTCTGTTAGTTTATCACTGAAAAAATCAGTATGAACATATTCAAAAAAATATTACCGTATCTTTTAAATGGAAGTCCCAGCATAAAAATTATTTCAGTTTCTTGTATATTTTGGACATATTTAGCATATTTCTACTAAAAAAATATATATAATATTTTCATTTGTTATTTGTGTGTTTATAAACTTGATTTTCCTGTGTGTGTTTTGAAATTTTACATCATCAATATTTGCACGATATAACCCAATTTCATAAGTGAATTAAACATACAAAAGAGGTGAAAATATGTATAATAGATGGATTTGGCTATTTTTGGGGTCTTTTTGGTTATAGAGCTCTTCAACTGTTTCAGTTCTTATACTTCCTTAGATTTAAAATATTTGGCTTTTAGCATACTTGATGAAGATAAATCCAGACCAGATGCTCCGCAGGGCGTAGCTTTATACGACCGCAGAGGTTGAACCCTGAACAGTTGGGGCAAGTATGGACACAACATTCAAGCTGGATTCAGCTCTAGATTTGGATTGTGATTAAATAGTTGACACAGCATAGGTTTCTGACACAGAATGAATGTGTTCTAATGAACTTAAAATTTTTGTTTTCTCTTAGAGCAATTCACTATGCTGTTGAATATTAATCCTCTCAAAAAAATGTTTGAAGAAATTTTCTTTTTTATTTATGAAATTTCAAATGAGAAAAATTGAACCCATTTTTTTAATCACATTCCCCTTTCCCTTATTCCAAAACTAATCTCAATTAAAATTTCTAATGGAGTTTGCAACAATAACTACTCATTTAAATACATCATAAAATATTAAGATGTAAAAAAACTGCTTGTTATCACTGAATGGTAAAGATTATTTTAATTTATCAGTTGGTAGTAAAAAGTGAATATACATTGTATATTGTATATAACAAAGATTTAAGTTGATTCTGGACAAAGAAAGATAACTCCAATTAAAAAAAATCTTGCTATTGCACAATATTTTGCAATTAGATATTTCTTGCTTACTATTCTGAACAAAGAAAGATAACTCTAATTAAAAAAAAATTTGCTATTTCACAATATTGTGCAATTAGATATTTCTTGCCATTGCGCAATACTGTGCAATTGAAAAGACTTGCTATTGCACAATACTTAATATAATAATTTTGGATCCTGATTTGGACCAACTTGAAAACCATAATAAAAAATCTAAGTACATTTTTGGATTCAGCATTTCAAAGAACCCCAAGATTTCAATTTTTGTTAAAATCAGACTAAGTTTAATTTTGGACCCTTTGGACTTTAGTGTAGACCAATTTGAAAACAGGACCAAAAATGAAGAATCTACATACACAGTTAGATTTGGTATATCAAAGAACCCCATTTATTCAATTTTTGATGAAATCAAACAAAGTTTAATTTTGGACCCCGATTTGGACCAACTTGAAAACTGGGCCAATAATCAAGAATCTAAGTACATTTTTAGATTCAGCATATCAAAGAACCTAACTGATTCATTTTTTGTCAAAATCAAACTAAGTTTAATTTTGGACCCTTTGGACCTTAATGTAGACCAATTTGAAAAACGGGACCAAAGGTTAAGAATCTACATACACAGTCATGACAGTTAGATTCGGCATATCAAAGAACCCCAATTATTCAATTTTGATGAAATCAAACAAAGTTTAATTTTGGACCCTTTGGGCCCCTTATTCTGTTGGGACCAAAACTCCCAAAATCAATACCAACCTTCCTTTTATGGTCATAAACCTTGTGTTTAAATTTCATAGATTTCTATTTACTTATACTAACGTTATGGTGCGAAAACCAAGAAAAATGCTTATTTGGGTCCCTTTTTGGCCCCTAATTCCTAAACTGTTGGGACCAAAACTCCCAAAATCAATACCAACCTTCCTTTTGTAGTCATTAACATTGTGTTTAAATTTAATTGATTTCTATTTACTTAAACTAAAGTTATTGTGCGAAAACCAAGAATAATGCTTATTTGAGCCCTTTTTTGGCCCCTAATTCCTAAACTGTTGAAATCAAAACTCCCAAAATCAATCCCATCCGTTCTTTTGTGGTCATAAACCTTGTGTCAAAATTTCATAGATTTCTATTAACTTAAACTAAAGTTATAGTGCGAAAACCAAGAAAATGCTTATTTGGGCCCTTTTTGGCCCCTAATTCCTAAAATGTTGGGACCAAAACTCCCAAAATCAATACCAACCTTCCTTTTGTGGTCATAAACCTTGTGTTAAAATTTCATAGATTTCCATTCACTTTTACTAAAGTTAGAGTGCGAAAACTAAAAGTATTCGGACGCAGGACGACGACGACGACGACGACGACGACGACGCCGACGACGACGACGACGACGACGACGCCGACGCCAACGTGATAGCAATATACGACGAAAAATTTTTCAAATTTTGCGGTCGTATAAAAAGTGCGTCAGACGTATGAAATTTGTAAAGTGTTGTTGTCATTTTTTATATATACCTATGTTATATAGATAAGGGACTTTATAGATTAAAAATTTAATTTTGGATGTAACGCTTCTTCTGATTGGCTGACATTATTTTGTTATGAACCCATAGACATGATTTAGTCATGTGACCGTGACGTCATCAACGTTTTTTCATGGTTTTCTACGGTTTAAAATGGAATTTAGAATTAAATTATAAGAAATGACTGTAATATTTTTTCTGTCTATTCGAAATAACATAAATAATGTGGTGCACACTGCTAAATAACCCGCTACACGTGTTATTCAGTGTGCACCAAATTTTTTATGTTATTTCTTCATAGACAGAAAAAATATTACAGTCCTTCCTTAAATAAATGTTTTTTTTTGCATTAAGCATGACTGTAAATAAGCAAACCTTTGAAGTGTTACATGTTTTCTATCTTCCTCCAGATCTGTCATTTTGTTTTCTAAATCTTTTACAGTGCTCTCTGCTACATCTAAACAAGATTGGGTCTCCTTTAACTCATTTTTAACTCTTGTCAATTCTTCTTCAGTATTCAAGAGCTAGAACACAAATAGAATTCAATCTAAATATTTGTTAATGAATAGTTTATAAAAAGAAAAAGCTGTGAATAACAATAAAGAAGTTTAAAAACAATACAACAGAGCTACAAAACCCAAATACTGTATTTTCTTACATACAAACAATTGTTTTAAAAGAGACTAGGCAACAGGAATGCACAAACATGACATTATAAAGTTAAAATGGTTTAATTTTGCACAAAATATTTAGTTTCTTCTTGTTAAGCTATGATGCAGTACAGAGTCCTCAATATCTTATTGTGAATCATCTTTTATTTCTAGGTTTAAAGGACTTGATTTCTTTTAGAATAATTGCACAACATATTCATACAAATAAAAATGGTTTTGATTTCTGACTTTTGGACAAGGAATTGCTCTTCTTCTATTCCCTACAGATTATCTACAAAACTCCTAATCCACCAAGTACACTGTACAAGTAATCTTCTGATTTAATAAATCATTCTGATTTCAAAATCATTTCTATTTATAGGAATTCTTATGGAAAGATTCTTTACATTTCCTGTAGTAATTAATGGGCCATGCATTTTTTTGTAATCAGAATATTCAATATTTAGTATTTTTCTTAGTGACATATCAAGTAACCTCTATATTGTATTCCTTTATGGCAGAGTCTTTCTACTACAAAGATCAACATTGTTAAGAGTATTTACCAAATGTTTAATCTTGGCCAGCTCTTGTGTTGCCAGTCCTTGAAGTTCTTCTTTTTCCTCCTCTTGTTTATACAATTTATCTTTGTATTCTTCATATTCTGTTATTTTTGCCCATAACTCGTCTTTTTCCTACACAGAAATTCATGAATTAAACATTTGGAAATAGTTGAACTGATATATCTGGAGGTAATTTGAAATAAAGCTTTTCATATTGTTGCAGGTATAGGTGTAACTTTGGTGTGAGTCTTCCATAGAAGACATTTGTTTGGTTTTTCAGCAATTAATTGAAATGCAGATAGATGGTTAATCGATAGAGTTAGATTTGTTTGAAACAACAACAAAAAACCTTTTAAATTCTATTTTAGAACTGAGGGAAAGATGTATTTTGAATATGAATGCCATGAAAGGATAACACTGAAAATTACATTGATCAACAGGCATAGAGCAACACAAAATGTCAGTAATTGCATGCTGTAACAGACATTTCCTAGTGGAAGGTGCAATTCTCTAACAACTTACCTCCCCTAGGGGAAGGTGCAATTCTCTTACAACTTACCTCCCCTAGTGGAAGGTGCAAATCCCTAACAACTTACCTCCCCTAGTGGAAGGTGCAATTCCCTAACTTACCTCATCTTTCTTCTTTAAAGAAAATGAAAACGTTTCAGCCATCTTTGATTGGTTCATCTGATTTTGCTCCTTTAATTCATTTATCTTCTGTTCATGACCTGAAAGTTCAAATGAAAAGCTTGTTTATTTCTGCTACATATGCAGGTTAATTAATAAAGTTAAATCTTTTTGAAACATTTATTCTTTTATTCAAAATTTAAAATCATTTAATTCCATGATATACCTCAACTTTCTTTTTTTAGTCACTTGGATTCATTTATCTGTTACAGATCTTTATTTATTCTACCCCATTAAATGTCAAATGCAAAATCAGTGAAGCGAAGTGAATGAAAACTTTGACATGTTTGTATATTTGGTCTTTCAGTTGAAAAATTGTTAGTATAAACTTTTTTCATCATATCCTCTGGTGGTAAGAATGTATCTGGTCACTTCCTGTGGTGGTAGAATTGTTTTTGATACATCCTCTGGCACTCAGGCCTGTAGTAGGGATTTACAAATACCAATCAATTTTTTTTAACATTCAGCCAAATGCTATAAGTAGAAAAATCTTAAGAAATTCCAATCTTTTTTATACACAACAATTCAGGTACAATTATATTCAGTGTCATGATTGAAAAGAAAGTTGGTCAATGTTGTTGATGAGTAACAACATGCAAAATATGGCCAGAAAAACTGGATTACTATGTCCTCTTATTTATAGTACCGTGGATTCATTATTATTCATCAGATGCCAATTTTCTTGGGTTTCGTGGGTACAGGTGAACTACAAATTTAAATGTTCAACAAAATATAAATTTCTATAAAGGTGTATTCAGACTTTGCCAGAACCACAAAATCACATATCCAAGAAAATGCAAGGATTCCACAATCCACGAAAATTGGTACCCACGAAAATAAATGAATCCACAGTATACTGTGTATTTATTTTTGTGGTTATCAATTTTAGAGGCTTGAGGAAAACTTGCATTTTCATAGTTATTTGATTTTGTGGTTTTGCCAATCTCTGCATACAAAGACTATAGAAACTCTGTAATTTGGTGAACATTTGAATTGGTGGTTAACCTGTTCCCACAAAACTCAACACAATTGGTTTGAATTATAATGAATCCATAATAATATGCATACAAAAACCCAAAGTAAAAATAGAATGAAGTAAATAATTAACCTGCTTCTTGACTCTGTAATGATGATTCTAGTTTTTCTATATTTTTGTTTTTCTCCTTTATTATTGCAGCATATTCTACAAAAGAAAGCAATTGCTAAATTCATAAACATATACAAATGTATGAAAAAGCAGTAAAAAAGATAAAATAATTTCTAATAATTGTTTCATTTTTTTTATGCATGCAAACACTGCAATCTCTACAAAACAATTATTTTTTCCATTTGTTAAGGATCATAACTCTGGAGCCATTAAAATGATGCCACCAAAATTCAAACTTGATCTGGGTTTTGTGGTAATACGCATTTTGTATAAGTTTCATAACATTTAGTTGAGGCAAACTAAAGTTGGAGAATGGAAACCAACTTTGGGACGTACAGACAGACAAGAGCAAAATCAAATTCTCTCTCTGCTATGGTGGGGGCATAAAAAGTGTGAAAAAGTAATTCCTTGCATGAATTTTCACACCTCAAATCACAAAATGGGTTTGTACTGCTTATGTATAAACTTATTGGTTGCCATGATGTTAACCAATGAAATAAGATATAAAATAAACTTATCATACAGGAATATTTAATAATAATTTAATTTTGGATATAACACGTCTTCTGATTGGCTGACGTTATTTTGATATCAGCCCATAGACATAATTTAGTCATGTGACCGTGATGTCATCAACGTTTTATCATGGTTTTCTTCGGTTTAAAATGGAATTTAGAATTAAATTCTAAGAAATGACTGTAATATTTTTTCTGTCTATTCGAATTAACATAAAAAATGTGGTGCACACTGTTAAATAACCTGCTGTGCATGTTATTCAGTGTGCACCAAATTTTTTATGTTATTTCTTCAGGAAAAGAAAAAATATTACAGTCCTTCCTTAAATATTTTCTTGTACCATCTCATGGAGGGTGACAATGCTCCTTTATGAATATGTCTTTACATACAAGTCTTTCGTGGACCATATGAGACAAAGTACAACTAGTGTAAAATATATAGTTTTGATTTACCAATCACTTCTCTTATACATTGTACATATATGTTTAGTTAAGATATGAGTATACAAGATTTATTTAACTAACAAATAAAATCAATGAAAATATCACACACTGCATTATACATTAGTTTCAGACTGCTGTAAAATTGAGATATTATCTCAATGTTTTCATACCATTTTTTAATTTACAATATATGCAGTACAAAAACTTCCCATTTTATACCTGTAGATCTACATTGAAATCCTGTAAGTCTGTCTAATTAAATGCTACATATATTTTTTTTATTTTTTCTGTATTACGTTTCATTCGATATTCAATATTTTAGGCAAATTGCATATTTGGTACTTAGTAAATCATGCATTTCTTTTAAAACTAATGCTCTCTATAACATATAATATACTAAAATTGAAATTGAATTGAAGTTCTGTGGAGAGAACTGGTACTATACATAAAATATAATTTCCGTTTTCTACATCTTGGTTAAAAACTAATGCAGAAATTATTATCTTAATATATATGTAGTTTATTTCTTACCAGTTATTTTTCCTTCAAATTTTTTACATTGTTCTGTTCTTTTTAGCAAGGATGCAAGAATTTCTTCTCTTGAACCACCTGGATCTCGAAGCTAGAAGCAAAAGCAATAAAACTACAACCTACTTTCTGTACATGTTTATAACTATTTGCTTCAGTGAAGTCTTGTTATAGAATAATATTATATAACTGAAACATTTTTTTTGCAGGAGTGTAGACTAATGTTATGTCATTTTGTAGTTAATCACCTGTTGCAAAATATCAACGAATGCATCTTAAGCCAAACAAAGTAATACACTAGCACTAACCCTACCTACACTTATTTTTAGTGCCCACTATGACACATTCTAGAACAAGCACTGTTAAAATCAGACTGATTCCCTAGAAGTAACCAGCTAAAAAATGATTGTAAAATAAAATGAAATTGTCTACCTACCAACTCTGGTTTTTTTTCAGAATGTAAGCGGAAACACATGCATTATTTGTTTTAGCCTTTTCATACAGATCGATATAATCTATACTCACATCTTCTCGTGAAGCACCAAACGGTGTAGGAGACTGTAAAGCAGAACTAGAACTATCGGATTCATATCCACGATGATCTTTCCATGAAGGACTTTGCACTGATGAGGTTCCTACAAATTGATATGGAAAAAAAAAGTATTTGTAAAGGCATAACAATATTTTATTCAATAGTGAATGTAATTCATTGGCAAGCAATAACTGCCTTTGACAGAACACCACAATCTCAATGAAATGACATAATCTTTGATCAGAAAATTTTGTGACCTATTCCCATTCTGCAATTTTGGTCAAACAGGTTTCAGTTTATGTCATGTCAGACTTTGTGTTTCAGGATCCTAGGACTTGACACTACTCTGGAGATTAAATAGACTTGTATGATATAAGAATAGTCCAGAACCAATCCTTTATATACTCCTAGGTAGTAATCAATATTTTGTCATAATCAGTTTCTTGAAATATTTTTCAACATAAAATTGTCATTGAAAATGTGCACAGGCTTGCTTCCCTCTGAATTTATCATCTTTATGTAATAGTGAGGACATGATAATTTCTGTAATCTCCAAAGAAATTTTTCATTCACTAATTAGACGGTTTGCTTAGTAACAACTTGTTGTTTGTTGAGAAAGTTTATGTCTTTTGTGATTATATAGGGAATCACTGAAGCATAACTGGAGCTGGCCCCCAAATAGTCAGTCAGTGGGACCCCTCTTATAAAAATTACTTGATCCTCCACTTGCATTTTACTATATCTGTGAATGATTGTTACATTTAGTGAAGCACTTCATAATATTTTGATGATAATCAGTGTATATGAATTTTGCAACTACATATGTAATGCCCCATTAAGGAAGGAGAGACATTTTGTGACTTTCAATGCAATGAGCAAGAAGATTTACAACATTGTGTGAATAATTCTCTGTTTACCTTTCAGAGGACTTAATGTTCTGTTTCCATCTCCAGCACCTCCATCCTGCTCTTCTATTTTCTTTTTCAATTTGGCAAACATTGCTAATTGTGTATATGGCTACAAAAAGAGATGAAATGCATATAGTGTAATTATAAAAATGTATAAACTACATTTAAAACTGTCCACTAAGCTGCACTAATATCCTTTGCGTTGTGGATTGAAGTTTTATTTTGATACCATAAACAATGGTGCAAGAATTGTGATGACAAGGTCAGTTATGTAAAAATGTATAGGTTGATAGGGGCATAATTACAGTATCAAAAGCTAAATTGATTTGCACATCTTCATACAGGGATCCCACAATGTACAAAGTCTCTTGTACATTTGTAGATGTAAACAAGTAAAAGAAGTTGTTATGAAAAGGGTAAAACATTCTAAGTTTCTATACATTGTATCTGGATAAACAAAATAAAAATTCCTTCGCATGGTAATGTTTTCAGACAAGCTGTTTCCTACATTGTATATCTTCACTCCCTCTCCCTGGTCCCCAAAAAAACATAAATTAAAGGGTGATAGACATAGTGCTGGAAAAATCATTTGTTGTATTCTAATAATATATATCATAGCATGCCTGAAAGTGTCCCTCCTTATAAAACAACTTCTAGATAATTAGTTTTGAAATCATATGTCATAAATCAATTTTATACCTAATTACACCTTATGTAAGAATCCGGGGTTTTGATTGGTTAATAGTCAGTGTATTTTTCACCAATTTACTGTTATCAAATGAATATCGTTCATTTTTAACGCCGCCGGGGTATTTGCTAAAAGGATATGCCTTTTTTACCCTCTCTGCCGTGGTATTTGCCAAAAAATACTCTATCCGACTGGACGCTTGTAACGTCACGATCATCAATGCGTTTTAGTACATTAACATTCGGTGTAATTAAACAGATATATCATGTTATTGAGGGGTATTTGCGAAAAATACCAGTCTTGAGAATGAATTTCCCTCGCCTTACGGCTCGTGAAATTTAACATTCTCTCGACTGGTATTTTTCGCAAATACCCCTCCTTAACATGATATATCTGTTCAAAACTACCTGATCCAAAAATCATTATAAGCCACTAGTCCTATGGACTAGCAAATAACATGTCATTAGATTTTACTATTTAAAAATATTTTAACTACATGTAATCCAAGAAAATTTCATCAATCACCTAATTCTAGCAGAATCAACTAAAAGGGTTTTGAGGCATGCTTCCCAATGTAAACTTATGTTGATAGGTTAATAAAGTAGGGTTTGTTTTTGATGGTAATTATTCCTCATTTAAAAGTCTCTTTTATGACCAGAAATGTGTTGCTGTTTAAGGCAAAAGGTCAGGTCAAAAATAAAATAGATTGCATAAACTTCAGAACTAAATGTATTTTAAAATTGCAAACCTGCATTAGATGTCTGACACAACAAGTTAAAAATATATAATTTTTAGGTCAAGTCTGGACAATATGGCCATTTTGGAAGCCCTTGTCCAATATTAAGTAATTCCTTGTTTTGACAGCTCTTCAAATGTCTGTTAATTTTGTGCATGCCATTTTAAAATACAGGTAGAATTTTATGCTATGAACGAAATAAAGTTCAGCTAGAGCCAGGGTTTCCGCTGGCGGTCGCCATTTTCACAATTTGCGAAAAAATAATGATTGTGACGTTCAAAAATCGTCATTGGCGAAAGAAATATGTATAACGATTTATTTTCATCCATCTTGTTTACTTTTTTTCGAGGTTCTCTGACTTTACCTAATCAGACAATACTCCTAATTCACCTTGATCAACTTGTTAAGATTTTGACAGAAAATCAATAATCAACAGATTGCATTTTATAACTATTGACAACAAAGGACTAATTAATAAAGGTGTTGATTGTATTGTTTGGCAAAATGATATGGTTAAATGACGTCTGTCACATTTCACATAAAGGATTTACCACTTTGCGACCCACGTGTTTGAAGCAAAATTTGGACACCTCTTCTCAAGGTTGGCAAAAAAGTGGTTAATACTAGTATTGACCATGCCAGTGGTAAATACAGGTAATTACCGGGAAATACTGGCAAATACTGGTCGACTGAAATTTTAAGTGGTCATTACTACAAATAAACACTCTCTACCTGGTCAATTACTATTAATAATGGAATACAGTAAGAGTTTAAATCATTTTTTATGCTTTTTATTTTTATTTCTATTGTCAATTCTTAATAAACAGTGATTTAATTTACATTGATAAATAAGTATACACAATATTATAATAAAAAGATGAAAAAAACTGTTTTGTCCCTGCTTCAACACTGTTCAAACTTTCCATTTCCAGCATAAAGACGGTTTTTGTCACACAGTTAAAAATGCAGGAGGTATTTTATTGTTTATAAGAGAGTCTTCAAATATCTGTTTTATTACTTTCAACCCATGTACTGTCAACATTTATTGGGGGCTGTTGTTTTAGTAATTAAATTTTCACACCTGGCAATCAGGTAATAAGTAAAAAGATACATGTAACTTCATTTACCTGTAGTTTTATTACTTTTATTCTAATTTCCTGTAAAATCATAAATTTTAAATAAAAAATATATTGATTTATAAACTTTGAAGTATAACATGTCAATTTTTATATATCTAAAGTATGAAATATCACAATTCATAGTACATGTTACTAAATATTAAATCAGTAAGAATAAGTGTTATAAATGAAAAAAAACATGCATAAAGATTAAAGTTTAAATGTATTTGACTTTTTATCAAGTTTTTACTTCAATTAATAATAAAAACAACAATGAAAATTTCAATTGACCAGTATTTGCCAGTATTAACCACTTCTGGAATACATGTATTGTCCAGGGCGATAAATACTGGGGGTGTGGGGTGAATACCGCCAAACCTTGCTCCTCTCCTCTCCTTCTCTTAATGATAGTCTAGAAAAGGAAACTGTTATTATGGCGAATAATGTTCTAAAGCAATAACAATCTCTGATTTTAACTTTATCCTTTGACTTTAATATAGATATATGATTTGAGTGGTTATTTTAAAGTCGTTCACATACATGTGTCAGTGACACACGTGTTTCAAGCATAGTTTTATTTCTCAACTTCTTCATTTACGATGGTCTACAAAAGAAAACTGTCATTATGAAGAAATCTATTCAAAAGGTTTGGAACAACCCCTTAAATGAGAGTAATCATTATTTCCGACAGTTAGTCACCTTTTATGGAGACAAAAACTATATTCATAACTAGAGGCTCTAAAGAGCCTGTGTCGCTCACCTTGGTCTATGTGAATATGAAACAAAGGACACAGATGCAGTGTTCTCCCCAGGATTTTGGGATAGCACCAGGGTAATGCGTGTCGAAATGATTTGTACAATATGTCATGTCGCGTTGCATCGCTTATTTTTTCTTCTTGTTAGTTTTTGTGCCATTACCTTTTTGTCTTTTGTTTTGTTTACTGTGTTATGTAGACTTTGGGTAAAAAAAAAATACTGGTAAAAATAAAGTAAATCAAACAGTTTGTATACTTTAATATCTTTTAAGAATAAATAACAGAAAGCACTAATAGTCTTTAAACTAGTCACTTTTTATACTTTGATCAAGCCAATTTTGTCCTGATACTTGTATAGTTACACTACACATTCCTCATTTTTGTTAGATTACACCATAACAATTAACTTTAAACAAGATTAAATTTTAATGTAGAACCTTTAGTAAATTAAATACTATTTTCCATAGCTTTAGACATGATTCTTTTAGACCAATAAAATTGTTGTTAAAATCATTATTGTGTTATTTCATGATAGACATGAAAAGTATACTTGTATTATCTATGTGGACACTCGTGAAAGGATGTCATGTCTAGCTAAATTCCAATCATTGTAAATTTATTTTGTAAAAGTTATTCATTACTCTTCTTTAATACTACTCAACTATAAATCAGTATACATCAAATGAAATGGAAGTTTTTAACGACCTTGACTGGCTATACAGCCCTTACACGGTCAATAGAAGTATAAATGGATATACTACATATTTAATATAATATGTCTGTGCTTTAATAAAAGTATGATTGTCAAAAATAATTTGCAATATATTTTTGTTGGTATATTCAAAGAAAGTTTTTATCCTTGAGGTAACATCCTTACATAATTTTGCATTCAATTTGTACTTTATTTCTATTTTAAATGATGGATAATATTTTAGGAGCACATTTTTGTAATAAGCTAAATCAGGGGAAGTAACTCACGTTTTAAAAATACGCAAATCATTTATGACCAAAGTCTGGAGTAATAGAGTTTATTAACAAATGTCTGCTTGTCCCTCAAAAGTCTCATAAGTCTGTGATGATTAAGTTATGATCTCTTAATCAATTAAAACACAAGAATCATGTACATCGATTAAATCCAATCATCAAGGTTAACCTCAAAAGGTAAATCGATCACGTGGTGTAAGCAATCTTCGTTGTCAGAACTGGATTGAACTGGTTTGAACTGGTCAATTTTCATCTGAAATTTTATACCACACGGGAAGGTTTACCGTTATGATTTTTTTTACCGAAAATTTTAGCACCACGGTGAAAAATTATACATCGCGGCAAGAACGATACCACCACGGTAGAAAATTATACATCGCGGGCCCGTGGTCCTTTAAAGGCCTGGGGAGAACACTGAGATGGATTCATGACAAAATTGTGTTTTGGTGATGGTGATGTGTTTGTACATCTTACTTTACTGAACATTCTTGCTGCTTACAATTATTATAATGAACTTGGCCCAGTAGTTTCAGTGGAAAATGTTAGTAAAAATTAACAAATTTTATGAAAATCGTTAAAAATTGACTATAAAGGACAATAACTCCTTAGGTGGTCAATTGACCATTTTGGTCATGTTGACTTATTTTCAGGTCTTACTTTGCTGTACATTATTGCTGTTAACAGTTTATCTCTATCTATATAATAATATTCAAGATAATAACCAAAAACAGCAAAATTTCATTAAAATCACCTATTCAGGGACAGCAACTCAACAACGGGTTGTCCGATTCATCTGTAAATTCCAGAGCAGATAGATCTTGACCTGATGAACAATTTTTATAGCATGTCAGATTTGCTCTAAATGCTTTCGTTTTTGAGTTATAAGCCAAAAACTACATTTTACCCCTATGTTCTATTTTTAGCCATATCAGCCGTCTTGGTTGAATGGCCGGGTCATCAGACACATTTTTTAAACTAGATACCCCAAAGATGATTGTGGCCAAGTTTGGATTAATTTGGCCCAGTAGTTTCAGAGGAGAAGATTTTTGTAAAAGATAACTAAGATTTACGAAAAATGGTTAAAAATTGACTATAAAGAGCAATAACTCCTAAAGGGGTCAACTGACCATTTTGGTCATGCTAACTTATTTGTAAATCTTACTTTGCTGAACATTATTGCTGTTTACAGTTTATCTCTATCTATAATAATCTTCAAGATAATAACCAAAAACAGCAAAATTTCCATAAAATTACCAATTCAGGGGCAGCAACCAAACAACAAGTTGTCCAATTCATCTGAAAATTTCAGGGCAGATAGATCTTGACCTGATAAACAATTTAACTACAATTTAACTCATGTCAGATTTGCTCTAAATGATTTGGTTTTTGAGTAATAAGCAAAAAACTGCATTTTACTCCTATGTTCTATTTTTAGCCATGGCAGCCATCTTGGTTGGTAACCCGGGTCACCAGACACATTTTTTAAAACTAGATACCCCAATGATGATTGTGGCCAAGTTTGGTTAGATTTGGCCCAGTAGTTTCAGAGGAGAAGATTTTTGTAAAAGTTAACGACGGACGACGACAACGGACGCCAAGTGATGAGAAAAGCTCACTTGGCCCTTTGGGCCAGGTGAGCTAAAAAGGCTTTGGATTTTTTCAATCGAAATAATAGCAAGCTGAACTAACTTAAAAGATAATAATTATAGACAAATCTCGTCTGTACTAGCCAAATTTCACAAATTTAAAGTTGTAAAAAATCATATCATGAATGATGGTTAATTACATTTTTTGGGTAATCAGTTACACCCCATGGTTCTATTATTTCCATAGGAAAACACGTGAGACATTCCAAAAATATATAGGTGCTCTTATCATTGGAGGAACATTACACAATCTGTCTACACACACATGGCGGCACGAAACACAATCTGAAATCCATCTGATGATATCTAAACGTATCGAAACGAAGTGAAAAATATCATGCACCGCGAGGGCGCTTACATAAGTCACTCTATGCTTCATTTCTGGTCGATATTCGCTACAGGCGCATGGTGCACATCCTTCCTGATTACTGCATTGTGGATATGAAGAAATCAGATAATGCACAAAATCACCAGACACTTAGACACATGGCGGATCACTGTTGTATGTGCAAACAGTTTAATGTTTACATTTTTTGTATATGTACTTGTATTTATTTAAGAATTGAATGCTTCTTTTTATAACTTTATTGGGGTGTAAAAGCGTTGACCGAAGTACATTTTGTATGAAGCGTGGAAGCGCTTCATTCTAAAAATGTGGCGCACACGGTGATTGCTTTTACAACACTATGAAGTTACATGTTATATTTAAAGTTGCTTTAACGAGTTCGTTTAAGCTCATGACTTATGTTGATTGTACATAAGAGACGACTTTAAAATAAAATGTATACATACTACTTGCAGTTTTTGAGGAAATATGGAAAATTTAAATATTTATCAATATCAGTTCATTGAATCATGAAATTGACGATACAAAGTCTTTACATTAAATTACTTTTACAAAATAAATGTATATTTTTTTCTGCCTATTCATACCTAATAAATGTCATCGTAAGCATATAAGGAGGACATTTCTTATTTATCAACCCGGATCGCCAGCTTGGCAAATCTTTACATTTCAGTTATCTTCTCCTTTTCTACTTCCGGAATTTCAAAATGTGACCAGTTACCGATATTGACTTACATATATACACAACGGACTGAATTTTAGATATTTATTAAGGGTCTGAATGGGGTGTACAGAATATAGGATATATATATGGAGAGGAAAAATAAAGAACAGCGAAAAATGAGCAAAAAAATAAAAAAATAATAAATAAATAAATAAACAACACAAAGTAGAATAATGGGGTGCAACAAAAGTAAATGTGGCAAATAAAAAAAAGGCAGTGGCTATTTGACCGGCAACGGTAAAATAGCAAATAATTGCTATTTAGCCGGCGCCGGCAAAATAGAAAAAAGGCTATTTTGCCGGCACTGAATAAAACGGTTGATTGATCATAAAATGTGCTTAGTAGAGAATTAAAAAGCTAAGTAATAAATCAAAATCATAAAAAAAAACGTCTCACTGGAATCAAAATGTAAGAATAATAATTAAATATCTAAATTAATAATTCATTTAAAAAAAAAATATGAAAAAATCCATCATGTACCTGTATATGACTTAGTACAAACCTTAAGACAAGTGGTATATTTCAAAAGAAAACTGTTACAGCATTCTCAAATGATTCACCTGAATATAAATATCAGAGTTGGAATAAAACTTTAATATTTATAAAGTCTACATTAAAACAAAAGCAGAAATTAAGGCCCAAATGACATTGGACTTCCAAAAAAGCTGATAAAAAAAAGTAATAATTTGTCAAGTTTGCCATTTCATAAGAAAAGTTCCAAAGAAAATGGATTCCTTATATTAGAATTAGCAAAAAACTCTGTTAATAACATTTTAATAACCAAGGAACAAGTTGAAACAAGACCTGACTTTTTAAGTGCCTCTTGTTTGGACTCAATTATAAACATTGATCTGATGAACAAATTTTGTCAAAAAGATGCATGGGAAGTTATGCAGAGCGTATTTAAAGAGAAAAAAAAATCCTATATACATATGTACACATGCCGCTGATTCAAAGGAAGACAGTGTAATGTGTAGTTCCTGTCTGGAGTAACAACATTTATCATGTGCTAGAATGAAACAACTTTGAAAGGCAAAACAATGGTTTTATAATAACAATTGCAAATGTTAAATCATCCTTCTATTTAAAATTCATAGCAAACAAGTTTTGATATTGTCTTTTTTCCGACGTAGTCGGTATAGTTTCGGTTTGTGCCCTTTGAACTTAAGGACGCTTATAACTATGGCAACAGAATACGCATGCTCGAAAAATCCTTTCTGTGATTGGAGAAAATTCTGTCATGGTGGGTGATTTGGTTGTGTTTGAAAAAACGTCTCGTTAATTATATCGTGATGGAAAGCAAGTGAAAAACTATAAATATTTGAACTAGATCTTACAAAGATTTATATTTTTATTAAAATAATTGTTTCTCCAATAGCTCTTTGCATCCATGACAGCTGTTTATTCGGGACAATTAAATATAATTTTTAATGTTTACTTTGTTGTACGAACGTACATGACTTTTAGAACGCACCTACACATGTGAGATTTCCGCGGGGTTTTGGTGAATGTAAACAAAAAGATACGAGGACCGAGAATACTGAACAAAAACAGAGAACACGTTATTTAAATGGTAAATCGCTTATTTAAATATAATCGCATATTCACAAAACAATTTGTAACGTTCTTTTGTTGTTAATTCATTGATTTTTAAATAGTTAGAGCATTGTTGTTCACAAGATGAAGGTAGTCAACGGGCGTTGCCACCAAGGACAAATTGTGTCAAACTATGCAGGTTTTCGGTGCACTGCAATCGCCTTCTTGTAGTTACATTCAGATGGAGATTTAATTAAAGAGGTCCTGCATCATGAAGTCATTGTGCTTCTGAAGGTTATCGAAATGATAGTTTTAAACATATACTCAAATTTAAATACGTCGGATATCTTTTTTAAAGATAGTTCTTGTTATGATGCAGTTTTACATAGCACTATTTTTATCACATGGCAGGATATTCAAAGTTAAACTCAGTATAGATTTTACACTAACAGATATCAAAATCAACTTTTTTATATATATATTTTAGAAAAAATATATTTAATAATGATTGTATTAATATTATTAATGTTTCATTAATGTATTAAATTTACTATTTTGCCGGTGCCGGTCAAATAGCCACTGCCCCCCAAAAAGGCATAAATTCTACATGTAGACTACAGAAAAAAAGCATTTTCATTAGAATTTTAAAGAATGAAAGTAATTTTTTTAAGCTAAAAAATGACATAAAAATGCAAAGAATCCAGATACAAGACAGTGGTTATTTCATTTTTTTTTATAATTTGGTATTCATTTAGATACCATTTTTAAAACAAAAACCAAACTACCAAAAAGAGATTTTAAACGAAACACATGTACAAAATACATAACATTAGTAGGGCTGTTAACATGTTACGATTGCAGCTGATCGAAATTATGTTGTGAATCGTTGACTATTTAAAGGTACTTGATGATATGGATGGGTGGTGCTTAATTCATTCCTATATATTTTTTATATTTTTTTCGCTCATTATTTATGTAATCATTTATCTTAAAAAATAATGGTTAACTTTATTTCATATTATTACCCAGTTCTTAAGTTTTTGCAGTCATTCTTTATATTTTTGCACCCATTATTCTCGTTTTTTCTCTAAAAAAAAATTGCCCATTTTCTGTTCTTTATTTTTTGCCCAATATTCTCTATTTAGTTAACCTCGCACTTGTCGTTGATCCGTGTTATCAGTGAATGTATCTAGAATGAGTTAAATCGTGTGAATATATGCCTATCTTGCTATCTTAAACACATTTCGATGACTACTCTATTAATGTTTACAGTGATTATATGATAATTTCTAACCAAGTTGACAAAATCAAGCTAGCTTGTGTAAAATCTATCATATCGTTATGTTGTCCAACTAGATTTACACATCTATCATTTAAATTTAGCTTAACCTTTTTAAAGTTTTCCTTCGAAGGTCTGGAACATTCTCATGGTAAACTTCAAAGGTAGACGTATTTTAAATGGAATAAGTCAATGGAAAGTACTGACCGAGAAAACTGTTTCTTACATGTGATATGTTTTCCACATGTGGAGCAGGATCTGCCTACTCTTCCGGAGCACCTGAGCTAGTTTTTGGTGGGATTCGTGTTGTTTATTCTTTAGTTTTCTATATAAAAAAGAAGATGTGGTATTATTGTCAATGAGACAACTGTCCACAAGAGACCAAAATGACACAGACATTAACAACTATAGGTCACTGTACGGCCTTCAACAATGAGCAAAGCACATACCTCATAGTCAGCTATAAAAGGCCCCGATAAGACAATGTAAAACAATTCAAACGAGATAACTAACGGCCTTATTTATATAAAAAAAAAAATGAACGAAAAACAAACATGTAACACGTAAACAAACGACAACCACTGAATTACAGGCTCCTGACTTGGGACAGGCACATACATAAATAATGTGGCGGGGTTAAACATGTTAGCGGGATCCCAACCCTCCCCCTAACCTGGGACAATGGTATAACAGTACAACATAAGAACGAACTATAAAAATAAGTTTAAAAAGGCTTAACTCATCAGATGGACAAAAATACAAGTGGACGTGGACGGGTTCTTATACATTCCGACACAAAAAGACAGCAATGAACAGATCTGAGAGTATATATATGTTGTGTCATGTGTACTATTGTTTGTCTGTTTGTCCTTTTCATATTTAGCCATGGCGTTGTCAGTTTATTTTCGATTTATGAGTTTGACTGTCCCTCTGGTATCTTTTGTCCCTCTTCTACTGTGAAATTGTAAATATGCAGATACTTGATGACAAGGATGCTTTTGGCAATGAAATCTTTGTTTTATATGGAAAAAAGATACCAATCTATTATATAAAAGTGTAGTAATTTTTATAAATTTACTGTTTGCAAAAGTATGAATCATTCTAAATACTAAGGATTTTCTTATCCCAGGCAGTTAACATGAGCCGTATTTAGCATAACTTTTTTTGAACTTTTGGTCCTCAATGCTCTTCAACTTTGTTCTTGTTTCGGCTCTCGAACTTTTTTTTATCTGGGCGTTACTGATGGGTCTTCTGTGGGCTTGGCGCGCGTCTGTCGTATTCAAATATAGGCCTGTGACTTTTTAATAGCTTTTATGTGTGTGTTTCCATGTCCTGTATGTTCTCCCATTTATTTGTATTGTACAAAAATGTAGTCCTATCATGTAATGTTGTCATTTTAATGTTATATTAAACATTGCCATACAAGCGGGATGTTTGGCTAGCCACAAAACCATGTTCAACCCACATTTTTTTCTTAAATGTCCTGTACCAAGTCAGAAAAATAGGTATTGTTGAATTATAGTTAATTTCTGTGTGTGTTGCGTTTTATTGTCGTGGTTCTCCTCCTATATTATATATGAGTGCTGTTTCCTTGGCAAGGGTTACGACCCACTCCCGTACTCTCCTTGGGTAGCGAGGTTGGCAATTATATCACATCTTCTTTTTTATATTACATGTTTACGGGGAAAGTGTAAAAATCAGATAATTACAATATAATCTCATATAATTATTTGATTGTAAACAATATATGTCAAAGTTCATTTAATTGCGCCAAATTAATCGTTTTATCATTTTTACTTATGTATATCTACAAAATGATCGAAGTTTACAAAACTTTTAATTTTGGAACTACAAAGTGTTTATCTACTTTAGGAATAGATTACCTAAGCTGTATTTGGCAACACTTTAAGGAATTTTTGGTCCTCAATGCTCTTCAACTTCGTACTTTATTTTGCCATTTTAACATTATTTTTTATTCGAGCGTCACTGATGAGTCTTTTGTAGACGAAAGCGCATCTAGGGCAAATATAAAATTTCAATCCTGAATTCTATGATCATCTTATTTTCTTCCCCGTTTATACATTTAACCGATTACTAATATCAGTTCTATTTTTTTGTATTTTTTGCAAGACCAACATTCTGTATTTTCCTCCACCAAACATGACCAAGATGGAATCTACAAGACCTACTGCCGACGTTTAGAAACACATAAAAAAATTAGAAGATGTGGAAGGATTGTCAATTAGAAAGCTCACCACCGGACCCCAATTGATATAGAAGTTGTCTCGTCAATTTTAAGCATTCGTTTTTCAAAATCTAGACCGTTCAACGTCAGGTTAAACTTCTTGTAACTTTCATCAAGTAAGGAAAACGTTTTCTTGTAACAAGCCAAGAGCTGATTATGAGGATAACTTTCAAAATATTGATGTCATATAGCACTGTATTGAAGAAAGTTATTTGAAATATTTTAATATGACTTTAAAGGGAGAAAATACAGTTTTTCTCGTCAATCTTGATTTAACATGTTTTTACATATTATGAAAAGACTGTAATATATTGGATTGCAATTGATCAATTACACAGGTTCTAAAGTTCCATTAATTCGCTTTCTTCTTATCCTTTTTACTTAGACGCTTTTTTCCCTTTCCTTTAACCCTTTTTTTCCCCTTTCTTCTTTTATTTGTCTTCTTGCATTTAGATAGATTATCTTTCTCACTGCGACAACACTTGTTGCATCTTTTTATAAACTTCTTTTTACATCTTGTTGCATTTGAACATTTCTTGCATAGCTTGTCTAATCGTTTTCCACGTAGGTTACACCCTTTCCGTCTAGGTTTGGGACATTTATTTGGTACAACTTTTCCTTTACAGCATTTTCTTTTGCATTTCTTTCCAAGCCTTTGTCTCTTTAAGCACTTTATACAGAAATCATCCAAGATGACAGGGGCTTTAGTTGATAGTGGTGTATATGAAACAGGCATTTGTGTAGAAATATGATACAGTGACATCATTTCTTTACAGGCTTCGTCTGGGTCGTGGTCTTCAGCAAGTTTGGATATTCTTTTTTTCTTCAGACAAAAGTCATCTAAAACGAAATAAATCAAGATGGAATCGTTACTAGCTTAAGATAAATTATATAAACCCCAGTCGTGAAAAATTGAAGGTATAACTTTACATATCTATTCTAAGAAAGACTCAAAAGAACATACTTTAGGAGGGAGACAAACATTTAGATGTTTTAAGAAAGGACCATATCTATAACATTTTAAGAAAGACACGTATCCCCTTATTATAGGTAATCAGCAAAAACTTGACATCAATTGTTTAAGGTTGGAAAAGAAAATGTACACCACTGAGATAAGCATAAAGAGGATGCTCTGCACAGATGTATAATACATATGTCTACATAGTATGCGATGATCGAAATTGATAGACATTCATGAATGATTTATTACATTTAGACATGAAACTCGTCTTTTAAAATCACATCAGTTATAAAATATTTTGTGTCTTCTCGGTTTTGTAGTCAAAAGATGTCATATTTGGTGTTCTTTGTTCTGTTTTTGTCTCTGACCTCGTATCTTTATTTTTCTATTATACGAGTTATCTAACTTACGCGTCGTTGTAATCATATCAACTGGTTGGTTAGTATGGTTAGCTGTTGATATTAGCCCATCACATGCCGACATAGTTTTTGTTCTTCTCTCTCCATCATTCAATCCTGAAATTATCAGATGAATCACATAAAAAGATATAGTAAATGTGGACAATATATGTATATCAAGTAGATTGTGCAGATTAGGTCATACAGAAAAATGTTAAAATAAACTAGAGGCTCTTAAGAGCCTGTGTCGTTCACCTTGGTCTATGTGCATATTTAACAAATTACACAGATGGATCCATGACAAAATTGTGTTTTGGTGATGGTGATGTGTTTGTAGATCTTTATGTATTGAAATTCTTGCTCCTTACAAATTTCTCTTTCTATAATATACTTGGCCCTTATATATTTTGTAAAAATTAATGAAAATTGTTAAAAATTGACTATAAAGGGCAATGACTCCTTAAGGGGTCAACTAACCATTTTGGCAAGTTGATTTATTTGTAGATCTTACTTTGCTTAACATTATTGCAGTTTACAGTTTATCTCTATCTGAAATAGTATTCAAGATAATAACCAAATATGGCAAAATTTCTTTAAAAATTACCAATTGGGGGACCGCAACCCAACAACCAGTTGTCCAATTCATCTGAAAATTTCAGGGCAGATAGATATTAACTTGATAAACAATTTAAATGCTTGTCAGATTTGCTTTAAATGCTTTGGTTTCAAAGTTATAAGCCAAAATCTACATTTTACCCCTATGTTCTATTTGTAGCCATGGCGGCCATCTTGGTTGGTTGACTGGGTTACCGCACACATTTTTTGAACTAGATACTCTTATAATGATTATGGCTAAGTTTGATCAAATTTGGCCCATTAGTTTCAGAGGAGAAGATTTTTGTAGAAGATGACAAAAATTTACGAAAAATTGGTAAAAAATGACTATAAAGGACAATAACTCCTTAAGAGGTCAACTGACCATTTTGGTCATGTTGACTTATTTGTAGATCTTACTTTGCTACACATTATGATGTTTACAGTTTATCTCTATCTATAATAACATTCAAAATAATAACCAAAAACTGCAAAATTTTCTTAAAATTATCAATTTAGTGGCAGCAACCCAACAACAGGTTCTCCGATTCATCTCAAAATTTCAGGGTAGATAGATCTTGACCTGATAAACAATTTAATCTCTATCAAATTTGCTCTAAATACTTTGGTTTCAGAGATATAAGCCAAAATCTACATTTTATCCCTATGTTCTATTTTAAGCCATGGCGGCCATTTTGGTTGGTTGACCGGGTCACCGAACTTATTTTTATAAACTAGATACCCCAATGATGATTGTGGCCAAGTTTGGTTAAATTTGACCCAGTAGTTTCAGAGGAGAAGATTTTTGTAAAAGTTAACAGACGACGACGACGACGGACGACGGACGCAAAGTGACGAGAAAAGCTCACTTGGCCCTTTGGGCCAGGGGAGCTAGAAATAGGGATAGATAGGTCATAAGATAACATATTATTAAGTGAAAAACGCCACTAAACAGCAATCAGACTACCTCTCCCACCCATCACTCTTAAACAATAATTAAAGCTCTAAATGTCCACAGTCTGGAAAGGTTGCGCATACATTTAACAGACTCTTAAGGACCTGCCATCAACCCCAAATTCCTTATATACAAACTAAGATAAATAAAATCCGAAGCCACACAAATGTTAAGGAAAAAATCCAGCAACATCAATGACATAAAGATATAACTGATAACATTCATACATTTTAGTGCTCAGAAAATCACAGCTATCATTTTTTAACATAAAATTTTATGATCACTGTTTAAAAACTAGATGTGTCAAAGCGACATGAATGACCCCGTCCCAAAAAGTTGAAAAATCTGTAATTTCAATATCAACACATGTGGACACAAACATGATGGTAATCTCACATATAAAAAATCAGCTCAAAATCTGGAGGGGAATAGAGAAAAAATCCGTATAACTGTGATTTTCAATAATTTATGAAAGTCCGAAGCCCGTAATTTCAGCGAAAATTAGCGGAGCGGAACGAAACTTAAATTTGATATATAACTCATCATGGTTAACTCACATACCAAAAATCAGCCCAATATCTGAAGGCATTTAGAAAAAAGTCCGTATAACTGTGATAATCTCAAATTCCAAAGCCCGTAATTTCGGCAAAAATTAGTGGAGCTGAATGAAACTTGAACTTGGTCTGTAACTTATCATGGTTAACCCACATACCAAAAATCAGCTCATTATCTGAAGGCATTTAGAAAAAAAACTCCGTATAATAGTTTGTTGCGGAATGACGGAATGGCGGAATTTCGGAATGACGGAATGTCGGACAAGGGTAAAACTATATGGCACCGACAACTTCGTTGCGGGGCCATAAAAACCACAACAATTAATGTATTTTTTTCTTTAGTAAATGCAGGGACAGTCTATACTAACTAGTATAGACTGTCTTTGGTGAATGTGCCAAATCTATTTATCTATCTTAAAACACATGTTAACTTTCATATTATATTGGAAGGAGAAGGAGATTATCACAGATTTGTCTGTCAAATATTATCTGTCAACTTTGTTATTTTTGTTTGTGATTAACGTTTTCTACGGGTTTATTTTCATGAGTGAAGGACAGGTATTTAGGTTTAAACCTTACGTTTGAAGCATATAAGAAAGCCAGATCCTCCTTTTGTTGTAGCAGGATCTGAGTTAAAATGAAACACGATCTTCCTATCAGCAGCAGAAAATTCCCTATGGTAACTGTTGTTTGACACATTTACTCCATTAATACTAAAATGGTCATTGTCTTCATCTATATTCATCATGTCAACAGACACTAGAAATCGTTCGTCTGCCACCAGTTTTAAATGGATTGTTTTAGTACACCGAGCTATTAACGTTGTATCTATATATTTCGTAAATGAATCTTTGCCATAAAGCCATGGAATGTTGTAATGACTTCGTATAATTCCTTGTTTGATATTTGAACCTAGGTCTTCTTCACTGTCACAGATTTGTCCTATATATGTTTGGGGACTTTCTGAAACGAGGTAAAATATATACATAGACTATAAGAAAGGCATTTTTTACAGTAAAAAAAAACAAATGATAGGATTTTCGTGCATACAAAAGTTTTAGAATATCCTTTATCTGGTACTAGTATTCCCTTGACCATAAGTTTGGAAAAAGAATAGAACGCGAAAGAGCTTTCAAAACTACATTTAAGGCAAAGTTCGAGAGTTGCTATCTTAATTTTTGAACGATCACAAAATAAAATGGACTTTTATTTGTCTGGTTTGCAAACTAAAAGAATCATTTAAAATCGTGCCAATACCGAAGCATTGAGCTTTTTGGAACATTGAACCATACTTAGACCGTCGATATCACACGTGGCATCTTAGGATTTTGAATCATACACCCTTTGCTTTAAAAATGTGACAAAAAAGCAAGAACAAATGATTTTTTTTTATTAAAATTATAAGTCACTAAAGTGACAATTATACAATCAAAAAGATAGACAATACAATGTGTTTTAATACATCTAAGATATTGTGTAAATTTTCACATTATTAAGACTAAACAGTGAGTAGAAGAATGAACCAAATGAAACTTAAAACATTTGTTAAAATATTGATCTTCAACGCTTGATGGATTTTTAAAATTATATTTTAACACTTTTTGTATAGAAATGTAAATATGTTCCGGACCATATGAGTATTTGGACCATACGCGACCATATGAGTATATACTCGTTTGGTTATAAACGGGCCGGACCATATGAGTATTTGGACAATATAGGTATATTTTTCAATAATATGCACGAGAAAACTTTATTAAATAACAATGATTGCTACATGCAATTGTATTATTTACAATTCAAATAACATTAAATATTGATGCGAAAGTTAGTTTTCATCACTAAGTGTATTCTTGCATGGATGCGTAGGGTGACATTTACGTCCACACGGCACCATAGCTTTTCTTGGGTCCGGGGTCATTCCGATGTGTCTACGGTGAAAAAGCTCTACTAGCTCTCCAATATCGCAACATGACTGAAGTACATCATATCACCAGACAACTTTAAAAAATGAACTAGTGTCCTTGCCGGTGACGTCATTCATTTTTTTTTAAAACAAAACACGTATTTGTATAAAAAAAATATGAATATTGCACTGCTAATGCTAATTATATTAAGTTTCAAAAGTAAGCAATTTTTTAGACTCTTTATCCTGTCGACTTTTACGTCAGGTTATAGTAAAACAGTTGACTTCTTGATTAACAGTTCATTAAGATATTTTTGGAAGTTATCTTCCCAGGTCGACATTTTGTCATTCACTCGTAATAACATATCGGTAATGAAAAAAATGTGTGTTTACTATAGTTTTGACTAGTGATGAAATTTACTATGTGAAACTGCTTATTTTATTTTGTTAATCTTGTTATTACTAATTTTTAATGAAAAAAATACCTTTAGTTGTGTCTTTTTAGTGACGTGACAACTAGAAGGGTTATATGAAGAGGTAAGCATAAATGTACCCCGACCATACGCGTATGGTCGGACCATATGAGTATATACCCATATGGTCATGACCATACGCGTATGGTCCAAATACTTATATGGTCCGGAACAAATATACATGGCTTTTACTTACTTGTCATATTAACACACTGCCAATTGTGGATATAAAGAGATTCCACCTCGACAAAATATTTTAATAGTGGCGTTGTTGGGAATCTTATCTTACAACGTTGCTTCCAGTAACAGTCTGAAGTATCAACTAGGAGGTCTACCGTGTTTTCTTTATAAGATGGATTTTTGTTTCTACAGGGCTCACTCGCTGCTTTTATATCTGGTCGATATATAACAGTACCAGAGGGACAGCTGATGTTGACTCCTTGTTGCTTACATGTATCTACAGTTATATTTTTGTCGATACATATTTGCTCTGAACTAATCGCATTGGCTGTAAAAGTGAAAGTAAAATTTATATTTTAGAAATATGGCTCTTATTAAATCAACTGAAAAACATATTTGAGGATATGATCGCCGGATAGATGTTATTATAGATCGTATAAAAAGAACAAACACTGTAGAAAAAAAGCACAAATAAAGTGGAAGAAAAACATCCGATTTATCTTTTTATGAAGACATCCGAATTTTCAGTTAAACTCATTATTAATAGAGTTAAACACAAGAAGATGAGAAAAATTCAGATTTTCAGACTTTAGAAAAGTATGAAAGAAGGAAAAACCATCAAGGAACTTGAATAATGTATATAAAACACGTGTTCTAATACTTTTATAGTGTAAACCTTTATACTGCAATGTTGCACTACTGTCTCAGGTTAGGACAATGTTTGGCGCCTGTTTAACCCGCTGTATTTGTATGCACCTGTTTTAAGTCAGAAGACTGTTGTTCATTGGATGTCGTTTGTTTGTGTTGTTCATTGGAGTTTCTCGTTTCTTGTTTTTTATATTGATTAGGCAATAGGTTTTCCTGTTTCAATTGTAATATGGGACCTTCTATAGAGTACTGCTCGATGTGAGTCAAGGCTCCGTGTTGAAAGCCATACTTTGACCTAATAGTTAGCTTTATATATATTGCGACTTGGATGAAGAGTTTTCTTATTGGCACTCATAACACATCATCTTGTGTATATTTATATAAAATAAAGGAAATGTGGTATAATTGCTAATGATACAACTATTCACCAGAGTTGTAAAAGAAGTAGTATGTTTTTTTTAAATTCATGTGCCTTTTATGGTCCCTTCAATTCGGTTGACAGTTATGACTTTTCGACTCTCTACATTACTCTTCCACAAAGTTATTTCAAACACAATTTTTTTTTAAATTAGATTTAATTGGACTTTAAAAATGTGATCGCAATTTATTATTTGTTGCCAAACATAAAGCTTATTTCTGTAATTAAAAGATAAATATGCTATGTTTTTCAATTAAAGTTTGAAAGAATGTTCAAAGCGGTAAATTTTCGACATGTTGTAGGTATTCCTATGGGCACTTACTACTCCCCTTTAATCTAATGACAGACTGGTCAAACATGGTCAGAAAAAATCCGTCTGAATTCCATTATATTGTTGTATATCAACACTACTTACTGTTTAAAACTTGTTGATATGTTTGGGCTAGGAATTAATTCTCTCAATATACTGCCGAAATTTACCAAAGGGAAGTTACTTGTATAAATAAAATATAAACAGCAATAACAGTCCTTTCCTGAATATAGTTATTTCAATTTTACACGGGAAATTCAAGAAAACAATAGGACAAAGGGGATGATGTTCCTGTTATGGACTGTAGTGTTCCTTTTGAACCTTTCAGCAGTGTTTATACATTCCGTTGTCTGTTATTACGTTATGGATTTTAATGACACAACCCATGTATCACTGATAGATTATATCCAGGAATTTCGGGACCCTTTAACGCTACTATATGGTATGAGTTTTGTTCGATCATTGTGGAATGCTGTATGGTGACATATAGTTGCATACTCTATATCTACGTGAGATTTTTCTCTGTTGGATATTTATCTCATTTACTATCATGGTACACATACCATATCTTCTTATAATTGCTTTGTTATAAGAAATTTAGACACAATAAAAAATCAGTATTGTAAGAGACAGTCGTTTCAACTTTTGACAGCTTACGATTTTACAACAATTCGTCAAAAATAGTAGAATTCTACTAGACTAGTAAATATAAAGTCAAACAACAACAGCAACAGAAATTGGACACGGGTCATTGAAAAACAATAATTAAAAAAATATCGTCAATTTTCGTATTATAAAAAATACTATAAGTAATAACGAAATAAAGAAAAGTATTTGTTTGCTTATTTCACTTCGTCACTTCGTAGAAAACGTTTTTTTCCGTAACAAAAGATGTAGTGTTCATAAAACAGTTTACCTGTCAAAAGGATAATGAAAACAGACGAAGCAGTCAGGTCCATTAACAATGCTCCCATTTCATGCTATAAATATTTTGAGAATTGATTTAGTGTTATAAATTTATATATATTTATACTATTTATAAAAGAAATTTACAACCTATTCAATAAAGTTGGGATTTCCCGTGATTGTTTGAGATCACCCTTCCGTGTCAGTATAGAATGTCACGATAAGTACTGTTTCCCACCTGATCAATTGAAATTCATTATTTTTAAAATGAAAATATATCGAAAATCAAATATTTAGTATGGAAATATTAAATTTGTTTGTTTGATTGGAAGGAAGGAAAATTGAAAACAAACAACACATGTAGTGTAAATGTTTATTTATAAACATTTCAAAACTGTACTATGCCGTACATTGCAATCACAAAGGAAAGTTTTCACATATTTCCTTTCAAAGATCATTTTTTGCTATTCAATATTTTTAATTCAACGTGAGACAACACTTCAGTTTCTGAACTAAAAATTTTCAAGTTTCAAGTACCTAAAATCATATCGATGTCCAAGCATGTAATTTAAAAGACTGTGGATGCTTATGTCATGCATGTTGGCTCACGATAATTAAAAACTCTTGTAAGAAGTCAGGGATTATGACAGTTGTTGTCCATTCGTTTGATGTGCTTTATCATTTGATGTTGCCATTTGATTAGGGACTTTCCGTTTTGAATTTTCCTCGGAGTTCAGTATTTTTGTGATTTTACTTTTCTCATACCTATTACGGATTTCAACTATTTTTAAAAGAGAACGCCAAAGGAAAGTTTGCATATACAACTATATTTCCTTTCAAAAATAAGCATTTTTACTTTTCATTTTTTTTATATATATAATTCAATTATGGACAACACTACTTAGTTTCCAACTGAACATTTCTGTTTGAAGTACCTACAATAATATGATGTCCAAGCACAGAATTTAAAAGACAGTGCTTATGTGGGCTCACGACAACACTACTTAGTTTCCAACTGAAAATTTCTGTTTGAAGTACCTAAAATAATATGATGTCCAAGCACAGAATTTAAAAGACAGTGCTTATGTGGGCTCACGATTACAACCAGTAGAAGTTAAACGATATAGCAAAGATAATTATATATATATATCGGCCATTCACCAGTTACACTCAAATTTTCCCAACATTGATTGAACAATAATACAATGTTCATCTAAAAATGAGATATTGTATGATTGTCAATGAGACAGCTTTTCACCAAAGACAAAAAGATCAGATGTAAACAAATACATATAACTATACGTTCGGCTATCGGCAATTAAAAAACCCCATACCGTATAGTAAACTATAAAAGACACCGGCATAACACAATGTGAAGTAAATCGAAAGAGAAAATAAATCCATGTTAAAACAATAACCTCAACACATTGTGCAGTAGGCGAAAAAAGGGCCTCCGTTTAAAATGCTCCTGACTTTTCCTTTCAAAGATTAGCACATTTGTTATATATCTTTTTAGTATTAAAAAAAGAAACAAAACTACTCAATTGATGAACTGAAAACTTCTGTAAAAGTAATTAAAGTCATATGTTCCAAGGTGAAAGAGTGCACTGCCGGAAAACGATCACTGCTACGCAAGCACGGAACTGGATTAGTTTTGATGATGGTAAACTAGTGCAAAATGTTTAATTATAACAAAAATCTGTATTTCGTATAAAACTTATAAATATCTCGAATAAATATAGTCAATAAATAAAAAGATAAATCCCACAGCCAATCGTGAATTCGAAGTCATTGAAATAAAATACTTCATAGTTGATTCAATTTAACACTCAGCAAATTAGCATATACATAATAGTTTGACAGCTTCTAATCTTATTCCCATTTCCTCAAGTAAATTATGCTTGTTCGTTTCTATTGTCCACTAACAATACATATTTAATTAAGTAATTGAATCCACACTATATTGTCCTAATGTGTTATCGAATGTAATATTGCGGACCCCTTTTTATCATTGAATGATTTCTGAAGTTCATAACCAGGCCCTTCATCTTTATGAATATTAAATGATCGTCAACTTCGTAATTTATTTGTCATTTTTTAAATTTTATTTATAACGTCACTGATAATTATTTTGTGTACTAAATGTGTGCTTATCCATTTTTTTTTAAGTCTTGCCTCTATGTAGATTATTTTTCAAAACCTCACTATCAAAAGTAAGTACTTCACCCAATTCACATTACCTTACGTAAATCCATCTGGTCTGGTCAGAACAATAATCATCTACTTATTGATGACTGTTCTACAATAATGGTATACACAATTTTATCTAATTTAAAAGACTCTGCTCTCTATGTCTGTTTTCTTTATTCTTGTCGCATAATTATTAGTGATTGTTCAGTCACATATTAACAAGAGTTTTCATACAACGATCATGTTTCATTTTCAGTTTGGATGTTTTTGCAGAAAGGTGTTTAAATTGAAAAATAACCGCTTTATTTGTAATTTGAAATACAGTCCCCAGCAATAAATAAATAAAAGTATAATTCATAAAACTCCCTTAAGCAAAGTTAAACCTAAGATGAAGTATTATTTTTTAGACATATAGCTTCTAATATTTCTTATTCTTAAAATCCCTGACTTTCAAATATTTATAAAGTGTTATTTGCAGATTGTGAAGTGGTCGATACCTCTGCTGATGAACTGAGTGCATCATTAGCTCAATAGTCGGTGCTGTTGTACTGACATGATTGTTTTGGTTGTTTCGTTATTTTCCTCTTATAGTTGATGTGTTTCCCTCGGTTTTGATTTGAGACCCGGATTTGTTTCAGTTAAATCGATTAATGAGTATTGAACAGCGGTATACTACTGTTATTTACTGCCTTTATTGGTCACATAGCTCATAAAATAATCGAGTACTTATACATTCTTGAATTATTTTGGTTTGAGTGTACCTGATGAAGGAAGAAAGTTGACTCGGGCATACCAACTGTATACACCGTTATTTTCATGTTTTTGCCGTCGACTGCTGTCTGCCAATTTTGTTTATACTATAAATCTTGCCAGAACTGAAGAACTAATAACTGAACTTATAATGATATAGGGAACTAGTCGGACTATAATCTCATCGCTTTCCACAAGCACAGAAAGAAATTAAATGATTTTAAAATGTGCGTTACCGCTCAATCACCCTTTAACTAGGGAAAGTGTAAAACATTGAAACAAACTAAAAACAAACGAAAAATGGGTGCCTTATTAGATCTGTACTACATCATACAAAATAACGACTAACAATAAGACAAAATAGAACAATTCCTTGAGTATAACCAGTTGATTATAAAACTAGGTTACAGCTAAATTTATAACAATATGATATACGTGGAAGGTTAAACTAGTTTTCATAAAGAGTGATCATCTAAATAAATAAACGTTACATGATTGCATTACTCCTGCAGCAATTCACACTCTTCTTCTGAAGGCATGTACCCCTTTCAGAAAATGATAATCCGGATTTAACCTTGCAATGTATTTCCATATATAAATCCGTATAAGATACCATATTAAAATATTGCTTTTGTACAGTCTATATTTATGTGAACTGCACAATTTACTTCTTCGATACTAAATGCGTATCAATTACATTTCTATCATCACATCCTAGAATTCGAATCCATAATGTCTTTCACTAACTTGGCAGCATGTATGGCTGTACCCCAACTCAATGCTATTCCATTTGAACCGTGTCCATAATTGTGTACTACCTAAATGGATAAAAAAAAAAATACCAGATAAAAATCATCATTCTTTATAAACATAAAATTCTATCAAAGGTCATCTCGTATATTCATCGCACGTTCAGCAATATCATATTTTCCCCCAAAAAAACCCGGAACATGAATTGTTTTTGTAGAAAAGCTAACGACTATTAACATTCAAGTGTTAGACCTCCCGGTTTTCTTTTGGTTTATATGTTTACTTGTTCAAACCAATATTTAGTTATATTTTTGGACAATAAAATAATCTATTCTCAGCTGGTACATTTTGTGAAGTAAAGTCATAAACTATAGTTGTCATTAAACAATATCGTCCTGTTGTGACGTCAAAGTATTTTTGTTTCACCTAATATAAGTTTCCTATGAAACTTAATAGTGACACTAGTTGTTCCTATTGGAACACTTATTATATATCATGTATTCCATTAGGAACAGAAACTATAATATTTGTTCAAACAGGAATAATATTACAGATTATTTCTTCCACTTGAAACATATATAATGAAGGCACAGTTTCATTGGCCACAAAATAAAAATGAATTTCGTATCGATATAAAGTAAATAAAAATATAATATCTTTAACCCTAGAATATGAATAAAATTCATCGACATACTCGTCTGGTGCAAATTCATATAACATTTGTGTATATTACGAACGTTTTTCTTAAAACTTCGTTAAAATGAAACATTTACAAATGAAAAGTTTAAGAATTTTAGTTATAAAATCAGCATTTACAATTAAAAAAAAAGTCGCTGATTATCAATTATAAACAATTTATTGTTTTTCAAATACTTAACATGATTTCTAAACTTAAATAGTATATAGCCTGTAAGTAAGAGAAGATGTGATGATCATTCATTGATACTAACACATATAAATGACCTGCCTATTAGAGTACACACACATATTTCGTTTTCATATGAAAAGTAATGAATGAGGAAGTAATTTTTACTTTAAAAAATAATGTGTATCAAACATTTAAACTCTAATACATTATATTTTCATTTAAATGTATATAAACCTTACCATGTTTCCTTGAGTGAGATCAATTTAATGTTTTGACTGTTACTTTAATTTTTTAAGCATTGCTTCATTCTATATTCACGTCATTTTAGATCAGAATATTCACGTCTTAGCTTGAAATAAATATCACTTAATCTCACCTTCAGTGGTCCTTTATTTGTCTTTAAGATTTCTGGTTCAAGTCGAAGTGGTGATCTAGCAGGTCTCAACCCAACCCATTCCTCTACTACTTTACATCCCTAAAATTTGAATAACAATATCTGCAGATACGATTATTTATATAGGTATGTAAAGATTATGACAATTTTCGTTCAATTGTACTTTGAAATAAACCATAAAATTACCTGAAAATGATTTACAAAATAAAAACAACATTTAATGTATCCAAGGAACTCTTCTGTGTTAATCTTTATCCGGAGTATTAAATGTATATATGTACGATAAGCGATAATAAATAGACATCTAAATAAATAAACTCATCACATATGAGAAAGATACCAAAATAAAGGCAACAGTAGTAGATCGCTGTTCAAAGGTAAAAATCAATTGAGAGCAAATAAAATAAAACCGAGGAACACATCAACTATAAGAGGAAAACAACGAAACAACAGAAACACTGAAGTGTAACATAAAACAAACGACAATGCAACATACATAGGAACTAACTATTAGATAACAACAGCCAAAGTCATATTCAAATTTAGAAGACAAACCGAATACGCTTGGAACAAATAAGGGCAACTGTAGTATACCGGTGTTGAAAGGTCATAAATCGATTGAGAGAAAACAAATTCGGGTTATAAACTAAACCCGAGGGAAACACGTCAACTATAAGAGGAAAACAAACTAGCATCAGGAACACTGACGTGAAATAAAACAAACACCCCAAAAATCCGGTAATATACATAGAAATGAACTACTTAATAGCAACTGTAATATTCCTAACTTGGTAGAGGACATTTTAAGATAAAATTGAGGGTTGAACCTGATTTAAATGCTAGACAAAATATCGCTGAAATGACAACACTACGTGACAGAAATAAAGCACAAACACACACAAGATCATTCATCAAACTACAGAACAACAACGGACATATTTTATCAACAACAAATACCACAAGATATAAAAAATATTGACGCCCTTACGTTACCAACATGCAATCTCGAACTTTATACAATTCTTTTTACAATACTCGTCTTAAAGATTGACATGACAATGATGTTATGGAAAGATATTTATATAATTATAATTCATCACAATGGCAATCTAGATAAAAAAAATATCCAACAATATACTGTTTCTGGACAATATATTCAGGAAATATTTTGCAATGTATAAGTTTCTACATATCAAACCTTTAATGGTGGCCATAGATTGAGACATCTGTCCATAACATCTTTACTATCTGTTTTGTCGATGTCCGTGTTATAATTACCCTTTTCTCTGGTACCACCGATACTTATGACATCACCACTATGGAAATAGATAAGTATACACACTCGTAAGCTATACATCAGCATTGTTTTTCCAGAGAGAGAATAATTTACTTCGCATTGACAGTTTTTCTCTAACCATGAGTTCTGAATGACCCCTTGGTATCTTTGGCTTTCTTATTTATTTTGTACTTTTAGTACTTTAATTCTGCTATGTAGTTTATTTGGTAAATGAGACACCTTTTACATTTGATAGATATGGTGTTGACAATGTCAATATTAAGACATGTATGGAAGATTTAAAGAAGGAGAATTATGGATGTTTGTCAAAATGCTAGTATACTATCGTATGTGTCTTTTTGTATAAAATTAGGTTTCAGTATTTGCTGTATCACACTATCGATATCTTTAATTTTGTCGAACTATTATATAACAAATGCCATATTCCTGACCTAGTACAGGACATTTTAAGAAAATTGGTGGGTTAAACCTGGTTTTGTTAAACATACCGCTAAAATGACAACATTCCATGACGGGAACACAGTAAAATTATAGCAAGAACAACCGAGACAGGGAAATATATGAATAAATAATGTAGTAGTACATTTCGAAAAACTAGAGGCTCTCAAGAGCCTGTATCGCTCACTTGACTTTACTTGGGTTTTTGAAATCATATAAAAACGGATAAAATTTGGCTACAAAGTAACAACACTTGGCCAGCACCTCATAAGAAAAGGACTATTCATGCTATGTTTGATTTCATTCAATTCTGTGGTTCTCTAGGCGAAGACTTTTGTATGCTTTTCCCATAGGGTCCTATGTTAAACTAAGTCCCCCGCTGGCGGCCATATTGGATGATGGATCGGCTACAAAGTAACAAAACTTAGTCAGCACCTCATAAGGAACATTCATGCCATGTTTGGTTTCATTCCATTCAGTGGTTCTCTAGAGGAAGTCATTCGTATGCATTTCCCACAGGGTCCTATGTTAAACTAAGTCCCCCGCTGGCGGCCATCTTGGATGATGGATCGACTACAAAGTAACAAAACTTGGTCAGCACCCCATAAGGAACATTCATGCCATGTTTGGTTTCATTCCATTCAGTGGTTCTCTAGAAGAAGTCATTTGTATGCATTTCCCATAGGGTCCTATGTTAAACTAAGTACCCCCACTGGCGGCCATCTTGGATGATGGATCGGAGACAAAGTTACAACACTTAGTCAGCACCTCATAAGGAACATTCATACCATGTTTGGTTTCATTCCATTCAGTGGTTCTCTAGAATAAGTCATGTGTATGCATTTCCCAAAGGGTCCTATGTTAAACTCAGTCCCCCGCTGGCGGCCATCTTGGATGATGGATCGGCTACAAAGTAACAACACTTCGTCAGCATCTCATAAGGAACATTCATGCCATGTTTGGTTTCATTCCATTCAGTGGTTCTCTAGAAGAAGTCATTTGTATGCATTTCCCACAGGGTCCTATGTTAAACTAAGTCCCCCGCAAGTGGCTTTCTTGGATGATGGATCGGCTACAAAGTAACAACACTTGGTCAGCACCCCATAAGGAACATTCATGCCATGTTTGGTTTCATTCCATTCAGTGGTTCTCTAGAATAAGTCATTTGTATGCATTTCCCATAGGGTCCTATGTTAAACTAAGTCCCCCGCTGGCGGCCATCTTGGATGATGGATCGGCTACAAAGTAACAAAACTTGGTCAGCACCTTATAAGGAACATTCATGCCATGTTTGGTTTCATTCCATTCAGTGGTTCTGTAGGAGAAGTCATTTGTATGCATTTCCCATAGGGTCCTATGTAAAACTAAGTCCCCCGCTGGCGGCCATCTTGGATGATGGATCGGCAACAAAGTAACAACACTTGGTCAGCACCTCATAAGGAACATTCATGTCGTGTTTGGTTTTATTCCATTCAGTGGTTCTCTAGAAGAAGTCATGTGTATGCATTTCCCATAGGGTCCTATGTTAAACTAAGTCCCCCGCTGGCGACCATCTTGGATGATGGATCGGCTACAAAGTAACAACACTCGGTCAGCACCTCATAAGGAACATTCATGCCATGTTTGGTTTTATTCCATTCAGTGGTTCTCTAGAAGAAGTCATGTGTATGCATTTCCCATAGGGTCCTATGTTAAACTAAGTCCCCCGCTGGCGACCATCTTGGATGATGGATCGGCTACAAAGTAACAACACTTGGTCAGCACCTCATAAGGAACATTCATGCCATGTTTGGTTTCATTCCATTCAGTGGTTCTCTAGAAGAAGTTCAAAATGTAAAAAGTTAACGACGACGACGTCGGACGACGGGCCAGGTGAGCTAAAAAGGGAGTAGATTTAGGATTATTTACTTCTCTTTCGAAAGTGTCGATTCTTTCCTGCAGTAAAAATTACGTTGAAAATATTTCTCATCAGTTGAGATACAAAGTTACGACATTACCAATGTGAAAACAAAAGCCACAATTCATGGGAAAATAAACAACTATTTGGCCAAATTAAAAATGACAGAAAGACAAACAACGGTCAACAAAATCCCAAACGCAAAAATTATGAAACAACTACGGTTGATTTTCATTCCGGCGTTTTTCTTTTAACTATGGTGTTGCTTTCTTTTATCGGACTTATGTTTTTTTTTTTATATCTTTTCTATGTTTAACCCCACAACAATTTAATTTCTTTAGTTCGTCTTCTAAGTACCTGTTTGTTTAACGTTTTGAGATTTTTTTTAAAATTTCAATGTTCTTCAACTTCGCTTTTAGATTGGCCTCTCAACTTTTTAAATTATATGACCACTGTATAATGTAGACGAATCGCTCGTCCAGCGTAACAAATCATTCGTTAGGTTTCGTTGGTGAATTCACACAATCATAGCACGTGTGCACTTTAACTATACAGTGTGTGGTTTATTTTTAAGTGTCAGTGACTTATGAATAGAACTGCTAACAGATTACAGCACACCCTCGGTTCAATATAATATTTACTAAACTTTATATGCTCTTCATTCTGAAATGTTTAGATTGTTTGTTGATAAACAGTTTCAGAAAAAAACTTACTTCGGAATGATATAAGCACCATCCTCTGTATACATCCAGTATTTTATCCAATCAGCTTTAACCTAAAGAAAATCAATTATGATGATAGATACTATAAGATACAAGTTGATTGTATTAAATTTTCTCTATTAAATCTCATAATCAAATCGCATGTACTACTTATAATGCTTAAAAGAAGATGAAGATTTATGCAAAGATATACATTAAAAGACGCAAACGACATCTACATTTTAACAATACACTGGTTGGTAAAAGAGGTGAAAGATACAAAAGGAATATTCAGAATCGTAGTCAATGCCAAACGGACAGCACCTTGGCAAAAAAGCAGAAAACGACCAAACAACAAACAACAGTATGCATAACACAATATACAAAACAAAAGACTAAACAACACGAACCCCATCGAAAACTGGTGGTGATCACATGAAATTATTAGCCCGTACTAGCACAACAGACTAAAAATTAATGTTTTCGATTATACATTTTGAATAAGTTGTATGATAAAAATCATTTGTAAATGTAAATCTTGGAAGAGATAAATCGCCTGAAATTTATCATCAAGGAAAAAAACCTTACATACGTTAAATTATATATCTTAAAATCTGTTTTGTATGTTGACCTAAACTTATTATTTAATTCTATCAGATTCGTATATATTATCCTGAAATGTGAGGAAAGTATTTTGTTTTAGATTTATGAGTTTGACTGTCCCTTTGGTATCTTTCGTCCCTCTTCTACCTTTTCAGGAAAGACAATGTTACATTTATTTCTAAACTAGTAAATGTTATTCTTGTTGAATTAAAAATGCTGAAATGTTGTTTTAAAGGTTTTATTAATGATGTGTGTTTTGTTTGCCTTGCAATATGACTATCCTGTAGGCACTCTGCTTTTGTTTTAATTTTTCTGATGCAGCATGCCTGTCATTTTTAACTGTCTTTGTTTTGCTCAAACAATTTTCTCAATATAATTAAATTTTATGCGACTGTCATGAGAGAATGAGAGGTTAAGCTAACTGTGAAACAAGGATTAACCCACCTACTATTTTCTACATAAGGAAATGCATTAAGAGTATGACAGTTGTTTTCCACTCGTTTGATGTGTTCAAGCTTTTTATTTTACCATTTGATATTGACTTTCCGTTTTGAATTTTCCTAGGAGGTCGGTACGTTTTATTTTTTATTTTACTTTTGACTTTTTTATAATATGAATGTTATCAATAATAACTATACCCTGATTAAATGTCCTCGGAGTGGATGGACTGTGTCGTCTTTAATCAATGTATTACTTCTTAACCCTGTACAGTTAACAACAACGTCATATAGACCTACAAGCTTAAAAAGAAAGAAACACCAACGTAACATATATTACAGTAATATCATAATGCTCAACATTGGAATTTCTAATGAATATATGAAGGTGTTCATATAGTATAATTTTAAGTTGAAAAGTTCATTAACGATCACTTATTCATTGCTTTAATGAATGGGACAATGCATTAAAAGAATCGAATCGAATTCATATAAAAGATATGTAGGGTTAGAATCATCTTCGTTCTCTCCATTCCTTTTGTTTTTAGAATACCGTTCTGCATATTTAATTAGTTGATATGAAGCAGAATGCTATAGGGCAACTCTTATGCGGATTTAAGTGAAGTCGGCATTTACATATAATATTATTAAGACCCCTGCGGATATCTGATTTTCGATAACTACCCTCCTACCTGGATGAGCACCATACCTTCGACGATTCCGAAGCAGACACATAGTGTACCCATTCGACTTATCAGTTTATGCCTTTTACAAAATCACATTCTAAAATTTACTGTCCGAACAATTCGTTTAAATGTGTACAATAAATATCTGAAATGGGAGAAATGTTACCTGGTTGAAATCGCCAATGGTTTTACTCTCAACTATTCCGCCATGCTCTAGCCACCTTAATAAATAATATATTTTGAAAAAGTTAGCTACTTAGATCTAAACCCTCTCAAATCTGTGAATTTCTGTTAAGTGTGTGTATGTTCAAGCTGAAATATATTGTAGGTGCAGCATGTTAGTTTGGAAAGACAAAGATTCATGAGCAAATTTGAAACATTTTTTTTGCGCGGCAAGCCGATAAAATATTTTGACTTTTCAATACAATGTATATGTAAAAACCGTTAAATCGTTTTATCGGCTGATAAGGCCAATAATGAAAAAGTTGTCTTCATACGATTAAACGTGCGTTTTGGAAAATTAAAATCGACACTTTAAATTTGGAAAACACTCATTTGTAAATCCACCGCCACACTTTCGTAAAGATACGGGCTCATTAAATTAACCAAAATGTGCAGAATAACATGGGATTCATTAAATACCAAGTTTTTAAAGCTGTAGACTATAAATAAAGACAACAGTAGTATACTGATGTTCGAAATTCATAAATCGATAGAGAAAAAACAAATCCGAGTTATACACTAAAACTGAGGGAAACACATCATAAAGTTGACATGTAATTTGAAGTTTATATATATAAGGAATTTTGAGTTAACTATATCGGTATACAAGACCATCAGTTGATGGTGGCCATCGCTAGTGTTAACTAGACGGTGTTGTGTCCTCAAATGAACACAAAATGATGATAATTAATGATGATAGTATACATTTTTTATTGTTTCTTATGGAACTTTTGTTATTATTGTAAAAATGTAAGTATTTTTCTACATCATATTAAATAGTGTGAATAGTAATGAATATGACAGCTACTGCAATTGAAATTTGGATATTTCAGTTATACATACTTATTCATCAACCAAGGCATATAACGCGTACAACAGGTAATTACTGTCGTAACATGATAGCCATGTCTACAAAAAATAGAAAACTTTCAATACTCTATCATGACAAAATATTGTATCGACTACTTTTTTTCTTTAGAAACACTATCTCAACAACACCGTGTAGAACGCCACATGCGGGGTGTCGGCTATGTTTGACACGGGGTGGCAATTTCGAAGCGAAGATAACTATCAAAGTAAGTTCAAGTATAACAATTTCTTTTTTTTTTAGAATTCTTAGTACCATATGATATATTGCACAGAAGGAACTGCAACACAATCTATTTCCTGCAAGCAGAAGCAGTCGGTTTAAGTGCTCTGGTTTTTTTTTTCAAACACCTCTCCCTAGTTTTCCGTGTTGCGGATTTTGAGGCTTCATATGCAAATTTCTGGATACAAAACTACTTTAGACGAACTCCCCCCATATCATTTATATAGAATTGATTTCATATCATGGAAATTAACCAAATTCCAGCTTCTTACTTAAAATTAATCGGTTTTTAAACTAGTTTTTCATCAAAGTATAATGTGTCGCTCGGTGTGTTAGATTTTGCATCTCAAGGGATAGAGGCTTTTGATTAAAAAAATTAGATTTGCATATAATGAAAACACATGAAAAACTGAAGGTACTTCTCTTTGCCTGTTTTTAAGTCTGATAAGACATGTGTTTTGGATTTCATAAATAATCAAAAATGACACAAAATATTTTGTTTTAAAGCTGGAAAAGGATTTCTTTTCCTTATCATGGCTAGATCTAAAGTCACGACTGTGGCTCAATGCACATGGAGGCAAATCATACAGCAGACCTCCATATAAGATTTTTCCGAAGCCACCAACTGTCAAACTCCATCATTGGTATCAAAGTTATTCACCAGGTTCCCATCAAAAGCACTTGTGCACGCCGCAAAAGCACTCACTCCAAAATCAATTCTATTACTCTCTCCAATGAAACACTCACCAGCATCTTTTTCATCAAAACTTAATCTGGCTAGTGATTTTCTATCTTTAATCCATATGTAATGGTAAAAAAAATTTCCTTTAGACAATATTTCTAATCTTCTTTACTAGAGACAGTCAGATTTATGTCAAGGAGAATAACATCGGAAATGTGGTATCGGGTAACAACAAAGAGATTTTGGAAAACTGGTTACAGACTTTTTTAAGGTATTTTTTATATTTATGGGTGGACCAAAAAGTATTCGACACATTACAGAAAACATGTGTGAGCGCGGAATGGCCGATTCCCAAGATGCAGGAATTAATTTTACAGTTCCAAGCCAAAAGATACTATCAGACTACATCGCCATGGACCTTGATATCCAAAAGTCAATTCTTCATGCATTCTTTATCCTGTATTTAATATGTTACGTAACCAAAAAATGATGAGTTTATGTTATGTACTGACGGGGGAAAGGGTAACAGCAGGGGTAGATGGCAAGGAAGGAGATGAAGAAATGTTTGGTTTTGAAGATGGGATAACATTTAAGGAAAGAAAACCACTACTAAAAGACCAAATAAGTATTTTGTACTTTTACTAGGCAAACATTTATTGGGTACGGACAAGTTTTTGGAACTTTTTCTTTGTAAAAGGGTACTAAAGGCGCTTAACGTGATAGGTCTACGATTGAAAGACTGTAAAGAGCTCTCCAAAGGCCAGGAATTGTGTGTTCAAAAGTTTGAAGGAATGGCAGGTGACAATTGGCGTTAATCGAGATTTATGTGTGTGATCAATGGATTACAGGCGTCATTGTTTCAGCTAACAAAATTTGTGGGAAATGGCATTTTTTTTGTATCAAATCGGCTCTTTTTAGTGCAAGTGACGTATTTGCAACACAATCACATTATGTTAATGAAAGTACAGTAGAAATCTCGTATAAAGGAAACCATGTCAGCCTCATTGGACATGATGAAATGTTTCAACGTAAGAACCAAGATATCTAAAGCAGAGGTCAAACTTTGGGATGTCAAGGTCCATAGGGGTGAAGTTTAATATCATCTTTTGACTTGGAACTTCAAAATTATTTCTGAGTCTTAGGGATCGGCCATTCCGCGCACACACAAGTTTTATGTAATATGTCCAATACTTTTTGGTTCATCCATAAATTATAAAAATTTACCGTGAAAAAGTCTGTACATGTAGCCAGTTTTCCAAAACCTTTTTGTTGTTTCCCGATACCAAATTTCCGATGTTATTCTTTGACATAAATCTAACCATCTCCAGAAAAAGAAGTAGAGAAATACTGTCTAAAGGAAATTTATTGTCTTAACTCATAAATCGAAAATGAACTTACAACGCCATGGTTAAAAATAAAAAAAAGACAAACAGACAAATAATAGTACACAAGAAACAACATATATAGAAAACTGGGGTGATCTCAGGTGCTCCGGAAGGGTAGGCAAATCCTGCTCAACAAGTGGCACCCGTCGTGTTGCTCATGTTATTACAAATTCGGAAAATAGTTTAATTTGGTTGGTCACATTCATAAATAGGGAAGGGAATTGTATTTACCACGTGAGCAACATATCTGATATCATCTGTGAAACGGTCATTCCATAACGGTCAACCAACTCGTGATGGCGTCCGTAAAATTTTAGAAGGAAGGATTTCAACTTCACCATTTGAAACTCTTGATTTAATAGCTTCCTTGTGAGCAGCAACCCTCTACCAAGGGAATCATAACAGGAAAAACAAGCGCGGGAATGTCGTATCAATTGGGAGATATAAACTCCGTATGCAGGCGCTATTGGAATGTTGCTACATAGAAATGGAAAGTTCACAATTTTCTCGTTTGTCATAAAAAAAATTTTTCAACCGATTTTCATTGTCAATTTCTAGGTGTTAATCAAGATATGAGGTCTCATAATAATAAAGAAACAAGTCGGGCACAATTGGTTTTTATTGGAATGCCGACAGTCTGTTGAAAAACACGTCCTCCGAAAGGAACAAATATGTTGTCAATCAAGAAATCAAGCATCTTGGTAATGTCAGTTTCAGAGATTTTGTTGAAGCTGTATTGTCATTTTATGATTAGACAATAACAATCAAAACCATGGAGTAAACAAAAGATGCCAGTGAGTGTTTCATTATAGAGAGTAATCAAATTCGTTTGGAAAAAGTGCTTTCCGTGGCGTGCCCGAGTGCTTTTGAGAGGATTCCTGGTGATGCCAATGATAGAGTTTAAAGTTGGTGGCTTCGGCCAAATCTTATATGGAGGTTTGCTCTATGATTTTCCTCCATGTTTCGGTGCATTGAGCTACAGCCGTTACTTTTTTCTGACCATGGCATTGACTGAAATGGAAAAGGAATCCTTTTCCAGATTTAAAACAAAATAAAGTACCTTCAGTTTTTAATGTGTTTTTATAATATAGTAGATGTGTTTGAGTTAAAAAGTATCAGATGAAGACCGATTTATATCTATTCTTTTTTTTTTCTTTTCAAAAACCTCTACCCGTTGAGATGCAAAATCAGACACCCCGAGCGACAGTTTATATTTTGATGAAAAACTAGTTTAAAAACCGATTAATTTTAAGTAAGAAGCTGGTATTTGGTTAATTTTCATGATATGAAATCAATTCTATATAAATGATACGGGGGGGAGTTCGTCTTAAGTAGTTTTTATCCAGAAGTTTGCATATAAAGCCCCAAAATCTGCAACACAGAAAACTAGGGAGAGGTGTTTGAAAAAACAGAGCACTGATATCGACTGCTTCTGTGCAGGAAATAGATTGTGTTGCAGTTCCTTCCGTGCAATATATTATATGGTACTAAGAATTCTAAAAAAAAACGAAATTTTGATACTTGAACTTACTTTGATAGCTTTTCTTCGCTTCGAATTGCCACCCCGACACCCCGCATGTGGCGTTCTACACGGTGAACAATATTTATACTTATTCAGCGAAATGGACACCACGCTAAACTCCAAAACATATTAATGAAGTAAAATATGTCAACCCCTCCTAACATATCTAGCCAACGTCGAATAAACACAGTAAAGCTTAGTTTAAAAATGTCCTAGTCCGATGTTGAAATAGGTAACAGAAACTAGAGGCTCTAAAGAGCCTGTGTCGCTCACCTTGGTCTATGTGAATATTAAAGGAAGCAGATGGATTCATGACAAAATTGTGTTTTGGTGATGGTTTATGTGTTTGTACATCTTACTTTACTGAACATTTTTGCTGCTTAAAATTATCTTTATCTATAATGAACTTGGCCCATTAGTTTCAGTGGAAAATGTTAGTAAAAATTTACAAATTTTATGAAAATTGTTAAAAATTGACTATAAAGAACAATAACTCCTAAGGGGGTCAATTGACCATTTCGGTCATGTTGACTTATTTGTAAATCTTACTTTGCTGAACATTATTGTTGTTTACAGTTTATCTCTATCAATAATAATATTCAAGTAATGACCAAAAACAGCAAAATTTCCTTAAAACTAACAATTCAGGGTCAGCAACCCAACAACGGGTTGTCCAATTCATCTAAAAATTTCAGAGCAGATAAATCTTGACCTGATAAACAATTTTACCCCATGTCAGATTTGCTCTAAATGCTTTGGGTTTTGAGTTATAAGCCAAAAACTGCATTTTACCCCATGTTCTATATTTAGCCATGGCGGCCATCTTGGTTGGATGGCCGGGTCACCGGACACATTTTTCAAACTACTAACCCAAAAGATGATTGTGGCCAAGTTAGGATTAATTTGGCTCAGTAGTTTCAGAGGAGAAGATTTTTGTAAAATATTACTAAGATTTACGAAAAATGGTTAAAAATTGACTATAAAGGGCAATAACTCCTAAAGGGGTCAACTGACCATTTCAGTCATGTTGACTTATTTGTAAATCTTACTTTGCTGAACATTATTGCTGTTTACTGTTTATCTCTATCTATAATAATATTCAAGATAATAACCAAAAAGAGCAAAATTTCCTTAAAATTACTAATTCAGGGGCAGCAACCCAACAACGGGTTATCCGATTCATCTGAAAATTTCAGGGAAGATAGATCTTCACCTGTTTAACAATTCTACCCCCTGTCAGATTTGCTCTAAATGCTTTGGTTTTTGAGTTATAAGCCAAAAACTGCATTTTACCCCAATGTTCTATTTTTAGCCATGGCGGCCATCTTGGATGGTTGGCCGGGTCACCGGACATATTTTTTTAACTAGATATCCCAATGATCGTTGTGGCCAAGTTTAATTTAATTTGGCCCAGTAGTTTCAGAGGAGAAGATTTTTGTAAAAGTTAACGACGACGACGGACGCCGGACCCCAAGTGATGAGAAAAGCTCACTTGGCCTTTTAGGCCAGGTGAGCTAAAAACTAGGCAAAATAACAATGATTAACATAAATTAACAAAGGACTATATAAGTTACTGATATACAGCTCCAGACCTCAACTAAACTCATTAAAAGATTATATCATGTAAATCATGAACAATACCTCCAGGTAGGGCTTTAGTATCATGCCATCATAATTTATACGAGAAGAACGTAGCCCATATCATGCCAATAAATGGTTTTAGAATACATGTATTTATTCCTTATGCAAAGACCCTATGAGTGAATTAATGAATGTTGATTTAAACAAGAATGTGTCCACAGTACACGGATGCCCCACTCGCGCTATCATTTACTATGTTCAGTGGACCGTGAAATTGGGGTCAAAAATATAATATGGCAATGAAATTAGAAAGATCATATCATAGGGAACATGTGTACTAAGTGGCAAGTTCATTGGACTTCAACTTCATCAAAACTACCATGACTAAAACTTGTACCTGAAGCAGGACAGACGGACGAACGGTTTGAAGAACGGACTCACAGACCATTAAACATAATGCATGTAAATTGGGCATAAAAAAGTCATCTGTAATTACTTGACAGCAATATTGTAACTATATGTCTTATGACTAAGTCTGTTTAGAGGCTTGGTTAGCTTATGGCGACATTTCTGTGATGTATACAGAATATTACCATAATAGATGAGATGTGAATTGCTTGAACTTTTTTAATAATGTTTTTTTTTCTACCTCAAAAAGAATAACATAACAACACATTACAGCCCATTGTCTAAAATGACATTTTTGCGATGTTTCTTCGATATATATACTTGATCAAATATAATATTTTACACATTTTAACATATATAGAACTGATCATAAATTCAAAAGAAATAATAAAAAAAAAAAAAGAATTAGTCAATCATTCGAAGTTTAAAACATACTTGTATTTTTTGTCCATTCTCATTGCTTTGAGTTCAGTATCAGTCATTTTGGCATAGGTATAGACAAACTCACCAAATAATTCGTTCTGAAATAAAATACAATTTCATCTTCATCTCATATGACGTTTGTCAAGTAACGCTACATTTATTTATAATATTTAATGATGAAAATGTTGATTAAAAAAGTAAAATACAAAACAATACTGAACTCCGAGGAAAGTCCAGAATCAAATGGCAAAATCAAAAGCACAAAAATGTCAAAAGAATGGATAACAACTGTCATATTCATGATTTGTAAAGGCATTATCTGATGTAGAAATGATGGATTAAACCTTGTTTTATAGCTAACTGTTGTAAACATCAGCTTCATCACTGGACCTAACAATCCCAACAAACCATAAGTACATTTGAAGTAATTCTTGTTTGTTTCTATAACAACCACTTTCACATTATATAATAGTGTCAAATGTATCATGTGAGCTGCTTATAATGTGTGCGTATCTAATTATAAGTGTTGCTTGTAAATGTTCCTACCTTTTTTGGAACGATACATACTTGATTTGAATTGAATTGATTCTATTTTCCATGAAAAAGAATCATTATCAACAAGACTCTAAAATAAAATTTACATTAATTATGGTTTAATTGTCCTAGCCACAACCCCGGTCTCTTTCCTCGATAATGACATCAATAAATGCAACTCATCACCGAATCGTTATTTGTTATTAGCAACACGACATGTTCCACGGATGGCACGAACTCGGTTTTTCGGATGTAAATTCAGGGTTCTTGCTGTTCAGTTTTTCGTGTTCTTTGTAGTTTTTTTGTTACCTATTGCTTTTCTTTTCGTCTTTTTTTATTATCATATATTCTTCATGATACTATTGAGATATACATTTTCTTCAAGACGGCCTCGAATTCAAATTTTATATAAATTGTTGAAATGATTCAGTTTTGTAACCTTTGACGAAAAGACATTTGAAAATTGACAAATGGAACCAAGAATTGTCGTAAGCAATTGTTAATTTTTAATTTGTATAGCTAAATAATTTTTTTTAAATTTGACTGAATATCCTATTTATTTTAAAAGTATTATAGACGACATTATGGCCACAAAAATACAACAGACAACAGTAATGGCAAAAACAAACCAAAATACAACAACCAGGGGGAAAAACCCAAACAAACAGAGAGACAGACAAAAGAAAGGTAAAAGCAGAAAAAAATAACGACGAAAACACAAATAGTAATAACAAAACATAGAAGCTCAAGATTGGACAACAAAAACTCAACTTGAATCCGGTGAATTCAATGATCAGCTCATGTTTCATTTTTAATAATTATATTGTTTTACTCATTTAATATTCTTCTGATTGGTTCCATAAACTAAAACCCAAATAACAAATGACGACCCAAAATCAAAAAAATATATGATAGTGTAATGCAAAATAATCATCCAGAAACAAATGCATTATTCAGAAGATTGAGCAATATAATCCCAACTTTTAGTAGGGTAATCGGAGGAATATTTGCAAGAATTAGAAAAAAATCATATGTTAAAGTAGATCTTACGATAAGAACTTCATTTGAGAAGAAGTAGCCTGGAACTAGCTGACAACCTGTTTCTGCTGCCTTATCAGTCAAAGTCATATTTGAAAAATATTCCCATGAATCTGCTACCCATCTCCTACAACCAGTATTTTATGAATATATTATGAGAAACAATAATAAATACATGTGTATCAAAAATAATTCTAAACAAGAATGTGTCCCCAGTACACGGATGCCCCATCCGCACTATCTTTTTGCTATGTTCAGTGGACCGTGAAAATGGGGTTAAACCTCTAATTTGGAGAGAAAGATTATATCATAAAGAACATATGTACTAAGTTTCAAGTTGATTGGACTTAAACTTCATAAAAAAACTACCTCGACCAAAAACTTTAACCTGAAGTGGAACAGACGGACGAACGGACGAACGAACGGACGAACGGACGAACAAACGGACGGACGGATAGACCAGAAAACATAATGCCAATAAATGGGGCATAAAACAATACATATATATAAATAATAAATGAATAATTCCGTCGATGTCTGCGTATATTTATATCTCAAAACCGTATGTGTCTTTTACTTCGGTACTGACATGATTTAACAAACTTTACTAAAATTGTCTGTTTATAAATTTTGAAATTATTATGAAACTAAGGTTTCAACTTCCTCAGGCAAAGTTGGCTTTGGATGAATTTGGCTATTTATTTTAGGTATTTTTGACATAAAGCTCTTCAACGATTTTCGGTACTTATACATCTTCGGATTTCAAATGTTTGGCTTTGAGCGTTCCTGATGAAGGTAAATCCAGAAAAGCGCTTCGGACGCAATAAATTATAAAACGTGTTGTTTTCCATTTTTTACATCACTGGGTCGATACCTCTGCTGGTGGACTGTCAGTCCCCGAGGGTATCATCAGCTCAGTAGTCAGTGCTTCGGTACTGACATGATTTAACAAACTTTACTAAAATTGTCTGTTTATAAATTTTGAAATTATTATGAAACTAAGGTTTCAACACCCTCAGGCAAAGTTGGCTTTAGATGAATTTGGCTATTTATTTTAGGTATTTTTTACATAAAGCTCTTCAACGATTTTCGGTTCTTATACATCTTCGGATTTCAAATGTTTGGCTTTGAGCGTTCCTGATGAAGGTAAATCCAGAAAAGCGCTTCGGGCGCAATAAATTATAAAACGTGTTGTTTTCCATTTTTTACATCACTGGGTCGATACCTCTGCTGGTGGACTGTCAGTCCCCGAGGGTATCATCAGCTCAGAAGTCAGTGCTTCGGTACTGACATGATTTAACAAACTTTACTAAAATTGTCTGTTTATAAATTTTGAAATTATTATGAAACTAAGGTTTCAACTCCCTCAGGCAAAGTTGGCTTTAGATGAATTTGGCTATTTATTTTAGGTATTTTTGACATAAAGCTCTTCAGCGATTTTCGGTACTTATACATCTTCGGATTTCAAATGTTTGGCTTTGAGCGTTCCTGATGAAGGTATATCCAGAAAAGCGCTTCGGACGCAATAAATTATAAAACGTGTTGTTTTCCATTTTTTACATCACTGGGTCGATACCTCTGCTGGTGGACTGTCAGTCCCCGAGGGTATCATCAGCTCAGTAGTCAGTGCTTCGGTACTGACATGATTTAACAAACTTTACTAAAATTGTCTGTTTATAAATTTTGAAATTATTATGAAACTAAGGTTTCAACTCCCTCAGGCAAAGTTGGCTTTAGATGAATTTGGCTATTTATTTTAGGTATTTTTTACATAAAGCTCTTCAGCGATTTTCGGTACTTATACATCTTCGGATTTCAAATGTTTGGCTTTGAGCGTTCCTGATGAAGGTATATCCAGAAAAGCGCTTCGGACGCAATAAATTATAAAACGTGTTGTTTTCCATTTTTTACATCACTGGGTCGATACCTCTGCTGGTGGACTGTTGACATCAGTCCCCGAGGGTATCATCAGCTCAGTAGTCAGTGCTTCGGTACTGACATGATTTAACAAACTTTACTAAAATTGTCTGTTTATAAATTTTGAAATTATTATGAAACTAAGGTTTCAACTCCCTCAGGCAAAGTTGGCTTTAGATGAATTTGGCTATTTATTTTAGGTATTTTTGACATAAAGCTCTTCAACGATTTTCGGTACTTATACATCTTCGGATTTCAAATGTTTGGCTTTGAGCGTTCCTGATGAAGGTAAATCCAGAAAAGCGCTTCGGACGCAATAAATTATAAAACGTGTTGTTTTCCATTTTTTACATCACTGGGTCGATACCTCTGCTGGTGGACTGTCAGTCCCCGAGGGTATCATCAGCTCAGTAGTCAATGCTTCGGTACTGACATGATTTAACAAACTTTACTAAAATTGTCTGTTTATAAATTTTGAAATTATTATGAAACTGAGGTTTCAACTCCGTCAGGCAAAGTTGGCTTTAGATGAATTTGGCTATTTATTTTAGGTATTTTTGACATAAAGCTCTTCAACGATTTTCGGTACTTATACATCTTCGGATTTCAAATGTTTGGCTTTGAGCGTTCCTGATGAAGGTATATCCAGAAAAGCGCTTCGGACGCAATAAATTATAAAACGTGTTGTTTTCCATTTTTTACATCGCTGGGTCGATACCTCTGCTGGTGGACTGCCAGTCCCCGAGGGTATCATCAGCTCAGTAGTCAGTGCTTCGGTACTGACATGATTTAACAAACTTTACTAAAATTGTTTGTTTATAAATTTAGAAATTATTATGAAACTAAGGTTTCAACTCCCTCAGGCAAAGTTGGCTTTAGATGAATTTGGCTATTTATTTTAGGTATTTTTGACATAAAGCTCTTCAACGATTTTCGGTTCTTATACATCTTCGGATTTCAAATGTTTGGCTTTGAGCGTTCCTGATGAAGGTAAATCTAGAAAAGCGCTTCGGACGCAATAAATTATAAAACGTGTTGTTTTCCATTTTTTACATCGCTGGGTCGATACCTCTGCTGGTGGACTGCCAGTCCCCGAGGGTATCATCAGCTCAGTAGTCAGTGCTTCGGTACTGACATGATTTAACAAACTTTACTAAAATTGTTTGTTTATAAATTTTGAAATTATTATGAAACTAAGGTTTCAACTCCCTCAGGCAAAGTTGGCTTTAGATGAATTTGGCTATTTATTTTAGGTATTTTTGACATAAAGCTCTTCAACGATTTTCGGTTCTTATACATCTTCGGATTTCAAATGTTTGGCTTTGAGCGTTCCTGATGAAGGTAAATCTAGAAAAGCGCTTCGGACGCAATAAATTATAAAACGTGTTGTTTTCCATTTTTTACATCACTGGGTCGATACCTCTGCTGGTGGACTGTCAGTCCCCGAGGGTATCATCAGCTCAGTAGTCAGTGCTTCGGTACTGACATGATTTAACAAACTTTACTAAAATTGTCTGTTTATAAATTTTGAAATTATTATGAAACTAAGGTTTCAACTCCCTCAGGCAAAGTTGGCTTTAGATGAATTTGGCTATTAATTTTAGGTATTTTTGACATAAAGCTCTTCAACGATTTTCGGTACTTATACATCTTCGGATTTCAAATGTTTGGCTTTGAGCGTTCCTGATGACGGTAAATCCAGAAAAGAGTTCGGACGCAATAAATTATAAAACGTGTTGTTTTCCATTTTTTACATCACTGGGTCGATACCTCTGCTGGTGGACTGTCAGTCCCCGAGGGTATCATCAGCTCAATAGTCAATGCTTCGGTACTGACATGATTTAACAAACTTTACTAAAATTGTCTGTTTATAAATTTTGAAATTATTATGAAACTAAGGTTTCAACTCCCTCAGGCAAAGTTGGCTTTAGATGAATTTGGCTATTTATTTTAGGTATTTTTGACATAAAGCTCTTCAGCGATTTTCGGTACTTATACATCTTCGGATTTCAAATGTTTGGCTTTGAGCGTTCCTGATGAAGGTAAATCCAGAAAAGCGCTTCGGACGCAATAAATTATAAAACGTGTTGTTTTCCATTTTTTACATCACTGGGTCGATACCTCTGCTGGTGGACTGTCAGTCCCCGAGGGTATCATCAGCTCAGTAGTCAGTGCTTCGGTACTGACATGATTTAACAAACTTTACTAAAATTGTCTGTTTATAAATTTTGAAATTATTATGAAACTAAGGTTTCAACTCCCTCAGGCAAAGTTGGCTTTAGATGAATTTGGCTATTTATTTTAGGTATTTTTGACATAAAGCTCTTCAACGATTTTCGGTACTTATACATCTTCGGATTTCAAATGTTTGGCTTTGAGCGTTCCTGATGAAGGTAAATCCAGAAAAGCGCTTCGGACGCAATAAATTATAAAACGTGTTGTTTTCCATTTTTTACTTCTTTGAACACGTTAGTCGTCCCAAAAGTTACATAATAAGAAGGTTATAGTCCACGAAAAACTGGTAAAACTCCCACACACTCTGTGTCTGTGCCATTTCAGGCTATCAGTGTATTGTTCATAGTTGTATGTCTTTGACCTTCAGTTTTGGAAATTGGTGGATGTTTAAATTAGTTTAATATTGAGTTTGTTTTGACCGTAATGTTAAACAAAGAAAAGAAAATCGCACTTTGAAGCCCGACAATTCATATTACCGTAGTAAATCTACTGGAAGGCCTGGAGTATGTTTCATCGTAGGACGAAAAAGTCCTCCAGCTCCATAACTTGTCGTTTCACTATTGAATCGATCTGCTATCACAGTCACTCTAGCAGTAGGAAGTATTTTCTTGATATTTATGGCTGTTGACAAGCCGACTACTCCCGCTCCGAGTACTGCGATATTTACCATGGTTTATCTGCAAAAACAAAAATGAATAATGGAGGCAGGGTAAAATACCTTACACACGGAATACTTACTTCTGCTTTGTATTTCTATTATCTTGCATTTCTTAAGTAGTAATGTGTGTCTCATTTTTTTATATAACACTAGAACACACCCGTGATATCACGGGTCCGTGACTGAATTAAAGTATATAACTATGCGCAAGCCTTATTTTAATATTAGTATTGTCATCTGATAAAGTCATGCCGATTATAAGATACACAGTTTTTCTCTGCTTTCAAGTCTTCCTGTTTGAACCCGTCGAACTGAAACAATAATATTAATTATTTGGAAAACAAAAGGTCCTGGAATGGAGTATTTTTTAATCAACAGCATTGTCCTATATAAGATATAAATAAAGTTGAATTCTTTGCTTCGCTGTTTTACGTCATGCCCACTAACAAATTGAAAACTGTACCTATACGCCTTATTTTTAGTCCAGATTTTTAGTATTCGTATTGTTATCTTAGAAAGTCTTACCATGGAAGTAATATTTAAATATTACTTCCATGGTCTTACTGATTAAAATACTACAATAGGTAACAATTTGACAATTTAGTACTGTCAACCCTGTGGTTATGACCTGTGTATATAGCATATTAATCCTGAATACAACGTTTGGTGGTGCGCCTGTCAGATGCGGAACGTACAGATAAGGTAATAGGTAACAGGTGAATATACTATTAGTATCGGTAGCGGACTCGACCCGGAACTTCTTAATTATTGGCAATATTAATTACGTGGAAAACAAAAGGGCCTGGAGTGGTGTAATTTTTAATCTACACCTTTGTACTATATTAGTTATATGTAAAGTTGAATTCTGTGATTCGTCGTTTTTACGTGATGACGGCTGACAAATTGGACCTCGTAATTTTAGTATTATAGATTTCGGTGGAATGTTGTTTCACTTAGTCTTTAGTTTTCAATGTTGTGTCTTTTGTACTATTATTTGTCTATTTGTCTGTTTCCCTTTTTTAGCTATGGCGTTGTCAGTTTATTTTCGATCTGTGATTTTGAATGTCCCTCTGGTATCTTTCGCCTATCCTTTGTGTTGCGTGTTTGTTTTACACCTTTTCGTTTTCTCTTTTTCTTCGGTTCATATCATTTTATTTGAAGAAACAAATAATATGTTTGAGAACCTATCTGACATCAAACATAGAAATGGGTAAGAAATCGAAAATTTTGGTTTTGAGCAAATACATATCATATAAAATATTCATATAGTTTAGCGGCAATACCACCACTAAGTTTTCATCAACTAAATCCCTTCAGAAGTGATTGTCAATAGTGACGACATTTGTCAACTAGATAAATAAAATTGAGAAAGGAAATGTGTCAAAGAGACAACAACTTAACCATAGAGCAAGCCCAAAGACATGTAAGAGGTCTTCGGATGGCCCCAAAACAAAGATTTTTACTAGTTCAGTTAAAATTGATTTTAATTCGAAACATATAAATGAAAAAAAAACACGAATATACAAGAAAAGTTTACAAAGGCCAGAGTATGCACAGTAAAAACTCAGTTTGAAAGAGGTCAGAGTCCGAATACAGAATATGAAACAGAAGAAACTTAGCAAGTGCCAATAATACATAACCTATAATAGTACTAACAGCTGTTACTGGAATGTCAGTTCAAGACCACAATTAACTGATTGAAATATGATGTCTTCATCATATGAAAATCTGGCGCAATCTCTTCTATAAGAGATTTAGTATCATACCATCATAAAATATATATGAATCAATATTACTTCAATATTATGCCATCAGAATTATATGACAACAATATCGCTTCTGAATAAGTTGGTTTAAAAGTTTGGTTAGCTTTTGCGGTGAATGACGACACTGTTGTGCTTTATATAGAATATCAACATAAACGATAGGATGTGAAATAACTGAACGTATAAAATGTCTTTACGTTGTAGATAAAGCATGTTTTCAATTAATCTAGATAAATTAAGTTTAAAAATGAAGTAATTAGAGGAAATCTGATGAGAGAGAAAATGGATGGGAAGATAAATTCTGCAAATACATAAGAACTGTAGGACGATTTATTTCTAATTAATAAGAGTATGAATTAGATTTGATTAGTTTAAAATCCAAATAATTTGATTGTTACTAAAAACAAGCATATACATAACAAAACGATAGCTGAGAAAACAATACAAACATGAAGCACAGAAAAAAAAAATGCGAATATTTTTAAATACAATATTATTTTTTGACAACATACCTTCTCTAGAAAGTTGACATTTCAATATATTGGTGTTTGCTATTACATGTATAGTATAAGTCATGAATCAAACACAGTTCATGTATTGATATTATAGCTGTTTTCCTCGTTATACAGTTCACTTATGTGGTTAACAATGATACTTAATACATCACATTATCGCAAGAAAATATTGAATCAAATTTGTGTTCATAACTCATTGAATAAAATCAGGGAAACTTTTGATCCTAGGTTTATAAGGGGTCAATATTCTAGTACTTGCAGAAATATTTGCATTTGTATTTGGCAAAACTTTTAGGAATTTTTGGACCTCAATGCTCTTTCTATGTTACCCTTTCTACTTCTTTCGTTTTTTTCAAAAATGCTTGGTTAATACGTAATTTTGTGTTTCATTGTTTCATAATTTGTTTGTTTTTATAGTGATTAAGATTTTAACACAATATTGACTGTTGTTCCCCAATTTTTACTGTTTTAACCTATTATGTCTTTGTTTTATTCACACATTGCTGTCAATATAATGGAATTTGATGCGACTATCATACAAGTGAGAGGTTTAACTAGCTTTAAAAGAACGTTTAATCCACCATTTTCTACACAAAAAAATGCCTGTACCAAGTCAGGAATATGACAGTTTTATTCATTCATGTGTTTGAGCTTTTGATTTTGCCTTTTTATTAGAGACTTTCTCTTGAATTTTCCTCGGAGTTCGGTATTTTTGTTATATTTTCGTAATTTATTTGGCCTTTTTTACTTTTTTTTTTATTCGAGCGTCACTGATGATTTTTTTGTAGACGAAACGCTCGTCTGGTGCAAATACTAAATTTCAATCCTGATATCTATGATGAGTTAATTTACAATCCCTAGGTCGATTCCACTGCTGGTGGAGTCCCCCCGACTGTATCATCAGCCCAGTAGTCAGCACTTTTGTGCTGACATGAATTATCATTGATATGGTCACAATTATAAATCAACTGTTTACAAATCTTTGAATTTTTGAAATACTAAAGCTTTTCTACCTCAGGATTTGAGGAATAGATTACTTTAGCTGTATTTGGAAAAATTGTTAGGAATTTTCGGTCCTCAATGCTCTTCAACTTCTTCAACTTTTTTTAATTCGAGCTTCACTGGTGAGTTTTTTGTAGACGAAACGCGAGTCTGGTGCAAATACTAAATTTCAATCCTGGCATATATAATGAGTTTATTTCCTAATGCATTCAGAGTTAGAGTTTTTTTTCTGTTCTATATGTTCTCCCATTTATTTGTATTGTAGTCTTGTCATGTAAAAGAGGGACGAAAGATACCAGAGGGACAGTCAAACTCATAAATCGAAAATAAACTGACAACACCATGGCTAAAATTGAAAAAGACAAACAGACAAACAATAGTACACATGACACAACATAGAAAACTAAAGAATAAGCAACACGAACCCCACCAAAAACTAAGGGTGATCTCAGGTGCTCCGGAAGGGTAAGCAGATCCTGCTCCACATGTGGCACCCGTCGTGTTGTTTATGTGATAATAAATCCGGTAAATAGTCTAATTCGGTAGGTTACATTCATGAAAGAGAAGGGGGTTGTAGTTACGACGTAAGGAACATATCCGATATCATTTGTGAAACGGTTATTCCATAACGGTCAACCAACTCGTGATGGCGTCCCTAAAATTTACGAAGGGATGATTTCAACTTCACCATAAAATGATTTGGAACTCTTGCTTTAATAGCTTTCTTGTGAGCAGCAACCCTCTATCAAGAAAATCATGATAGAAAATGCAAGCACAGGAATATCCTTCGGTAATGTTGTCATTTTAATGTTATATTTAACATTGCCATAAAAGCGGGAGGTTTAGCATGCCACAAAACCAGGCTCAACCCACCATTTTTTTTCTTAAAATGTCCTGTACCAAGTCAGGAAAATGGCCATTGTTCTATTACAGTTCGTTTCTGTGTGTGTTACATTTTAATGTCGTGTTTCTGTTATGTCGTAGTTCTCCTTTTATCTGATGCGTTTCCCTCAGTTTTTGTTTGTAGCCCGGATTTGGTTTTTTTTCTCAATCGATTTATGAATTTCTAACAGCGGTATACTACTGTTGTCTTTATTTAAGCCTGCTTGCCTCTGAGGCTTGCCTTGGTTACTTTACTTGTATTAATGTTTACTCAAGCATTGTATATAAGATTGACATGGCAGAGCTTCACACTATTGTCATAATGCAGACATCTAATTCAGTGCTTCATGATGGGAGAATTTTATTCTCTTTGCTACTAAAAAGCTATACAATATATATTAAAATGGTGAGTAAAGGTGATCATTAACAAGACTATATTTCTGTCCCTTCCTCACAAACTGTAGTTGCAGTCCAAATATATAGGCATGCATCTACGTTTTGTTAACTGATAATGCAGGTTATGATTTTTCTGGTGAAGGACATAACCCGAAAGTGCTGTCTCCCTGATGCTTATATTAACCTACTTTTCTACACTGTGTATATAAATCTCAAGAGGAACAACCGGTTAATTGATTAATCAAAATTGTGTGGGTATTCTTATGTATTGATTATAATATTTAAGCTTAATTCGAGTAATTTGTTAAACAGTATTTTTAACATTTTCATTGTCACATATTAATACCCATAGGAGATCATAGGACAATACACATAATATCGAGTATAGTTTTTAATAAAAAAAAATATGTAAACAAAGAATTTTACCCTAAAATATCTATGTGCTACATTTTCTACTTTGACTTATGTATACAAGATACTCAATTTTGTTTTATGTATTTACAATAATAATATTAATAAGTGTAAGAGGTGTAAAATTCACATTTACAAATATGAATGATTACAATTTATGTTCTGACCTACACAAAATTCCACATTTTAAAAAGTTTAAATGAATTTCTATAAATAACTTGGTTGCTTACCTGAACAGCTGAGTGGCAAGTACTGAAGTCCGATATATAGTTCTAATAAGGTCAATCATCTTATCTAAGATAACATGTACTACATATTGCTAGTGGAAATACTAGACATGTCAATAAACATAAACAGGATCTTCTGCTACGTGCTTACACACAAGTATATGTGTCCTGATATCATCGCTTTACCTTAATTTAATCGATAAAGCCGATTCATTGGGAAAGAAATCAAACTACATTTGTATTTAAGCAAATCAGACTATGTCATTCTAATTTTAAGGATCCCAGTCAGGTTTTGTCTATCTGCAACCTCTCGTAAAACCCTTAATAAAATTCATTGAAAATGTCTCAAATCTCGTCAAAAATACGAATGCATCAGATTATTTTTTGCTGTTTTCCTTACCGAATCATGAACTTTACCATTGGTTTATTTGAGGGGAAACCCAATTTGTATCCACAACTCCGTCTAAACCCTTTACTTTTATTTATTGGCATGTTCTTAGGTAGCTAGGGTGTCTTTCTCCATCTTGGATTTTTAAATACCAGAAAACAAGCAGTCTACATCTTTAATGAAATGTTCAAATTTCGAGAGTAGCAAGTAATTCATGTGTAATTTTTTTTATGTTAATATGTATTTTACAATAAGCAGATTACTTTTGTTTGATTCTTTTTTTTGTACAAATTTCTCAAAGGGGAGAAAACTCAAATGTAAAGGGAGATAGCTCAGATAAAGTTACTTTTACTAAGGAATGTGTTGCTATTTTATTATGGAGCAAGAAAACGAGTCCCGTGATCCCATTTTTCTTTTTCTTATTTGAATGCATATTATTATATCTTAGAGCTTTCTTCTCGTATTTTATCTCAAAATTCTATTGTGTAGTTTTTGTTGTAGGGCACGAAATTGGGGTTTCAATGCGTAATCTATACAAAATCTGACAATATTACACAACCTGTATCGTGAAAATAAGCCCCGTGACCCATACTTTTTATTATATTTTTGAAAATAGCATAATATAAACTACATTTTGACAAATCATTAAAAAATTCTATGGATTTTAATTTAGACCCCCATCTACCTTAACCAATCATAGCCATAATGATATTGTGTGCCTCCTATGATGTTTTCATCGGAATCTCTTTTTTGTTTTATTTTAGTTATCTGGTATTTATTTTAAAGATGTGTAACTGGTGGTTATGCCATTTCTTAATGATTTTGAATATCCTTTTTGTTCGCCTCTTTATTCCTCTTAGTTTTATATGTGATTAAACAAGATTGAAATCAAAATAATTCAGCTCAGTGAGACCTGAACGTTTACAGTAAATCATTTCATGTAAGCACGACACCGATTTAAAGAAAATTCTAGAGATATACAGTTTACTGTAGAGCTTCCAAACTCTGAAGGAAATCCTAATTTGAACAGTTAACAATTGACTTTCATCCTCGTGACTTTGGACTGTACCAAGTCAGGAATATGAGAGTTGTCATCAATTCGTTCGATGTGTTTGAGCTTTTGCTTTTCCATTTGCTTAAATGGACTTTCCTTTTAGAATTTACCTCGAAGCTTGATTCGGTATGCTTGTTATTTTACTTTTTAGTTTCGGATACTTCATATTTTGCATTTTTGTGTTAACATGAATATCATTCATGTGTTTAATTTTGTAAATTTACTGTTTGTTGAACAATGAACTATACCAAACACTAAGGGTTTTCCAACGCAGACATAGGCTGTCTGCGTCATACTTGGCACAATGTGTTGGAGTTTTTGGGGTTTGAATGCTCTTTATGAGCTGATTGGCCATTATGACAAAGGTGTGTCAGAAATCATATCTGATATTCTTCCTCAGTCATAATAACCTTCCATCATTACCGAACTGTGCAAAGAAATAACACGACGGGTGCCGTATACGGTGCAGGAAATGCTTACCCTTCGGGAGCACCTGATTTTACTCCCGGGTTTTGTGGAGTTCGTGTTGTTTTTTATTTATAATTTATAACTGTTGATGTAAATGTCCTTTGGTTTTGTGAGTCTTGGTTTACTCCTTGTTTTTTTTGTCTCTTCAACTTCGTATTTGATTCGGACTTCTAAATATTTTGCTTTGAGTTCCACATACAAGTCTTATATAGACGCCACACGCCTCTTACATACCAGATCACAACTTTTAAAAAAAATCTATTATCTGTTGTTTTTACCCTTCGAATGATTTCAAAGTCAATACAGTGTGATATAATTCATGAAAGATCTTTGAAAGAGCAAACTTTGTTAGAAAAATGATGAATTCGGACTTCTTAATTAACTAGCGTTGCGTTGATTAATCAATATCAGGATATCTCTGTTGTAAAATTAACTAAACTTTCTATTTTGTAAATATCTTAATTAAATAACAGAAGAAAAAAGGGAAAATTCAAAACTTACAAGTCCCTAAGAGAAACTGACAACGCCATGCCATAAAGCGGAAGACGACGAAAAGACAAACAAGTACACTATTCAGTATCATATATAGGCAACAGTAGTTTATCGATGTTCAAACCTCGTAAATCAAATAAGTGGGACAAATAAAGGTAACACATTATTGATTGAATCATATGGAGTCAAAAAGGACCAAAACCGGGTTGTAGATAGGGTTAGCTACTCCTGCTATGCATGAAAAGCAACATATTGTCTTGATACAAAGACTTATTTTAAGGGGCGCTAGCTGTCAAATTCATGTCAACCGATTTGACTTAAATTCTCATATTTAATTTATAACAATGTAAAACATTTATCCAAAGTATAAAAAGTATAAAATAAACAATTTACAGGGCATTGGCTCGAGAAAATGTGTGTATTTTAGTTTAGACACCATCTTATTTAAAACTGTCGAGTTGACCCCCAAAGAACTTCGATTGCCATATAACCGATATTAACATATATATATGTATAGATATAAATAGATAACAGACCCGTGCATTTGGATTTTTCTAATGTCTAATTTCATATTTTAGATTAAAATATATCTTAATCACTATTGACTTTCCCCTTTTAGTCTTTGTTAAATTTGCACTTTTCAAATAATGTGCAGAATTCATCTTTGTTTCAAATAAAGAAATACTTGGCAGGAGTAAAGTTTTATTTTTTTCAACCTATTTTCGTATACAGCCGGATGTGACGTACCATGATTTGGTGGTATTACACCTGTATAAGAATGTTTTGTGGATCGAATCAGTTACCTTGTTTCACTTTCAATGTTGACATTCTTTTCCTTTAAATAACTCCACACGCATAATGTATCCATAATTAATCTCTAGCGGAGGAGTTAAATTGAAGTTCACGTGAATACGGATTCAATGAGGTTGAATTATTAACTTGCATGTGAATAATTCATCATCAAGGTTTCTAAGATTATTTTGACAAAATTGAACCATATCAGCCACTAGAAGCGAATTATTATTTCACTATTCCACTTTGAACAAAGAAAAATCGTATTTTACATTATTATATATTTCGTAGCTAGTGGCCCTTTAACAATGTTAAGACTGATTCAACATCGTTTTATATAAGGTTTTCGGAAAATGTGAATGAAAAAATAGAAGAGAAGGAATTGATATCAGTAATTTTTTTATCAGATATGTAAATGCAATGAGGGAACTGTTTAGTTAATGTATGTATACACCTCTTCAAAGACGGATAATAGTCATGGTAATTTTTCGAGTGTTTCTCCTAAGAATTATCATGCATTTTTAGTGTCTGGTGACTTCCTAAAGTATCTGTTTTACTGTTTCAATGAAAAATAACGAAGCGCATATGCACATGATAGCACCTACCTGAATCCACTCCTGCTCAAGTCATTACCAGTCGGCCTTCAAGCAACACCAATCTGTGTCCACACTTGTTGATCAAATTAAATTCATATTGTGATTATTCCATTTAATAATTAGATTTCATCAAAGTTAAACCTTTTCTCAAACAATATAACTTAATAAGTACTTATATTAATAGTTGTAAGCCGTAATATAAGTATTCTAAAACTATTATTTGTAGAAAAAGCATTAAGCACCTAATTTAATTTGAAATGAGTCATAACAAGAGTGGTAGCAATTAAATACTTTTAGGAAGTGATAGTAACGGAATTTCATTATTAAGTGGCTGTTTCAAAATGAAACTGTTTTTTCTTTTCGTTTCTATGTTGTTTTGCCTTGTGCATGGTCAAACAATTTCTGATGTTAATACGTTGTTCAAAGATTTGATGACAGATTATTCAAAAGGAGTGATGCCTACCCCACCTACAGAGACATTAAACATAAGTATTGAGGTTTACATTGTATCAATCAATTACTTTCGAGAAGTTGAAGAAAGTCTTTCTGTCACCTGCTCATTTATAGTCGATTGGACTGACACTAGACTTGCGTGGAATCCGTCAACATATAATAATGTTAATGTGTTACTTATTGATATGGAAAACATTTGGGTACCTAATATAGTGTTACTTAATAGAGTTGACAAAATAGAACCGATAGGAAATGGAGTAAAATTCTCTGGAGCTCTTACTAGCACTGGTAGAGTATACTACGCTCCTGGACTCGTCGCTGATGTAAAATGTGTTACAGATATTTCTAAATTTCCATTTGACAGTCAAACATGTACTCTTCACATATTTCCATGGGGAACAAATCTGCCGTACGCTATTTTCAAGAACTTATTCAATAGTACTTGTAATTTAGATTACTTCTCTGTGAACTCAGATTGGACATTAGAAGAGTGCAGTCTACGAATAGCAGAGGCGGATTTAGAGGGGGGGCCCAGGGGGCCCGGGCCCCCCCTTTTTGGGAAAAAATTTGGTTGCTTATATAGGGAATCACTGAAGCGTGACTGGAGCGGGCCCCCTCTTAGGTCAGTCAGTGGGCCCCCACTTATTAAAATTTCTGGATCCGCCACTGAATAGATAATTCAAATATATATACGGAATTATTTGTCACATTGAAAATCAAACGTTCGTCATTGTATTTTGCCATTATGGTAGTCTTTCCAACGTTGCTGCTTGGTTTTTTGAACCCACTGGTATTTATTCTTCCAGTTGAAACGGGTAACCGTATAGGCTTATCTGTAACACTGCTTCTGTCATATGCAATTTTTCTCACACTCGCTTCAGCATCCGTACCGGCAACATCTAATCCAATGTGTACTTTACTTATCATAATGGTTGTCATTATAACCATCAGTGGGGTTATTGTTTATGGTACAGTTATAACTATAAAATACCATCATACAGAGAGTATGGACGCAATTTGGTCTCCCTTCATTAAATTAGCCAGAGTGAGAGTAAGGAGAAAGTTAACCTCGATAGAACCAATTGATCCTAAAAAGGAAATATCAGTTACAAAGAAAGATGTCATTGATTTATTGGACTTTCTGTTTTTCTATGGATCCTATATAATTCTGCTTGCTGTTGGAATTGGATACTTTATACACGTTTTGATTTAATGTGTTTTCTTAAATTTTTATTTGTAAAGAGACAAATGTAAGTAAAAATGTCTTTGGAAATAAAATTTAAAAAAAATACGTTTCGTTGCAGACTGCATTAGTACACGAATTTTCATAACTGTATACTACATAATAATGATCGAAGAATAAAAGAGAGGATAAAGGGACATTAAAACTCATAGGTCAAAAATAAATGAACAAGGCCAAGGCTAAAAAAAAGACGAACAGACAAACAACATTACACAAAAACACAACATTGAAAACTAAAGACCGAGCAACATGAACCTCACCAACATTTGGCATATAGATATTTCAGTTGAATGTCACCTGCATTCACAGAGTACATACATTACATGAATTGTTCAAATTTCAAAAATCAATCAAAACTTGTCATTATTTTATTTTCGTTTTCAATGCTTAAGAAATTCGACTTTGAACCAAACACCCTTGTATAATTCAAAAATTCTAAAGTTCACACAAAGTTATTTTCTACAACAGAGACTGCGTATTGGTATATGAAACTAAAATGTGCACAATTACAAATTAGAAATTATTTACCAAAGGTTAGACATTTAAATAAATATTTTGTCTTGTATTCATAGTTTGTTTTTACAGTCTTACTTATATTAATTTAATTTGAAAATAGTAAAAGAAAGGAGAGGTTGAGTCAATAACAACCTTATAAGATGAAAATCAATCTCGCCTCTACTGTCAAATTATTAATGTTTTACGTATAAATACTGAAATACTAGTAGTCCTTCTAAATCCTTCTAATATAAACCAAGTGAAAAAACAGGTTCCTTTATAAAACAGTCTTTAGAGCTGAGGGCAGGGGACTCTTAGTTAGTTTTACTTGTATATATATATATATATTCCTCAGCTCTATAAAAGACTGTTTTATAAAGGAACCTGTTTTTTCACTTGGTTTATATTAGAAGGATTTAGAAGGACTACTAGTTTTTCAGTATCAGATTGATTTGGAAACATAGGATTATCTATTGCCATGTCATTAAAAAATTATACGTAAAACATAGATATGTGTGTGTTCAACTCAGTTATTTTATTGTTGTTACTTTTGTTTATGTCACAAGTATAATGTTACTTATATGACAAATAATGATTAGTATTATAATAATAATTTCAATAGTAGATACGAACAGGAGTACTCAAGCTGATATCGTTGCTGCTCCAGCAAGAAACTTTATTTATTTATCTTTTCTATAGTCATTGGTCTCCTGTACGGCCAAACAATATCAATATGAAATTGAAAAATTGTCTAAAAGAAATAAGTCAAAATACTTTTCAATTATAAAAATCATAACATGCACTTAAATGTTTCACTTCGGCATACCAAGCGGCATATTTTTTTAATAGTGAACAAAAAGGTAAAACATGTTACACAAAGGAGCAAGTAATCAGTATGCCAGAGTTTCTTATTTTCATAGAATCACGGCCGACACTCGGCTAACCGAGAGATTGGTCGGTTAATCTATATTGAGTATGCGGCTATATCGGCGGTTGGTCTGTTAATCGGGTTGGCTAAAGTCTGTTAATCAGGTGTTATCGAGAAAATCATTGAAAGTTCAGCATGTTTCATTGTATAACTTTCTTCATATATTTTCATCATAAAAAGTATTCATGTCTAACAAAACAGTTCAATGTACTGAATTCAGTGGTGTAATTATTATTTTTCTAGCTTCGATGTACGATCTATAAAATGAAAAGGCGGGTTACTCATCAATAAATTTATACACATTTTACAAACATAAAATGTACACAAAATGACACATTGGTTAAATTTACTTGCATTTAATATTTTGAACATCGAAAAAAGAAAGGCATTATGTTTGTTAACCATATTAATACCATAGTGTGAAAAATCTACACGAAAATCTGTATTTTGGTGACATAAATCAATCTTTATTTAAAACCTGGTCTGTTAATGGGTCGGATGTGTAATTCCGGTCTGTTAATTGGTCTGTTAAGAGTTATGAATGGCAATAAAAGTATAATTTTATTGCTATATTGGATGTTATCGGATCAAAGGATTAGGCTTACGACGAGCGGCTAAAATATACGAAAACAACTTATGAGCAATGAAACACAACATATACAGAAACAACACATGAAATTGAAAATTGAAAAAAATGGTTTCAAAAAGTGTAATATTAAAGTAATATTAATTTCATCCAAGAATGGTCGCATATATCATGATGATTCTGTTTAATTGTCATGAATGACACAAATTTGTCATCTACATTGGTAACCAGTATATAAATCAGAGATAATAAAATTAACGGTACCAATTTTCTTGCACTAGATGCGCATTTCGACAATACATGTCTCTTCAGTGATGCTCGTGGCCAAAATATTTGAAATCCAAAGCTTATGTATAGGATGAAGAGCTATAATCCAAAAGGTCCAAAAATTATAGCCAAATCCGTGAAAGGAATCAGAGCTTTGCATGAGGGAGATACATTCCTTAATTTATAATAATTTCTATCATTTTGTAACAGAAAATTTTAATATCACAAATAATCCGTATTTTCATGCCAGTACCGAAGTACTGGCTACTGGGCTGGTGATACCCTCGGGGACTAATAGTCCACCAGCAGAGGCATCGACCCAGTGGTAGTAATAAAATTAACGGTACCAAGATAATCAGTAAGTAAAATATATTGGGATGACAAAATATGAAAAATAAAGAAAGAATAATGAGTTAGATATATAAATGTAGAAAAAAATTACATAACAATTTAAAGAATACAGAAATAAACAATACCCCCAATCCGGACCCTCATTGTATACACGAGAATCTTGATGGAAACGCAGAATATAAAATAATATATAAGGACAGTAGAGAGTGATACATTGCTAAAAACGAGAGAAAAATAATACTTAATTAAGAATACACACATGAAACACCGTTGGCTGTTGAAAAAGTAACGGACTGCGATGTACTTATAATGGTGACAAATTCTAGAAGTTTACATGATGAAAATTATGGTGGCAGGTTAATGCCATTTTGCGTTTTAGCGCTTCAGCGTTTTTGCCTTACATATTCTTTCTGGCGAAAAAGCGAAATTGCGAAGTCGAAAATGCGAAAACGCGAAACCGATTTCTCGTTTTCGACTTCGCGATTTCGCGTTTTCGCCCTATAGAATATGAAAGGCGAAATCGCGAAAACGCGAAATTGACTTCACCGGCCACCATAGACAACTGTAGTTCTCCTCTAGATCTGCACTTATGTAGAAAGGAACTAAACGGATTAAAATGAATTGAAACTTAAAATAACCAAATGTAGCTGCATTCGCTCCTTTCCGTTTACTTCTTCAGAGTGATTTGTAAACAACATATGATTAAGTAATAGAAGAAAAGAACCAACTGGATGATGCTGACGAATTAGGGCTTAACGTCCAGTGACAAATATCATGTTCATATGTGAACGAGAACACGTTATATGTACCCTGTGTTGTATTAGAAAGACACTTTCAGTCGGAATTGAGAACGTGCTACTTCGAACAGACACAAAAATTAAGGCTGATTGAAAACGTCAATAAAAATTTCATGCATATTCCAGAGACCAATCCATATCACGCTATATTGAAGTGACACACCCTTCAATACAATGCAAAGAAAGTCAAAATAAAAATGCTCTTTCTAGGATACTGTATTGTCATTTTTGTTTACTCAGGAACCGTCTCATTCGTAAATTTTTCAAGGGGAAAATATAAAGGTAGCAAAATTATTGTCGTGGCTAAATAACTCTTAACTGACACAATTTCAATTGTCCAACCCATTAACAGACTTTATTCCCATAATTTTCACTAAAACGTGGTATTATTCACATTATTTTACAATTATGAAATATTTACTAATGTCAATTTATTTTTTAGAACCACAGTACTATTTCTTGTCCTTAAAATGATATCTAAATTTGTTTGTTTCGCCTTTTATTAAAAAAATTGCTATGCGTATAAGCATAAATACTACATACTTGCGCGAAGCCTTTAAGTTTTACTGAAAACTGCGCACACTAAGAAATGTTTTTACAAGTGCAAAATGTTCTATGATAGACATCATTTTGTCAGACACTTTTCTTTTTTTGATTTGGTTCTTATAACATGCCAAAAATCTGTATATTTAATAGAGTTTAACATTAAATTAAGCGTTTTACTCTTAACAGACGTATAACCAACCCGATTAACAGACCAATCGCCCATATAGCCGCATACTCAATATAGATTAACCGACTAATCTCTCGGTTAGCCGAGTGTCGGCCGTGAGAATGGTGTTGGTCTAACTCCCTTCGTATAATTTATCATAAAATCGTTGTATTTTAAACACGTTTCAATTTCATATTGGGAATGGTGGTATATAGGGTTCAAAACCAGAAGTTCTTTGGGGTTAATGGTTTATACTACTACGCGAGTAAACAGTTTCACAGTATTTCTATTTCATTGTGGGTGGATACTTTTTGTGAGTGGGCAATATAAAGTTCTTAATTCAGACTTGTGCATTAGAAAAATGGAGAAAAATATAGATAATTCAAGAGAATATACCCCATCATATGTAAAATTGAAGAAAAAAAACAGCGTTCACCATTTTTTTATACAATGATTTTTGTTTTTCCTATAACGCTTTTGATAAACCCAATTTCCGTTCCGTTTTAAGTTGCCGGGATCATCATCTTTGGCATAAGATCATATTTCATAGCATCAACGTTGTCGTCCTACCATACGCTTACAAAATTGTTTTTTTTTTGTTTTTTTTTTGTAAGCATTTTTTTTATGTTGATATTTATATATTTGATAAGGCAATGCTAAATCGTATAGGTTTTAAGTCCACATTCATAAGAATTTGAATAAAACACTTATAAAATGACAATTAATAATCAATTGTGTGTATATTATTAGTATAGTACGTCAATAATACCTTACAGGAAAAAAATAATAAACTGATGACATAGAGTTATGTCTCGCCTGTCCATATAAAATTCAGAAAAAAAGACAAGCTCCTGGATTGGGACCGACACATTTAGAACATGGCGGGGTTAAACATGCTTGCGAGCGCCCAATCCTCCACCAACCGTGGTCACTGGTACAAAGTGTAACTGTTTGCTTGATTTACACGAAACTCGCTTCAATAGTTATTCCGTTTAGTACGATACTGCTGGAATATTTCCATTGGATTAACTATCAATTTCAGCTTGTTTGCCCGAACCCATTATTTATTGTTATATTTTTTTTTTAAACTTTGTACTTGCATATTTCTTTTTAGCCAATAATAAAAAGGTATCACTTATATTATAACGACCGTCAATATGAATAGGTGGCACACAAATAATCATATGGGTTAGGAGAACATGTTTTATAAAAGTTGATGAGGGTAAACAATATTTCATATGATCACGTTAGTATACATAGTTATGACTATCGTAAACCAAAAGTTTATTTCTTCAAATTTATGTACAGAGAAGGGGCGGGGTTTAGTGATTGCAATAAAATATTGATAGGAAATTGATATTTGAACTGAATATGAAAAAGAGGATATGGTATGATTGCAAATGAGACAACTCTCCACAAGAAACCAAATGGTACAGAAATTAACAAGTATAGGTCACCATACGGCCTTCAACAATGAGCAAAGCCCATGGTCAGCAATAGAAGGCCCCGAAATGCCAAATGTACAACAATTCAAACAAGAAAACTAATGGACTAATTTATGTACAAAAAATGAACGAAAAAAAATATGTTACACAGCAACAAACGACAACCACTGAATTACAGGCTCCTGACTTGGGAAAGGCACAGTCATATATACAGAATATGGCGGGTTAAACATGTTAGCAAGATTCAAACCCTCCCCCTAAACTGGAACAGTGGCGTAACAGTACAACATAGGAACGAATTATAAAAAAGGCTTAAGTCATCAGATGAATAAAAATACAAATAATACACAGAGAGGATCTTGTCGGGTACTTAATATATATCCCAACAAAAAAGACATTATTTACAAATCTGAGAGTACAAACAAACAAACAAAAAACATAAAAACACACAAAAAAAAAAACAACAACAACAAAAGCTTAAACTATACTACTACGCTTTTGATTAATTTATACAAACAACGTGTGTATCGGCAATGGTATCATGCCTGATCAGTAGAACTTTCATATACAACAAACAGTCCTTTGTGAGAGAACGTCACTATCAGCTCTACTTAACGACCCCTTTAGCGACGTTTCACTTTTCGTAAATTCGTCGATGTTAAAAGTCGAAAAATGTCTCTCAGCGAAAGTTTCGATAATCCGAGAAATCAGAGAACAATAAGCTCCATTTTTCGAGAACTGCATGCGGATGTTGATCTGTCTGATGGTGACTATGATTCTAATTGTAGTGTTGGGGTTGTAATTAACAGCAGTGAAGATGAGTTTTGTTATTCAAGTGATTTTTCAGAAGAAGCAGAAGACTTTGAAGAATTATGTGTAAGTAAAAGAGGGACGAAAGATACCAGAGGGACAGTCAAACTAATAAATCGAAAATAAACTGACAATACCATGGCTAAAAATGAAAAAAAAGACAAACAGACAAACAATAGTACACATGACACAACATAGAAAACTAAAGAATAAGCAACACGAACCCCTAATTTATACTTCCCCTACATTCTATTTGCTTATACAGTGAAAATGGACTTTACATTCGCTCATCTTCATACCCCAATGCTTTTAAATAATATATTCATTGTTAGCATAAACGTAATAAGACTACTCATTTCTAGAAGGTTTTGTTGATCATATGTTAATTACATTAATAGTTATTGAAAAACTAGTTATTATCGTGATACACTGGACTGCACACAGGACAGTGGTATTAACTAAGACTGTGATAATGACTGAGTCGTAATCGATGTCATTATCGCTGTCACAGTCCTGTGGGCAGTCCATGTATCACGATAATAGCCAGTTCCGTAATAACTGTTATGTTTATTTCATTCAAGAACCATGTTTTTTGTTTTATAAATTCTCATAAATTCAAATGTTCAGAGCAAACTCGAGTTAATGGTACGATTTCTATACCAAAATGTGAAGACCAGTCGTAGTAATACATGTAGCTACTAGTAAATGTCACTGCCATTCATTTAAGTGCAATTTGTTAGTATATGAATACTGAATAAAGTTTTTTCTAATTTTATCATTTCAAAACACATGCGGTAACCAATTCAACAACTTAAATATAAAACTGAAAAAGAAGAAAATGTTTTATTAAAGGGACACCTCCCTTAACAGAGAAACACGCCCCATCGGTCATTAACAGAGATTTTAACGACCGGTATAAAGAATATCATGTGGCCCTTTTTATCTCAAAAGAGATGATTAACCGAAATGAAATAATAGTTATTTTACAGGGCCTTTTACAGCTGACTATATGGTGTTAGTTATTCTCATTGTTGAAGACATTTTATTGCTTTTTGATTATCTTGATCTCTGAAGGAGAGCTGTCTTATAGGCAATTATATCATATCTTCTCAGTTTTGAATGTACTGATATTGTCATGGATGGATTTCCCCCCTTTTTTTATATATTAAACTTGATTTGTTTCGGGTTTTCTCTGTAGAAAGTCTTTAATTATTTACAAAGACAAATCTAAATTTTCATATTTTTAACCTTTATTAACAAAAGTAAACATTATACCTAGATTAACACACATGTCCTATTTTTTAACGAATAGCCTTTTCTTTCGGACCCTTTATTGTTAGGGTCATTAGAATTCGTACAATGATTTCTAACAGAGGACTATCTCGGTCATTTAAAAAAAATATCGAAATTTGAAAAATTTATTGAAAAGTTACTTATTCAAACAACCCTCTACATAAGCAAATCAAAACAAACAGTACTTTAAAAACAACATATTAAGACACATTTTTTGATCGGTGGTACAATATTTTGTCTGTCCTGTTACCATTTTCAAAAGAAATTTTGGGTTATTAAGAAAAGGTTTAGATAAAATGTTAAGCTTGTTTTACGTAGCCAATTAGATAGTTTTCAAGAGAATAAACTTCTATATATATTCATTCTGCAAAATAATAGATTATTTGCCAATTTTCCAGGTTATACTGAAAAATGCCTCTAAAAATTGGTTTTCAAAGGTTGTAAAAATTACCACCAGTAATGAAAGTCTAACTTTTCAAATTATATTGTTCAGAATTTTTTCACCCTTTCAAATAAACCTAACATCAAGTAAATCCCTCATAAGTTCCTTTACTATTCTCTTTATTTCATTGGTAACAGGAACGTACGTTTCTAATATATCACTATATAATTACATTAGATGTATGTTTCATTATAATACTTTATTCTGAATGGCTAACTGCACATCAGTGTTATTCCTTAATCAATTGCATCACTCAATAAAACTTATTATTCATGATAACACGTGGTCCCACAATAAAGTGCACAGGTGAATTAAATAAAAAAAATATAAAATTCGTGTTTTCATGATCATAGCTAAAAAATGTAATTATAAGTATTGAATGCTTCTTTTTGTGACTTCATAGGGTTGTAAAAGCGTTGACCGTGTGCACATTTTTAAAATGAAGCGCTTCCGCTCTTCATACAAAATATAATTCGGTCAATGCTTTTACACCCCAATAAAGTTACAAAAAGAAGCATTCAATTCTTAAATAAAAGTCTATCCTGTTACCTTTTTATCTATCCTGTTACCGATACCCGTATTGCACCTGCAAATGCTTAGTTGGGAAGATTAAGACGTTATAACCTTAAGATGAGTTCAAACAACGAAATATTTCATTCGTTTTGCACCTATATGTTAAGATAAAAAATTTAACGACGTTTTTGTCTTCAATTGTCTATCCTGTTACTGTAACCATAGCAACCATAGTAACAGGATAGACTAATTTCTTTGTTTTTTGATTGCTGTTGTGAAATAGTTACTCCCTTTGGTGAAGTGATTATGGTTCTCTATTGTGAATTTGGTTTCCAACACGTTATTGCACTTTTTACAAGCATATTGTTGGTGTAATTAATCAAAATTGTTGGTAACAGCGTAGACATGAAAAAAAAGTACACTCTATTTTTTTCACTTAATGTCTTGAAATTTCTTTTCTCTACACTGTCGTTGAAGAAACGAAGCGTTTTAAATGTAAAGATTACTTTACACTGTTGAAATTAACACTGACTAATTCAATATTCATATGGAGAATAATTTAACGGCTGGTTTAAGTAGCGGTAACAGGATGGACATGAACCTCTCGTACGCTGATTGAATTTAGTTTGTAGATAATATGTTACATACAATGATAAAGATGCTACGATTTTTCGTTAGAGTAATAATTAACGTTCTTAAAAAGTTCTTTTGCAGATATCAAGGCGATCAGAAAATCGGAAAAAAAACCATTTGAAATGTGTTTTTCTGACACTGTACGCACACAAATACCCCCAAAATCGGACTAAATGCAGTTTAATCTTATCAAAATAGATGTAAGGTGTGTTTATTATTAATGTTCTGAATCACAAATCCGACAAGCTTTCATTTAAACCATTACAAATGAAATTTCCATTAGAATTTTTTTTTTAGCATGGGTGTACTGAAAATTCGACATTTTTTTTAAATGACCCATCTTATTTACCGAACTTATTTAGAGCACAGTTAAACAACTCGGCAACACTGTGATTGTAAGACAAACTTAGTTTACGAATCTCTCTCGTCAAAATTAATTTACTTTACCATTATATGGTAAAACACATATGACATTAACTCGGGTCACATTATTCCAGCTAGTCTCATACTGGATGCGCACGAAATATTTGCCACTGGATATTATAGAAGTCTATTAGCAAGCAAATTTTAACTGTTTTAGGTCGTTGGAAGTCAGATGCCCATTGAAAAGATTGATAGTAAAACAGATTTAGAGCAGTTGAATACCAACAAGATCTTCACTAAACCTGTCACCAAGAACAGCAAGAAGGTAAATGTTGGTAGTTTATATACACATACATTTTTTTATAATTTGTTATTTTTTTACATTTATTTTATTTTTCACACTGCATAACGTTTTCGTTGTGTATAGATACTTTAATCATATAATTTCTTCAAACCAAAAAAAAAAGTTATCAAGTCGCTATAGTTAATGTCAAGTTATAACGTAAAATGTTGCAGGCGCATGTGCCGTAACTATTTTGACACATTCCTGCTGTTTCTGGATAAACAAAAACATAATCCAGCCTACTACGAAATGTTCCGCATTTTTGAAAGATCTGATAAAGGAGTAGGTCCGGTAAGGGCCGATTTTGGTCTCAAATTTCAGGTTCATCTAACGAAAGTTATTGGACACTTTTTAAACACTTAAGTGTCTATTTCAATTGATTCGATTAGTTTATGTGAAAGATTTTAACTGATTTAGTCATTAAAAACGCTCTGATTCAAGCTTAAATATGAAAAATCTATCAAATATGCCAAAAAAACGTCACTTTTCAGATGTTTTTTGTCAAAAATGAAAGTGGCCGCATCCGTGTTCCTCCTCGACCTTTATATATGTTTTGTATTATCATCAAATACAACTTGCATTTCAATATTATGAATGAACACGAATGCGGCCACTTTCATTTTAGACGGAAACCGTCTAAAAATTAACCAAAATGCTAAAATTGTGAAGATTTCACAAATTTACCATGACTTAATGATGCTAGAACGCGATATTTGTGCATTGTATTGTCAAAAACAGCTCATATTTATGTAGCAGAAGCATTTTACTTTCCAAAATATAGCTTAAAGATAACAATTTCACAATTTTCCAAAACTGCTATATTTTGGGGCCAAAAAGGGGTCTTACTGAACCTACTCCTTTAGACTTTTCTTCCTCTCTAAATTCAGTGTACACTTTTTAGCTCAATTTTGCCGTTTTCGTTTATTTCTGAGGAATTCATTTTTATTTTAAATCCTATTTCAAAGCTACATACTTATTTCGCTATTACACTTAATAAAAACTAGATTGGAGCTTACAAGCACATGCGGTTTACTATTATCATTTGTTTCTTACAGGAGGCATGTGAAGAAGCCATGACAACAACTGAGATTAACAAACTAGTACATGAAGAAATGGTACGAGCTAATCTAATAGAAGAGCCATTTCTGGAAAAAAAACTGAAAGAAAATAAGGTAAAATGTTTTAATTTTTTATTGGTTTTTAAATTTAAGCTTATCTGAGATTTCAGATTGAAGGTTTACACCTATCGTAGAGTGGTTGTATCGGACACAAATTAAGGCTTAGTAAATAAGAACGTCTGCTTGCAATGATACATGTATTGAACTCTGAAAAGCTAACGTCACAACAACGGTGACGTCGTGTACATGGAGAGCGGTAGCGGGAACACCTCATGTGCAATTCTTAACATTCTGGGGGCCCGCAAATGAATTTAATTACAATAAAATGAAAATAAATTATGAAAATTTCACTTTGAATTACTGTCTCTGAAAACTTTGAATAGCTTTAACTGTCTTTGATCATGAGCACGAATAAAATAAAATTATTTCTGTAATAAAGCACGAATAGTTAACAGTCCATGAAATTAAACGATAGTCTCATTTGGTCCATATTTTATCTATTCTTTTGCTTTGGTCTTCGCTCGTCCTGCGGGTAGTATTTCACCATGTGGTCCTGTGTATTCTTCAGCTACCAGATCTAGTGGATATAATAATTGCGGTTCCTTTTTAAGTCTTTTAATTACATTTTCTTTTCTCCACTTTGCAATCTCTTTGTTCACTGGTGAAGGTGGATGATTTTCTTTCCGGGATAAAGTAGCGAACTGTCTGTTGTCATGGTTACTTGTTTTCTGGTATGAATCTAATACTTTCCTTCTCCCTGTCCTCTCGTCAATAGGTTCAATGCCAAATGATTCTGTCTTCCAAAACTTCCCCGGGTTGCATTCTTCTGTATTTTGTGATATCCTCAAATTCATTGTAGATGTTTGCTGGTGTTTGTATCTTGGTGTACTGTGAAGTGGTCCTGATAATAAATAACCAATTTTGGATTTCACGGCAGTAGGTCCCTCGCCTCTAATAATATGGTTTTCTACAATTGACCAATAGTAGTCGGCTCCTACGAGTAATGAGATGTGAAAATTGTCGTTCGTGGTAACTGGATGCGCGAGTTCTATTCCTGATAAATACGGCAATTTAGCGGCTTTACGGATGTACGTTTTGAGCGGTGCGGCGATTTCCGGTACGATCAATACTCTGATCGGCAATTGTCCTTCATCTGTGAGCAAATAAATAATACTAGTTTTTAAATGTCTAATTCTTGTACTTTCTGCACTGTCCCCAAATCCGGATAAGTTTAAAGTCTCTGTGCCAGTTATTGATAACTGTAATTTAGCGGCTAGGTCTTTTGTGATGAACGATCTCTGTGCTCCTTCATCAAAAAGAATGTTGGTATCTGAACAGTGTCGTCCCGATCTTACTGGATTAATTGCAGTTTTTAGCAAAACATTCGTGGTTGCCTGTGAATGTGAAATTGTGTCCGGTTCCTTCGCGTTGTGTTGTATGGTACTTACATTTACACTGTCTAGATAATCATTATGTGTATTATCTTTACATAAACTTGTGTGATGACGCTTGTCACACTTTCTGCATGATTTGATTGACTTACAATCAACCAAATTGTGATGTCCTAAACAGTTGAAACATAAGCGGTCTCTTTCGACTATTGATATCCGGTCTTTATATTCAACAACTTTGGTACAGTTTACCGAGGCGTGTGATTCGTGACAATAATCGCACTGTTTAGATTTGAAGTTAGTGTTTTGGTGATTCTTATTTTGGTGGTTGTGACTTGATTGTCGATTTCGCGGTATTGTGTTCGTTAAAAATGCTGCAGTAGCGGTAGGATTTTCATGACTGTCTGTTGAGTTACCGGCTTCCATGATATTTATTTCATTAAATATGCCTTTTCGTAAGTCTGGTAAGCGTATGTTTGTGGACCCAAATTCTTTTGCTAGGTTTTTTCGAATTTCCCCTGGTAGTTTGTTCAATATTATTGGCACTAACAGCGCTCCGTATGAATCATCAGTTTGTCCTAGTGATTCTAAACCTCTTATGTAAATTTCAATGTTGTCATAAAAATGTCGGAGGTTGAAAAGTGTGTACCTAGGCGACGTAATATCAATAAGTTCCTGCATATACCTCTGTGTAATTTTATGTTGCTGACCATATCTTTCTTGTAATAGGGAAATTGCCTTTTCATAGTTTGCATTAGTGAGCGCAAACCTGTCACTGATTTTAGAGCTTCATCGTGAAGTAACGATTTCAAATAATTGAATTTTTGGACGTTGCTTAAGGTTGGGTTCGTATGCACGGCTGTCTCAAATGAGTCCCAAAATGACTGCCATTGAAGTATATCTCCATCGAAAGTAGGGAGATTCAACTTGGGTAGTTTGTTGTATTCACTAGTTGAGCTAAAGGATGGGCGAAAATCTGACAAACGGTAATTTGAATTGTTCTGATGTTCTGTATATGAAGAGTTTATAGTATGAACGGGTTGAGTAGTTTCTATGCGTGGAGTAAAACTTTCTGCGTGTGTATTCAACGCTGTAGTTTTGACTAAGATAAATCTGTTGACTTGACGAATTTTACCTTCTAAGTTAAATGCATACTCATCTGCTTCAACGATCTCTGTTTCAATATCTCCGTCGTCCAGTTCCTGTACTATGTCCTCATCTAACTTGCGTAATATTTCTTGCTTCCGTTTCAGACTATCCAATATGTTTGACAAATCCTCCGTGTCCACGGTTCCATCTTCTTCTTGTTGAACGTCTTCAAATTTCTTTATAAGTCTGGAAACTGAACTCCTATGTCCTGCTCGTATCGAACGTAGCTTCAGATTCATCCTGGTCACGGCACCAATATCGTAGAGTGGTTGTATCGGACACAAATTAAGGCTTAGTAAATAAGAACGTCTGCTTGCAATGATACATGTATTGAACTCTGAAAAGCTAACGTCACAACAACGGTGACGTCGTGTACATGGAGAGCGGTAGCGGGAACACCTCATGTGCAATTCTTAACAACACCCAATAATTACATTAGATGTATGTTTCATTATAATATTTTATTCTGATTGGCTAACTGCTCATCTCGTGTTATTCCGTAAGTAGTTGCATTGCTCAATACAACTTTTCATTCATGATAAAACGTGCTCCAACAATAAAGTGCACAGGTGAATTAAATAATAAAATATATAAAATTCGTGTTTTCATAATCATAGCTGAAAAATGTAATTATAAGTATTGAATGCTTCTTTTTGTAACTTTATAGGGTTGTAAAAGCGTTGACCGTGCGTACATTTTTAGAATGAAGCGCTTCCGCGCTTCATACAAAATGTACTTCGGTCAACGCTTTTACAACCCAATAAATTTGCAAAAATAAGCATTCAATTCTTAATTATAATATCGTCTTTGCAGAATTAGTACCAATTGTTCTGCCATTGATATTTACATTTTGCTACTCAGGGTATTTTTTTTAAGTTAAGGTATTAAATCCTTTCTATTTAGATTGTGGAGTCACTTATTGGTCCTGATGGACAATAATTGTAAGAACAGGCATATCTGCCAACATTCACTATTTGTGGGGGATTTCCCCCATGAAATCTCCCAAATGGAAATTTTGCAAGAGCTATTTATTTAGAATTTTAAACAAAACAGTTAATTTTACAATTGCTTTAGAATTTTTAGTATGAAAAAGCCAAAAAAAAAAACCCACACTTCTAAAATGCATTTAAATGCCCCCTTGAAGTTTTTCTTAAGACTATAAGAGCAATCTTGCACGCAAAACTTCCATGGGCATTTTGAAAAGTTGAATGTACCTATAATTCATATCAGTTCACCAAAAAGTTGAAAAAAATATTATTTTAAATATATATATATACTTGTAAACTAAAGATTGTTACATGTTAGTAAATTGAGTGACATAGATCTAACTGAAGGATGAATGGCGTAAATATGAATAAGACAACAATAGAAGTTATTTTCATAATAAAATTGAGAATGGAAATGGGGAATGTGTCAAAGAAACAACAACCCGACCATAGAACGGACAACAGAAGGAGGTCACCAACAGGTCTTAAATGCAGCGAGAAATTACCGCACCCGGAGGCGTTCTTCCGCTGCCCCCTAAACAAATATATATATAATAGTTCAGTGATAATGAACGCCATACTAAACTCCAAGTTGTACACAAGAAACTAAAACTAAAAAGAATACAAGACTAACAAAGGCCAGAGGCTCCTGACTTGGGACAGGCGCAAAAATGCGGTGGAGTTAAACATGTTTATGAGATATTAACCCTCCCAGTGTTACTATAGCCAATGTAGAAAAGTAAACGCATAACAATACGCACATTAAAATTCAGTTCAAGAGAAGTCCGAGTCTGATGTCAGAAGATGTAACCAAAGAAAATAAACAAAATGACAATAATACACAATCCTTCCCGTTAGGGTTTAGTATCATTCCATCATAACATATATGAGAAGAACATAACCCGTGTCATGTTAACAACTGGTTTTTTAATAAATGTGTTTAGTTCCGATGCAAAGACCCTATAAGTGAATCAATATTAACGCCAAAATCTGCAATCTTTAATGACCTGACAACAGTATCGTAACTATATCCCTTCTTAATAAGTCTATTTAAAGGTTTTGTTAGCTTCTAAAGTGAATACTGACATTTTTGTGCTTTATAAAGAATATCTCCATAAAAAATTGGATGTGAAAAAACCTAAACGTATAAAAAGTCTACATGTTGAGCTATTTTTACGAATGATGTCCTTATACCGATGATAAAATTTAGTAAATGTTTTGACTAGTTTGTGATATCGAAAACCCTGCTGTAATAATTTTTCAGTAATACATATATTTCTCTCGTTAAAATCTAAAACATTGTTACATACACAGCGAGTCGTACAAGTTGAGATATATAAACACCGTAAGATGGTGACAAGGGAACGTCACCATCTAAAAATGGATAATTAACGATAGGAAATGAAAAATCATTTCTTTTATCATAAATTTTAGTATTAAGCTTTCCGTTAATGATATAGATATCAAGACCGAGGAAAGGACAGTGGTCATTGTTAGTATTACATATGTAACTTTATTTAAAGTAAGTTCAATAGGATAAATTTCTTTAGTATACATACTGAAGTCGTCATTATTGACAGCCAAAATATCATCCAAATATCTAAAAGTATTGTTAAATCTGTGTATCAGATGTTGTTTCGATGGGTCTTTGCTGATTTTTATCATAAATTTTAACTCATAGCACTAAAAAAAAGGTCCGCAATAAGTGGTGCACAGTTAGTTCCCACTGGAATTCCGATAATCTGACGATATACGGAATCTCCAAAGCGAACAAAAATGTTATCTAGTAAAAGCTCAAGGGCAGATATAGTATCAAAGCATGTCCAATTGGCATATTTTTTTTGTTTATTGCTACTAAAAAATGACCTAAAAGAGTTTGAACATATATATTCACATTCTGACTTTTTAAATGCCCATTTAATTAGGTGTGTGGACATTTTCTTAATGAGAATGTGAGGCAATGTGGTATATAAGGTAGAAAAATCAAAACTTTGAACAGGTTCAAAATCACTAATATAAGCATGCAATTTATCAAGTACTTCCAACGAGTTCTTGACACTCCAAAGTAATAATGATTGAATACTAGTATATATTTTTGACATCATATTCTTAACAAAATGAAAGTGTATATTTCAAATATTTGTCACTGCCAAAACATGTCAATTGTTGCAAAATGCATTTATATATCCTCTATGATTCTCAGAATTCCGTCATCACAAGTATCTAGGACTAGGCATTTATATCGATTGGAAACAGCCAGTACAAAAGCTTTTTTTGCTTCAAGAGTATATACCTTCAACTAGTTTTCTAACTACAGTTCGCGAATATAATTTCAGGGTCATTTTATTCGTATTATCAACATCTTAAATATGTGTCTTTCAAAAAGATTATAATGAAAAATAATCCTTGTCTAGGTCAATTGCAGCAACAGCTACTATTTATCCTCTGTTTGCTTTATCTATAATTCTAGTTTCATCGTCAGATTTTAAAATGAAAACGGCAGTTTAGAATTGTTGATTTTATTTAAAATTAAAAAGTGATCTACAGTCCTTGAAATATAATTCAAGTAATTTCAAATGCGTCTGTTTGTCGGATGCGTGGAAATGACTTTTAGTGTATACAACATATACAATCGTACTAGCAGACGCATCTATGTTACTAGAATCCAAAAAAGAAAGCTTCGGCATGTTTAAAGCTTGTGCTACATATATATTCATCCGAAAATTTAGAGTAATATTTTGATAAATTTACATGTAAATTAACACATGAAAATCGCTGGATCATATCAAGAAAATCATGATTGAATCTTGCTTTTAGAGCTGTCTATGCGGTATGGGCTTTGCTCATTGTTGAACCCGCCGTACGGTGACCTACAGTTGTTAATTTCTGTGTGACTTGGTTTAAAATGCAATTCTTTTGCATTAAAAATACCTAATCTTTTGTATGATACTTTTATTTATCCGACGCTTTTACGATCAGCAAATGGCTTAAAAATTTTGATGGAGTCAAACTTTCTTGTTGATTAAAATAATTATTCAAAAAAAATATCTCCCAAAATAATATCATCACACAGAACATGTCAAATGCTAAAGACACAACATGCTACACTTTCAGTAAATGGGAAATACAATTATATATTATAACGTTACATTCACGTTCCGTGCAAAAATCGTTTAATTTGGACGTGGTAACATTTACGGGAGACATGGACAACTTGATGGAAATAAATGAAAAATTTGGCGTGTCCTTAACCTTGAAGGCTTAACCAAATCTTTAAAAAAAATCACATTCAGTAATAACATTTGTTTGCATAGTTCATTTGTCTGTCACAAATCTAAAATACCCTAAATTATCATCGTACTCAAAAATCTTAAACAATGGCTCTATGGTAACATTTACGGGAGACACGGATAATACTGAAAAAAATAAAATGGGAGAAGCTATGTTAAAAATAAAAATATTTTTGTAAAATTCAATAAAATCACATTTTTATGTAGAGGTGGCGAACTTTTCCTATTATTTATATGAAAATATTATATTATTGAAGTGTTAGCTTTCATTTTTGTGTACTCGAATTTTCAAATCTTACAGCTATATGGAATTTCGAAAATGGCTGATAGATTGCGAACTGACAGGATATTTATCGTGACCGTTTAACATAATAAATATGATCATATCATATCCCATCTGTACAAATTTTATCGAAATCCATTCAGTAGTTAGTATTTTTTCTTCGTTTATATTTGGATGGTTGGCGCTTGTTGTTACGTCTTACACGGCAAATATTTCAAATTATGAACACAAAATCATTGTTTAATCATATAATGAGACATAACATTAAATTTATTTAAATCAGGTTTTATTTAATTTCGATTCAAATGAAAAATCAAGACAAGTTACTATTCAATAATGCGTAGATTTGATTTGTTTTTGTCATATTTATGCATCAAGAAATGGTCAAATGAAACATAAACCGAATACCGTGCGTAACGTCGGACCTAGCTTCATTGTACTTAGAATATGGATGAACAAAATATCAAACAGTGAAACAAATCAATAAATATCTCTGTATAAGTGACTGAATATAAAAGAAACATATTTTTGTTGTTTTTGAAATCATGGAAATGACAGCTTTCAAATTTTAAATCCATACTTTTATACATGTATAGATGCTAGTCAATTTTGATTTTTTTAAAACACGACGTATTTCTGCCCACGGCGACGTCACTGACAGTACGACGTCGACAATGGACAAGTAAAATAGTACGGTCGTCAAGGTCTGTTCTTTAAAATAAATTCCTGTATAGATCATTATTATTCGTGTAACTTCCAGCGGATATGAATTGTTTTGCCCATGATAACTGATACTAGTAACGCATCGTATGTTTTCTATGTCTAAAACAAAGCTTGCAAAGCTTGCAATCCCTGACATAACCTTCCATCTTGTCGTAAAAACTTTGTTAGATTGTATGCTGATTTTAGACGTTATTTTTTCTAATAAATAAATTATTCCTTGCATGAATGCATTGCTACTTTGTCTTGATTAACGTATCTTTCATTCAACAAATTTCGTCGTTAAACAAATTGTAAGGGTGAAACACAGTAACCTGCTATTGGTTCTTATGCTAAATTGCTGTGCTTGCTGTGCTTTCAACAAATCAAATTGTAAGTGACAGGTTTAGATGTACAGCGGACTAATAGTCAGTTTTATGAGTCGGTTTCACAAAAAAACTTACGACTAAGATTGATCGTAAGTCATGAAAAATTCAGTGTAATTACGATCCATCTAAGTCGAACGTTGTTTTGTGAAACGGCCTCCAGAATGTTTGCAATTTTGAAATTTGCCTGAAAGTTGGGAGCTTAAGTAATGGTAGGCGGTTACTTTGATTACTAGCAACCGAACATGTACTTTGTTGAGTTTTGAATGTGTGACTGGCTTGAACAAACAGGTTTCAAAAGGACTGTGCCGAGTGTGGCTTGAATAATTTCTGCGTTTGGACAATCAGTTTAGTTTTTTTGGAGTTAAGGGGGTAGGCCTTGGTAACACCAAATTCTTCCTCTCGTTTAATTTTTCTTATAGTAACATCATTAAAAAGGTAGGGGTTCATGCATCATCTGCCAAAGTCTTAATGGAATTCACCGTTTCATTCTATGTTAAGGCTGGGACTACGTACCCTACAAAACGGTTGAAAACACTAGTACTATGTAAAATCATTTAGTGTTTTTGCACATGTTGTCATTAGAAATACCCCTGACTGTTAAACTGCATAGAGGAAACATGTTTCAAAGTAAATCTGAAATATTATGGTAATACAAATAGCCTGAATGTAACAAAATGGTTTTTAATAATTGATACAGAAAAAAGTCTGGCAAGCTCAGATAACACTTTTATTTTCAAATTTAGCCAGAAAAAAACCTTGTCATTTTATTCCTGCCAAAAGTTGTTTAAACATTTATTGGTTATTGAACTTGAAAATCACAAACTTTTATCGAATTTGATGGTTTGAAATTTTCAAAATCTTTAAATGTAACAAGGCACATGGAAAAAAGTAGAGTTTTGAGACAAAATTCATTTCCCCTTACAAAACCTCCTACAGGCTGCCTTTGTATTCTTTTTTATGTGTAATAGACAAAGATGTACTGTCCCACTAATAATTGTAATAAATCGTATAAGGAAAAACAGTAATATTCAGTATGGGACGAGTATCTTTGGGGAGAGTTGATATAATTTTTTATCACAATTATTTGTTGGTTTCTCTTCCTAGACTAAAATGTCCCTGAACATTATCAATAGCAGACGCTATCAGAATTCATTGTTTTGACAGTCTGTCACTATCTAAGTACTATCTTTGTGTTAATGCAGATTATCTATTAGCATAAGCTTGTACTAGGATTGATGTTCAGATCATATCTTCTAGAATAGACTAGTACCTTTTATATTTGAAAAAATACCAAAAACAAACACAAACAGTATAAAAGTACAAACCACAGGCACTTAATTGTTTCTGTTAATGTGGGGTTTACTAGGCCAACCTTAAAAATATGTTTGTTTGCAGTTTTCCGACTGTACCTTCAGACTGAAGGGTCGGTAGGTAGGAAAAATATTTTATTTTATCAGCCAAAATACAGTTTAAACAAGCAGTTACACTAAACCAAGTTTCTTGTGAAGAAAAAAAAAAACATTTTAAAACAACAAACACTGGACATGCTGAAAACAAACATCAAATGAACAGGCATTTTCAGATAAAAAACTTTTCAACCAAAACTGAAACTTAGTGTGATTATCCAATTTATGACATAAAATATATGGTATAATTATTAAATACTGGAACACTTATAAACAAGGAATGTCATTATGACTAGAACTGTTTTAAAGAAATATATTCAGACATGTTTGCTTCTTGACTAGAATGTTTTCATGAGAAGAGTATTTTCATCAGAAAAATGTAGATATTAAAGATTTATAAGACAATGTCAGGGCCGTAACTAGCCTCTGTTAATAGTGAGGCAAAATATATATGCCGAGCGTAGCGAGGGGTCTGGGGGCCGCTTAAGGCCCCAGAAGCTCTGAGAAAAATAACGCAAAATCGTGCATTCTGAGCGTTTCCCGGACTCTTTTTTACATTGAAACGCAATTATTATTTTAGCCATTTTTTTCTTCGACAATATTCTGGTCTCAAAGCAAAAACATAGATTCATTGTAATTTGGGACTTTTAGGTTTTACGGGGACAACATCATTTAATAGCAGACCGATATGTAGGATAAAGCAAACATCGTAAGTCTCATAGTCATAAAAACCGGGTCTGTCTGTCTGTTCTTGTCTTGTATTGTGCTTAGACTTTGGTGATTTTATAATGACTAGATTTAAATCTAATAGTGATAGTGCAGTAATATACTTAAAGTACTAGTACTGCCTAAGTCGACACTAAGGACCATCTTGACCTTGTTTTACGGTATTAATGATTCTTTTATTGTTGAAGACCGTCCGTCAACTACCAAGATGAAGAACAGGAATAAAAACTTTGACCATTGGTCATTTGTATTTTTTCTATCCATTGACTTTGTGTGAGATTAGTTCCCGTGCACATTTTCTCCATATTCCTTTATTTTCTGTTAAAGGGTATGAACACGACTTAATGCAAGTTTAATCCTTCAATGTAAAATGTCATATGACAATACAGTGATGTTTTTTTATAGATGATTTGATACCAAGGAATTGGTCGTCTTACTTTAATTTAAACCATGTCAGCTGTCTAGTTTTGTCTACACAAAGAGTCAGTTTTGTATTCTTTGATATCAAGTTCAATGCCCCATGCATGCAGAAACGATCATTTTTTTTTCTGTGTCCAGTAGCATCGTATATTTTTAAAATATTTTGTCGCACAATGTCTGGACATCGGTTAACATGCAACATTGCAAAACCACACGTTTACCAATGGAAATTAACCCTCAGACTATCGTCATAAAGTAGGACAATAAATGAACAAAAGACAAACCCGGGACACAGAATAACAAACAATAGACCATCAACTCTGAAAACAAAACTAGGGTAAAAGTAAAATAGAAATAGAATCATGGATCACGAAAAACATGCAGGGACGACACCAGAGAGTGAAGAGAACATTCTGGCTCTTTGCAAGACACTTTTCGTGAAAACGATTTGATATGAAGACAATTTTTTTGTTTCTGTTCTTTTTTTTTGAAGTTTTCAACATGAGGCATTTGCCTCATTTGCCTCAATGTAGTTACGGCCCTGAATGTATTAAAGAGTGTATTTTTAATTAAAAAAAAATGACCATTGAATCTTCCTTAATTGAAAAAAAGGCAACTTGAAAAAAAAGTATTAAGACATTCGACTGTTTTCATATTTCTAACAATATTTAATTATATGTGATAAGGTTATATTTTTGCCAGGCTTTAATGAAAACCAAAGAAATCTAAAGTTTGGGGTGAAATCCATAGCACCCCATTAAAAGTAAATGGTCTGTACTGAAATGTTTTTAATGCATAAAAAAAATTGGCAGAATAGCTCCTAAGGACATTTTTTAATTGAATTCACACAGGCCACACAGTTTGGGTATATTTAATATTGTAAGAAAGAGAATAATTGCAATGAGTGGGGCAGCCCCCTTATCCTAAAGGAGCATACTCATTGCAATCGAAGATAGATTTAATATCATTGAATATAGAGAGAGTATATTTATTTTTCAAGCTAACCATTCATTTTCTCTACATCTTTGTGTAGTTAGGGTTGCTTCTTATTCATATTGATTTGGCATGATCTATCTCCATTAACATTTCAAATGACCCCTTCCTCCGTACAGGCGTGTTTACAGATATCCATGAAGATTTAAGTCACGGAGGAGTGGTTTCATCTTTGTCGTCTTCACAACGATTTGTAGAAAATATGCCATACTTTAAGCTGCTGTCGAATTATTTAACCACTGAAATTGGTTCCATAAAGTCAGGCTCCACAGATTCTGTACCCGATTTGTTTGAGACAGAATGGTTATCGTGTCAGTTATGAATATCCGCTGCATCATCGTCAATGATATCATCACACATCATTACATGTGCCTGAATCTGTATAAACAGTTTACTAATAAACTTTTTTGTTTGTTATTTGTCTTAAAATTGACACGAGACGACAGCGTAAAGTACTCCTCCGTGACTTCATGGATACCTGTAAACAATTTCCATGTGCTTTATCATTAAATGGTAACATGAACGCTTGACGGGAAGCTAAGAAAAACCGAACTTGAAATGCGTAATTGACCCAGACTTTAAATCATTTCCGGAAAGGACCCAAAGTTCCGGATCGCGTCAATAGAAGTATTAAAAAAAAATTCTTCAAATTTAAAGCAATAAAATTTTCACAGTCGGGAGGATTTTCAAGGGTCGGTCGGTAAACTGCAAACAAACAATATTTTAATTTAAGCCCTATCCATACTCGTACGAAAAATCACGTTATTTTCGTATGGGTATGGATAGTAAACCCCACATTGATAGAAACAAGTGCCTGTGGTACAAACTTTGCAATTCTAGAATTTTTACCGTTATTCGTCAAGAAGGTACCGCCATTACCACCCTCCTTAAGGTGCGAGTTGTAGAATGATGGAATTACTCAATCTCACGAATCTATAGAATGAACTTATACGTACATGCTGAATATTCTACATCAGGCATATATTACCTTAGCTGTATTTGGCAACACTTTTAGGAATTTTGCATCTCAATGCTCTTCAACTTCGTACTTTATTGGCTTTTTTCTTTTCTTTTTTTAAAAAACTTTTTTAGATTGGATTCGTGCTTCACTGATATCAATGCGTCTTTTGTAGACGAAACGCACGTCTGGCGTATATATAGAATTTAGTCCTGGTATCTATGATGAGTTTATTCATTCCATATTCACCGAATTATATTTATTATCTGAACTATTAAATAATTTTAATTTCCAAAAATTTTAGTTCTCATAGCTGAAAAATTTGTTTAAACATGTTTGTTTTTGCTCAAGTATCCGAGCGTGACAATGAATTCTTCTTTGTGCAAATTGTATGATCCTTTGCTTCATATAATCTGCAGAATAGTCTGGTAACAGCGCTGTTGTTTCCTTAACTTAGATGATTTTAAGATCCATGGGTCAAGGCACCATGAATATAGATGATAGTTTGATCATATGAATATGTATAAAGACAACTGCTCAGCCATTACATTTCATATACAACTAATATGCTTCCGCCCACGGCTACGTCACTGATAATACAACTTCGACAATGAATCTCCTTTTTTATAAGTAGGCTACAATAGTACTGTGACGTTTTTGACAGATAACAGTGCCTAAATTTTTATTGTCATATTGATATTGTCTACATAGTTTTGGCTAAAGTATAGACAAGTTGCTTTCTTTAAAAAAAGAAATGCAATCGTAAACCCAAATGCTTGTTTGGTATTAAATATTAGATAATTGTTTACTTAAGATGTATTGTTTTATATAATTATTGTGGTATAAGAATTAAAAACTGACATTGATTGTTTACTTAATGAAATAACAATTCAATGTGGGTTGATATATTTTCGCTAAAGCTGTGATCACACATTCACGATTTTTACTGCCGTCCTTGACAGGACTAAAATTTGTCAAAAGTCTGATCAAGATCCTGTGAATCGTGGAAGGAAATTCAAACTTTAATTAATTAATCACGACAACAATCAGATATTGTTCAGGAAGCGTCGATATTCAACCGTTTCCAAGAGAATTTTTTCACGATAATCCCGTTCTCAATCCGCTTCTAATCCGATTTGTATCTTTCGCAAAGTAAAATTCGACCGAATTGGTCACAACTGCATCCCGATTCTACCGAATGTAATCCGACAGAGATCAGACAGTGAACCGACGCTGACAGAAGTTATCCGTTCGAAAACTGTCGACATACTCGGGATGATCAGGTACTGTCGGAACGGAATTCTATCACGATCCTCTCTATCTCATTGCAAACGTCTTTGTCTGGTCTCAGTCGTATTGTATTCTGTAATTGTCGGGACTCTGAGGTGGGTATCATTGGCGAATTTCGTATTAATAACAGGACTGTTCCGGAACGATTTCGGCAAAGACGGTTTGAAATCGACTAGATCTGGATGCAATCTGGACTCAATCGGCAGAAAAACATCAATGAAAAATTTCTCCAGATCATTCCCGTTCCACAGGACACCGTCCAGAAAACACAGAACAATGTTAGGTAGCAATAAACAGTTAGGAAAAAATATTAAAATTTGCCCTTATAGATTTTACCATCCCCTTTTCATTGCTTTCTTGCAATATCAAGCTTACTGTTTGTGTCATATATGTGCATATGTATGTAATCAGAATCTTCCATAGATTTTATATCCAGTATATAAAAGGGTAAAATATAATTTCTTTTGGGTGTATCCATGGCAACAATCTGCATTTATTTGTTATGAAATATTGCAAAAAGGGGGGAAAAGATGTCACATATTTCCCCAAAATTTGGCTAAAAGTAGAATTTCAATCGCTTGAAGTAATACCTTTTCTGAAACGGTATACATATATCATTCAGCAAATCCAATGAAAATCATATGTCTTTCGTCTCATTTTTTGGTAAAATTGCGCCAGAAACTTCGTGTAGAAAAAAAGTGTTTGTAAACATTACATTAATTTCTGGACCGATAGCCGGTCTAGCTATGAAAATACGGATTGTCAAACAGAAAATAGCCCATAAAACATGTAAAAAATAATCTTGATGCTCTTATAAACCATCTTTGAAGGCTAAATTAGCACTCAGCTGTCTAAAAATGAATTTTATTACACAATAACATTCCTATTTGAAAAATCCACAGGGGCCATAATGCGAAACTAAACTCCTAACTGTGTATTGCTACCTTAGAATTTTTATCCGATACAGCAGAATCTGCCACGACATAGTCACGCTTGTCATCCGGCTAGACAAAGTCGGCTGAGTTTCCCCGAATGTTACGGGACGCACCTAAATGTCGGGGTGCTTCGCCGAACTATCAAGACCATTCCCGACCCGTAGCCTATCTGTTACGAATTTAAACGACTGCGTTCAGACAATGATAGGACATTCCAGATAATTGAGGATAGTAATCCGACTTTTTCACTTTTCGTGTCTTATTGCTGTCTGATCTCAAACGGGAGCAATAATCGGCAATGTGTGATCCCCGCATTAAGGAATCATTGCCCACGACCAAAGAATATTTGTTTCTTCTCTCTCCCGAAAGACAATATGCTGAGTCAACCACTGGATGTTCCATTTTAAGGTGCTGGTTTTTTATAAGAGTTATTTTTTTAGGCTAAAGTTCAATTACAAATGTGAAGAAATGTAATTAAGTGATGATTACTTGTGTTCAAGAAATGCAGTACGTGAACCTGTAAATAGCTGTGGTGGTTTTTTTTTTTTTTTTATAAAATTTGATATGTTCATGGTTATTTGAACAATGGCTTGATATTGATCATTATTAATATCTTTACACCTGCTCTGCAAGATTTTTGTGATGCTTAGGGTAGTAAGCATTGGCAATTTTAAGTTGTGTGCTTTCTGCTCTTAAAAGTTTTAGATGGCAAAACGCTTTTGTTAAAAACAAAAACTTATTAAAAATTTTAACTCGCTTTGAAGATATTTTCTGAATGTTCCAAGTAAGAAGCATGTTGTTTGGTGGTTGTCTTTTTTTGGTGCAGTTCATATTTGCTTTTTGTTTCTGGTTTGAAGTTAGCAGTTACATGTATAGTATACATGTAACTGCTAACTTTGACTACACTGTGTCTAACACTTCATGGAGAGTTGTCTAATTGTTTTTCCTGCCATATTTAAAAAGATATTCCCTCTGACATTTGACTTATTCATTAGAATAATCTATATAATAATACATGTATATATTGAAATTGAACTGAAGTTGCCTTGTTAATTTTTCTATATTGACCCATCTTTTTCTCTCTTGCTGGATAGTTTTATACTGTTCATTTGGGGGTACTGTGTAGCCTACACTGATCAGTGAGATGGCTCAAAATCCCCTTGCACTATTTTACATTGTCGTACTTAATATATATTAAAACCGAAAATTCATCATCTGATCGTCTTCAAGAAATAATAATTATTTATTTTTATTTTTACGAACATTTTGAAGAGCCTTTAAAATTACAATAGGAACATATAGTTAGATAATCTGTTTCCTGACCATATATGATAGAAATTATTATTGGTTATCTCTGTCTACATCTATCATCACTCGGTGTCTATAAAAAAAAACATTTGATATCTTAACGTCGATCCTGTTAAGTCTGCTAAAATTGCATGCATGATTAATTTTAAGGTTATCAATCGTTATTAAAGCGGCACATTTAATTTGTTATGTCATTGCTTGTTGAGATGAAATCTTATCTCATGAATTAACACAGCTGGTAACCAGGTTTCAACGTTTGACTCTAATTAAAATAATTATTACGGATATATGTAAGGTAAATATTAGCAGCTTGCAATTGCGTGCAAGGAAGTATTCAAATGCTCATTAACATAGCTTGTGTCATGATAAATTTTGCATCTCTATAGCAACTCATGATGCTAATGCTTATTCAACAGGTCAATTGATAAGCTATTGCGCATGTATATGAAAGGTGGCAATAGAAAGGACAGATGTATTCCGAATAACATCTGGTGTTCCGAAAGACTACATATATCGTCCAATATATACTGCGTAAACCCTCAGGGGTTTACGCAATAATAGTTTGATCATATGAATATGTATAAAGACAACTGCTCAGCCATTACATTTCATATACAACTAATATGCTTCCGCCCACGGCTACGTCACTGATAATACAACTTCGACAATGAATCTCCTTTTTTATAAGTAGGCTACAATAGTACTGTGACGTTTTTGACAGATAACAGTGCCTAAATTTTTATTGTCATATTGATATTGTCTACAACATAGTTTTGGCTAAAGTTCTTCCAACCCTACTTTGTATTATTTTATTAAAGCAGTAAATGTGTGTATTTTATTTCATTATTACCTATTCTGGTTTAATCGTTTTAATATTGTCTGTTCCAGAATGATAGAAAACGTGTGTTTTCTTACCGAAAGCTTTTGATTAATTGTACGTTACTTTCACTTTCGTTTTTACCGGAAGTCACGAGTATTATTATAAATATAGTGACAATAGAAATCGCAGAATTTGTCCTGAACACGTTGTAGTTATATTTTTGTATGTTTTTCAAAATAGGGATGTAAGGTTTATGTAGAATAGAGTTTTATTCTGATTATTGTAATAAGTTCTTATGAACTATTTTTGCACCGACGTTGCGCATCTTTTCACAGTAATAGGGCTGTAATGACGTCATTTGGTCAGACGTTTAGTGCAAAGATATGTACCTTCTTTGATTTCACCCATATTTGGAATTTCTCTCACGAGAAATAACAACACTAGCGTAAGATTCATAGTATTTTACGTCAGTTCCAGCTTGTCCCTACCGCCGGCTAGCAGCTTTATTTACGTGTCTCATAAATTTCAAGGTACAGTTTTTCTAAAGCAGCAGTTTAAGTTCCAGAATATTGCAATATATATATGCAAGCAGTTCATTTAATTGTTCCAGTTTCCAGTTTTTCAACCCACCATTTTTTCCTTTAAAAATGCCCTGTACCAAGTCAGGAATATGGTCATTGTTATATTATAGTTCGTTTCTGTGTGTATTACATTATAACGTTGTGTCGTTTGTTTTCTCTTATTTTTGAGTGTAAATTCACATTGCGATAAGACGTGTCACGGTACTTGTCTATCCCAAATTCATGTATTTGGTTTTGATGTTATATATATATGTTATATTTGTTATTCTCGTGGGATTTTGTCTATATGTGTTACATTTTAGTGTTATGTCGTTGTTCTCCTCTTATATTTAATGCGTTTCCCTCGGTTTTAGTTTGTTATCCCGATTTTGTTTTTTGTCCATGGATTTATGAGTTTTGAACAGCGGTATACTACTGTTGCCTTTATTTAACGGATGCAGAAATTTAATAGTTTTCTTGTTTTCTAAATATTATATTTTTTGAGAATAAAGTTTGATAATGAATTTCAACTTTGAATAGGAGAAAGGTGCGTAAAGTCGGCAAAAGTGTCCGTTGGTTTTAAATATTCAGGTTGCTGTTAATATATTTTTATGATATAGAAAGAGGAGGGGGAGGACAGGGGGGTACCCTTCTCCCTTCTCCCACCCCTCTTCTCCTTTCTCATACCCCCGTTCTCCTTTCTCCCATTAGAATAAAACATCTCCTTTTGAGATATTTTTTCTTGAAATATTAGAATTTTTTTTAAAAGGAGAGATATTTTATTTTTTCTCCTTTCTCCCAGCCTTCCTCTCCTTTCTCCTACCCCCTTTCTCCTTTCTCCAACCCCCTTTCTCCTTTCTCCTACCCCTTTCTCCCTGTCTCCCTTACCCCTGTCCTCCCCCTCAAAGAGACTTATTTATTTGTGTAGTATTTTACATGTATTTATATGGAGAGTTGCTGATAGAATCTGTGTTTCTTGAATGTTGATTTTCGGTGAAGCTGTTTTAGAGTATTATTATCTGTTTGTCTAGTCTATACTTAATATTGTTAATTGCTGATTGTTGTTTTAAGAGATTTTTTTCTGTTCATCCGTGTTCCAGTTGTTTTAAATATAATGTCTGGTGAATAAAAGTTATTATACACTTGAAACGATTTTGTGTTTGCATTCAGAGCATCAACGTAAAGGCGGATCTGATACCTTATTACATTACATTTAAAAGTACAATCCGTCTCACACACACACGCATAAAAAGGAGACTGCGCTGACCTAGAAACTATATTTGTGTGATATGCAGTATGCAGTAGCAGTATTAGTAATTATTTCATGTATTCTGAGCCTTCATATTTCCTGTTAAATTCTTTTGGTTCGTTGTTGGTGTCTGTCTGGTCTTGTGGTTGGTTTGGTTGGTTAGAAAGGTTCTCACCGGTTTGCGAACACGTTACAGTACAATCTCAACAACTTTCAACAAAATCCTTATCGTGTCGTCAGCTATACAAATCACCTAACTTTTTTACACATAAATAAAAAAATGTATCGAACATAAAAAAAAAACGCCATTTAGATGGACTTTAATGATTTTAAGACAATTTCATTATTTGTATTCTAAAGGTTGTAGTCAAACCAAAAGTGCCAAATAACAAACCGAATTTGAAAGTAACAAGGATCAATGTCAGACCAGTACAACCCACTTTGTCAGACCCCAAGGTAAGGTTTATATTACAGAATCTTCAACTATTGCATTTTTATAGACAAAACTAGCTTTTCTTGCCAAAAAATGTTTGAAGACCTATTGGTGACCTTATGCTGTTGTCTGTTCTATGGTAGGGTTGTTGTCACTTTGACACATTCCCCATTCCATTCTCAAGTACCATTATTTTGTTTAAAATTGAGAATTGAGAATTTGTAATTAGCCAAATAATTCGAATTGACGGTCATAAGACTTTGGATAGATCAAAGAGAAGGAACATGCATTATTAATAGTTGAATGAATATGAAAGAAAAAAAGGGCAACAAAATACAACAAAACAAAATGATATAATATTGTTTATTTCTATTGAAGATACCAGTAATCAACAGTACTAAGTCAGCTAAATTACATGAGGATAAACGAGTTGCTATGATGTTCAACAATTTTCTGGCAGATCCCAGAATTGAACAAATGATAGTCTACGACACTATTGACTTAGGAAAAGTGGTAAATATATTTATCTCTTTAATTTAGTCAGATATTTGTAATAATAAACCAATTTTTTGAGACGTTTCGGCCTTTGACCTTCTTCAGTTCTTTATTTTTAAGTTCTTTATTTTCTCTCAAGTGCTTGAATTGTGAGCTATTTCTTTTAATCTTTATAGTTTATTATGTTACATTTTAGGTATTAATCATGAGCGATAAACGAAGATTTAACAATATATGAAAGTATTTTCTTCAATGTCATTTATAAGTCATATACTAATCGAAATATCTGAAATTTAGAGTGTTGATTGATATCTGATAAAGATTGTTTCAACACATAAGGGATTAGTGGCTCTCTAGTTAGTTTAAATGAAGAACCATATATTACACGCTGATAAATATGCCTTTTTGTTCATGCACCTGGAAGATGAAGGATGTTGCTAAATCTCATCATTTACATTATTGCATAAAGAATTAAAATACTGGAGTCGATTTCACAAAAAAAAACCTTACGACTAAGATTTATCGCTAGCACATGTATGCTGATTTGTTTTTGTGAAATCGACTCCTGAACTGTAAATATCCATTTTACTTGCTTAGTTATGTACTACAGGTACAGAGATATAAAATATTCTATTTTCAGTCCGAACAAGTAGTTCTACCACCAGCACATGCTCTGCCACCAGCACGTTCTCTGCCACCACTACGTCCTCTGCCACCAGCACGTCCTCTGCCACCAGCACGTCCTCTGCCACCAGCACGTCCTCTGCCACCAACACGTCCTCTGCCACAAGCACGACCTCTGCCACATCCTATTAGAACCGCATTGCAGGAGCCAAGAGGAAATATATTCCGTTTAATTAGAAAGCATGCCAGAAGATTTGGACGCTTCGTGACAGATCGGTTCAATTCCATTTCATGCATATCAGGTTCTTGCACTTCATGAAGCTTTAAGATTTTAAAAAGACAATTTTGTCTATCATACAACTTTGCATTTATATATATTCATGTATGTCACATGGTCGTATATCATCACTTGGCATCCATCAGAAGATTATTATAGTCACGACCAAACTACAAACGAACTTATATATTCTGGGATCTCATGGCAAGCCTTCGTGTTGATGGTTATCTATTACACACTGAAGGTGTTGTTCTTCAAATGATTCATTGTATTGACATTGTGTATAATAAATTCATGGGAATGTAAATTGATTAATACGTATGAAAGATATCGCCTTCTGGTGATTTTTTACTCTCATTAGGGCAATGTGTATCAATATTAACCTACATAGATGCCAACTATTACGATTTTTCCGTAGTTTTTCCGATTTTGCGATATAAACTACGCTATTACGGTCAAAGTCGAATAGTTACGGATTCCCAATCATCGACGTTCAATTTTGTAAAACGCGGATTTTTATCATTACTTTTCCGTCCTGGTCCAGTATTTAGGAAACGCCAATGTAATGCTTCCGGTTTCTCGGGAGTTATCAACCTATTGTTGAGTAACTAACTGACTTCCGAAGAGTCAAACTTGCATTTTATTAAGTAGCTTTCCATCTTTCTCTACTTCTCCTTGACAAAACAAAAATGTTTGAGTCGAGAACATCTGAACAATTAATGAATGGAATACATACTACAGACAACATGTTAAATGACAAATTTTAGTGTACATCACTTTGCAACCACTCGTCAGTAATTTTGATTGGTAAATGCACGTTTATGAATGATTACTGAAAACTTTTCAAAAATACGGAAAATTTGATAGTTTGTTACTGATTGTGTCAAAAGGGGGTTGGCATCTATGGGTAACCTACCACAAGGTAAGAACTGCCACCCGTAAAATAGAAGCACGAAATTCTCGTACCATGACATTTTGGCGTTACGGAAGAAATTATCAGTGATGTCGCGATGTGAGAATCTATTCTCTACGATTTTTAACGTGCATTAATCAATACGTACCAAAATGGTTTTTGCTACATATTGATTATTGCACGTCATCAGTCATGTTATTCAAAGTTCACAATGAACTAGTAACCACGACATTATAAGGCTTGGGCTAGCCATGATTTCCCAGATTGTTTATAATTATTTAAAATTTCTTGTTACTTTAATAAGAATGATAATCATGTCATACAACAATATTTTTATATGAAATTAGAGTATTCTGAATACGTATACTTCATTATTTGTATAGATACATTTATAAAGTAAGAACAAGTGTGTGCATTATTTCATAAATACATTTATATATGTATGCATTGTTTTACAGGATGTTGAATATGGTTTATTGGGCACAATAGATTTCTTTTCATATTATTAGATTTCTTTAAAACACTTGCGATTGATTTAACTAGGTATAAAATAGTTTAAGAATTTCAGAATAATAATAGGATACTTAAAGTTAAAGAAAAAAAACTTGTATCAGAATGCCTTTCCTTCTGAAATAGCAGACAAATCTTCAGCATGAATAATTCTTCCAACAAGGTGCGAGGTAACCGTTCATTTTCTTTAACGCGATGATTCTCGGACGTTTTCATCTAGATATCGTCAGTTGTAAACGGAGACATCCGAAACTAAAAAAATATTATTACAGTAAATAACAGTATGGAAACAGTAACATATTGAAATTGACTGCTATATGCCAGTCTTCACGGATTTAGATATCAGCAACTCTTTGATCCGTCCACTATTCGAACCACAGAATTGTTAATACTTTGAAGATTTGATTTTTTATTCCGGAGTATAAATGTCGTACTTACCAGTATTTATATTTGTCACTTCCAAGATAACTTTAAAGCTTTCATTTTGTAATTTATCCTTTTTCCATTGTGCATTCATAATTTATCATTTTTCCATTGTGCATTCATAATTTATCATTTTTCCATTGTGCATTCATAATCTAGTCCATTATATGCCTATGGTGATACCACACAATGTTGGATGCTTTAATAGAAGATAATAGAAACTGGATCTTATCATACATGCCTGTTGTTTAACATTTGTACAGTGGGAGGAGGAAGAAAGGGAGGATTTATAAAGGATATTTTTAGGGATAGAATGAACTGGGGTTTATTATTGAAAATCATCGGAAAATTTTTAGAGGCTGTTGATTATGGGTTTTCAGCAGTATTATTGGTCTTGTGCTCTCCAAACCAACTGGTTAATGTAAAGTTAGGGAACCCTTGAGATGAAAGCGACAGTTTATGGCATGCTATCGATTGATTGATTGATTGAGCGATCTATTTATTGATTGATTGATTTAGCGATTGGTTGATTGAGCGATAGATTGATTGGTTGATTGATGACTATATACATATTATATAAGTGGATAGATATATCGATTGTTTGATTTCATCATTTATTGATTGATTGGTTGATTGATAGCTGACTGGCTGGATAGATATATATAAAGATTGATAGATTGATTGGTATTTGGAAAGACAAATATACAAACGAAGATACTTTGATTGATTGATTGGTTGGTTGATTCACTGATTGATAGATGGATGGATGAATAAGTATATTGATTAGTTATTAGATTGACTGGTCGGTTGATTGATTGATTGATTGATTGATTGATAAATAGATAAATCGGTTGGTTGGTTAGTTGATTTACTGATTGATGGATGGATGGATCGATAAATATATATATTTATATACAGCACAAACAACCTTTTCTAAAAGACCAAAAAAGTGAAGAAGTATATTTAAACAAAACGCATTTGACTAACAGGTCGAACAACTGATGTTCTTTAACCCTGCTGACTGCCATTGGCGATTGCCAAATAAAATTGATCACAAGAAGTAACAAAAGGGATTTTAATATAAATTTAATACTAAACAGAAAATAATTAACTTGTGGCCACGATGTTATGCCACAAACATTAACACCTTATTTTGTTTTATGATATTTACATGAGCAATTTTTACTTAATTTTAATTTTACACTTGTACATTATTAACATATCATATTCTTATTATACACTATTTATTGACATATACTTTTTTGTTTTTTTTTAATAACATGTGTTTATATAATGAGAGTATAATGTGCCAATGAGACAGTTTATCTACTAAAGACCATGGTGGATCTATAAACTATAGGGCACTATACTGCCTTTAACTATAAAGTTTTGATTTTTTAATTTTTTATAACTTTTATTTATGATATTTACATGAGCAATTTTTACTTTATTTTTACATTAATTAGATAGTATATTCCTATACATTATTTTTTATATGTTTGTTTTGTTTTCTGAATTACATGTGTTTATATAGAGAGGGTATGTGCCAATGAGACAGTATCTACCAAAGACCATGGGGGATCTATTATACAACTTGAGGACAATGTGCGCTTTAACACTGAAGTTTTTATTTGTTTATTTGTTTTAATAATTTATTTTTAATATGGTATATGTTTTTATACTTTTGTACATATTTTTTTTAATGATATTTACATGAGCAATTTTTACTTTTACTTCATTTTAACTTGAAACTTTTACATTTATTTGATAGTATATTCCTTTACATCATTTGCTACATTTACTTTTTTGTTTTGTAAATTACATGTGTTTATATAGAGAGAGTATGTGCCAATGAGACATTGTATCTACCAAAGACCATGGGGGATCTATTATACAACTATGGGGAACTGTACGGACTTTAACACTGAAGTTTTGATAATTTTTTTTTATGTTTTTCATAACTTTTTAATATGATATATGTATGTTATACTTTTGTGCAATATATTTTTTTGTTAAATATTTTTACATGAGCAAATTTTACTTTATTTTTACTTTACACTATCACATTGATTAGATATATTTTTTGCATTTACTTTTTTGTTTTGTGATTTACATGTGTTTATATAGAGAGAGTATGTGCCAATGAGACAATGTATCTACCAAAGACCATGAGGGATCTTTTATACAACTTTAGGGCAATGTACGGCCTTTAACAATGAAGTTATTCATTAATTTTTTATCATAAATATTTTAATATAATATATGTATGTTTTACTTTTGTGCAATTTTTTTTATGATATTTACCAGAGCAATTTTTACTTTATTTTTACTTTACACTATCTATATTTTATACATTTACATGTATTTTGTGAATGACAAGTGTTTATATAGAGAGAATATCTGCCAATGAGACAGTGTATCTACTAAAGACCATGGCGGATCTATTATACAACTATACGGCCTTTAACAATGACGTATTTTTTTTTGTTATTCTTTATATCCTTTTTTAATATAATATATGTATTTATACTTTTGTGCATATTTTTTTTAATGATATTTACATGAGCAATTTTTACTTAATTTTAATTTTACACTTGTACATTATTAACATATCGTATTCTTATTATACACTATTTATTGACATATACTTTTTTGTTTGTTTTAATTACATGTGTTTATATAATGAGAGTATAATATGGCAATGAGACAGTTTATCTACCAAAGACCATGGTGGATCTATAAACTATAGGGCACTATACGGCCTTTAACTATGAAGTTTTGATTTTTTAAATTTTTTATAACTTTTATTTATGATATTTACATGAGCAATTTTTACTTTATTTTTACATTAATTAGATAGTTTATTCCTATACATTATTTTTTACATGTTTGTTTTGTTTTCTGAATTACATGTGTTTATATAGAGAGATTATGTGCCAATGAGACAGTGTATATACCAAAGACCATGGGGGATCTATTATACAACTTAAGGGCAATGTGCGCTTTAACACTGAAGTTTTTATTTGTTTATTTGTTTTAATAAAAAAAATTTAATATGGTATATATATTTTATACTTTTGTACATATTTTTTTTATGATATTTACATGAGCAATTTTTACTTCATTTAACTTGAAACTTTTACATTTTCCTTTACATCATTTTTTACATTTACTTTTTTGTTTTGTAAATTACATGTGTTTATATAGAGAGAGTATGTGGCAATGAGACAGTATATCTACGAAAGACCTTGGGGGATCTATTATACAACTATGGGGAACTGTACGGCCTTCAACACTGAAGTTTTGATAATTTTTTTTATGTTTTTCATAATTTTCTAATATGATATATGTATGTTATACTTTTGTGCAATATATTTTTTTGTTAAATATTTTTACATGAGCAAATTTTACTTTATTTTTACTTTACATTATCACATTGATTAGATATATTTTTTGCATTTACTTTTTTGTTTTGTGATCTACATGTGTTTATATAGAGAGCGTATGTGCCAATGAGACAATGTATCTACCAAAGACCATGAGGGATCTTTTATACAACTTTAGGGCAATGTACGGCCTTCAACAATGAAGTTATTCATTAATTTTTTTATCATAATTATTTTAATATAATATATGTATTTTTTACTTTCGTGCAATTTTTTATGATATTTACATAAGCAATTTTTACTTTATTTTTACTTTACACTATCTATATTTTATACATTTACATGTGTTTTATGTATGACAAGTGTTTATATAGAGAGAATATCTGCAATTGAGGCAGTGAATCTACCAAAGACCATGGTGGATCTATTATACAACTATACGGCCTTTAACAATGAAGTATTATTATTTTTATTCTTTATATCTTTTTTAATATAATATATGTATTTTATACTTTGTGCATATTTTTTTTTTATGATATTTACATGAGCAATTTTTACTTAATTTTAATTTTACACTTGTACATTATTAACATATCATATTCTTATTATACACTATTTATTGACATATACTTTTTTGTTTTTTTTTAATAACACGTGTTTACATAATGAGAGTATAATGTGCCAATGGGACAGTTTATCTACTAAAGACCATGGTGGATCTATAAACTATAGGGCACTATACGGCCTTTAACTATGAAGTTTTGATTTTTTAAATTTTTTATAACTTTTATTTATGATATTTACATGAGCAATTTTTTCTTTATTTTTAACTAAAACTTTTACATTAATTAGATAGTATATTCCTATACATTATTTTTTACATGTTTGTTTTGTTTACTGAATTACATGTGTTTATATAGAGAGATTATGTGCCAATGAGACAGTGTATCTACCAAAGACCATGGGGGATCTATTATACAACTTTAGGGCAATGTGCGCTTTAACACTGAAGTTTTTATTTGTCTATTTGTTTTGATAATTTGTTTTTAATATGGTACATGTATTTTATACTTTTGTACATATTTTTTTATGATATTTACATGAGCAATTTTTACTTCATTTTAAATTGAAACTTTTACATTTATTAGATAGTATATTCCTTTACATCATTTTTCACATTTACTTTTTTGTTTTGTGATTTACATGTGTTTATATAGAGAGAGTATGTGCCAATGAGACAATGTATCTACCAAAGACCATGAGGGATCTTTTATACAACTTTAGGGCAATGTACGGCCTTTAACAATGAAGTTATTCATTAATTTTTTTTCATAAATATTTTAATATAATATATGTATTTTTTACTTTTGTGCAATTTTTTTTATGATATTTACATGAGCAATTTTTACTTTATTTTTACTTTGCACTATCTATATTTTATACATTTACCTGTGTTTTGTGAATGACAAGTGTTTATATAGAGAGAATATCTGCCAATGAGACAGTGTATCTACCAAAGACCATGGCGGATCTATTATACAACTATGCGGCCTTTGACAATGAAGTATTATTTTTTTTATTCTTTGTATCTTTTTTAATATAATATATGTAATTTATACTTTTGTGCATATTTTTTTTTTATATTTACTTTTTACTTAATTTCTAATTTATTTTTACTTTACACTTTCACAATCATTTGATAGTATATTTTTAAACATAATTTATTTACATTTGCTTTTTTTTGTTTTGTGAATTACATGTGTTTATAGAGAGAGGAACAGAGTATGTGCCAATGAGACAGTGTACCTACCAAAGATCATGTAGTTATTAAACAATTATATGGTTCTGTACGGCCTTTTAAAATGAAGTTTTATTTTTTTTATTTTTTATATAATTTTTTAAATATAATAAACGTATGTTATACTTTTTTGTGCATATTTTTTTACGATATTTACATGAGCAATTTTTTTTTGTATACTTTTTTGTTTTTTAAACTTTTAAATTAATTAGATAGTATATTCCTATACATTATTTTTTACATTTACTTGTTTGGTTTGTGAGTTACATGTTTTTATGCAGAGAGAGTATGTGCTAATGAGACAGTATGTCTACCAAAGACCACGAGGGAGCTATTAAACAACTTTAGAGTTATGTACGGTCTTTGACAATGCATTTTTTTAAAATTATTTTTCATATGATATTTTATACTTTTGTACAATATATATATATATATTTTTGATAATTTTTTCATGAGCAATTTTTACATTATTTTTAACTTTACACTTTAACTTTATTAGATAGTATACTTTTTACATTTACTTTTTTGTTTCATGAATCACATGTGTTCATATATATAGAGAGTATGTGCCAATGAGACAATGTATCTACCAAAGACCATGAGGGATCTTTTATACAACTATAGGGCACTGTACGTCCTTTAACAATGAAGTATTTTTTTTTTTTTTTTTTTTGATAACTTTTTTAATATAATTTATGTGTTTTATACTCTTGTGAAATATAATTTTTATACGCCCGTCAAAATTTTGACGGGACGTATTATGGTATACAAATGTCCGGTGTCCGTCCGTCTGTCCGGCATAAACATGTCGCACCGTAACTTGAGAACGACTTATCCAAATTTCATGAAACTTAATATAGTTGTTTCTCATATATTCAAATGATCTGTATACTTTTTGGTAAAAATAAGATTAAAACTTTTTGAGTTACGGCACTTTGTAACTAAAACAGGGGTGTGTTTTTTTTTACATGTCGCACCGTATCTCAAAAACGATTCTTGATTATGGCTTAAAACTTTAAACACTTCTTAGTTATATTAATCTTAATATCTGTATACTTTTTGGTGATGATTCAAAATTTCATTTTTGAGTTATTGAGTATTTTGTAAAAAAGGGGGAGGGGTTTTTTACATGTCACGCCATATCTCAAAAACGATTTATGATTATTGCTTAAAACTTTACACATGTCTTTGTTATATTAATCTAAAGATCTGTATACTTTTTGGTGATTATTCAAAATTTCATTTTTAAGTTATTGAGTATTTTGTAAAAAAGGGGGAGTTTTTTTTTACATGTTGTGCCGTATCTCAAAAACAATTTAATATGATTATTGCTTAAAACTACACACTTCTTTGTTATATTAATCTTAAGATCTGTATACTTTTTGGTGATGATTCATAATTTTATTTTGGAGAAACAGGGAAGGTTTTTTTTACATGTCGCGCTGTATCTCAAAAATAATTTATTATTATTGCTTAAAACTTTACACACTTCTTTGTTATATTAATCTAAAGATCTGTATACTTTTTGGTTTTGATTCAAAATTTTATTTTAGTGATATTTAGTTTTAAAAAAAAAAAAACAGGGTGGAGGGGTTTCACATGTCCCGCCGTGTCTCAAAAACAATATATGGTTATTGCTTAAAACTTTCTCAGAAACTTTTATGATTATTGCATAAAACTTCCACACAAGACGTAGGGCGTATCATGCGCTCATGGCGCAGCTGTTTATTTTTATGATTTTTACATATTAAAGTAATTTTTATAAACTATTTATTCTTAATTTACATTCACATTATTTAGATATGATATTCATTTACATATACTTTGCAAAGAGAAAATCCCTCTCAAAATGGACAAAATACATCCCAGCCTGTTACTATAGGGATATTTTTTACAATCATGCAATGCACTAACAAAGTTAAAACTTTTGTTGCACTCCCTTGTTATCTCTATATTGTTTAAGTAAAGGTTGTCATCTCTTTGCAAAGAAAAAAATAGAATTCGAAATTGGAGGGATACTGTATATGTGTAATTATTGCAATATTTGCCAGTTTAAATCAAAATACTTTTTCGTCCCGAGCATATTCCCTTTGTTGTGTTTCTCCTGTTGGAGCTATATATGCTTTGAAAGTTAAATAATTCGAGATATAAGTGTCGCATATCTTTTAGTAATTTTCGAAACAATCAATAGTGGACGGGATAATGAGTTGCTGATAGAAAAATACCGTAACTAAAGCAAAATCGACACAAGCAAATAGAAAAGGAGAATCCAAAGATACAGGCAACGTTGTCCAAGACATTTTGATTTACAAATATTCATTTTTCAGTTTTATAAAATGATGATAGATTTTACATTAAACTCGATTGTGCAGCATTGCTAATTTTGAAAATTCGGACGTTTTCGACGACTATTGCGATATAAATAGGCTTGTGTTGAAAGATGATGCCCTAAAATAAAAGAGTTCTTCTTTGCGTCTCAAATGAAAAAGAACAGTTGTGATGCCTTGTTGAAAAGAATTTCGCTGTTAAATTATAAATGTTATTTTTAAGAAGAAATAGACAATTCAAACTTGATAGCAATACAAGCTGCCGATACATGATTTCTGTTCATTATATCTCAAGTAATTATGCATGTTTACCCCAAAAAGTAACTAAACAACAAAAAAAAAAAAAGGAATGGAACGTAAGGTTTTCTCACAAAATCTCCAATATTGAAAGTTCAAAGATACAGCAGCTGTCATAGAAAACGACAGTATTCTTTCAAATTTTGATTTTCGTAATCCGAAATTGAAAAAAAAATCTAAATACTAATTTGAAATTGATATCGTATACTTTGAAATTTCAATACAATTTCATTTGAAATCAAATCAAAATATTGTGTCGTAAGTCCTTATATACTAAATCAGTGAAGCATGCATATTAGATAAAAAGATAAATAAACCACTTTCCTCTGTTTCTGTAAAAACTCATGAAGCAACATCTATTTCAGTCTAAACAATCACTCGAGACGATTGCTTCATTGATAATAAGTTGATTTTCTATCAAATATCTATAAAGGTATATTATGAAATAATGCACACATTTGAAGGGTTTCAAATTAGTATGTCAACGATACATATCAGATAATGTTTTGAGTATTGGAGGAGGTTTGGTTGCTGCCTTTTAATAGTTTTAAAATATTTAAAAACATCTTTAGGCAAAGTAAAATTTACTAAGGCTTTAACAACACTAGAGGTTATCCAATTAAACATTTAAGATTTTATAATTTATATCAATCACGTTTTTACTTATTGTTAACATTAATCGTTGAAATATTAGAAGAATTGTGATACACGTATATCTAATGATTTATTTTAACAGCTGATAATTTATACTCCTAAATTCAATTCGAAAGGCTACCTCATTATACCTTATCCTTAACTGAGTTAATTATATATGTAGCATACTTTCAAATTTCAGTGTTTTGTAATTTGATGATTTGCATATCATCGTCTTAAAGTGTTGTTTTAAATAGTCTGAGAGATCATGTATGATAATATTTTCATTTTGTTATCACCTTATTTTTATGTTTCTTTATCAAAAAAAGTTCTAATTATGTACATCAAAATTGGAAAATATCAAACAGTTTTTTTAAACGTTGGTCATTCATAATAATCTCTTTAAAACTTTCTCTTGGCATTCATCTTTGGCAAAGAAGTAAAACACATTGTGTGAGATACCAAAAACTAACCAGTGTTTAAATAGCTGATCATTTATACTCTTAAATTCATTTCATTTTGTATCGTTTTTCAAAATGTTGATTATATTTTAATTTCATATTCATAGTTTGTATTTCAATTTCCTCTTTTTGGTAATTTGCATTCCACAGTATTAAATTGTTGCTATAGATAGAGATCATGTCTGAAACCAATTAAAAAAATCTTTCACGTCAATATTTTTCTGTATCTAAAATATTATTTATTAAGTTCTTATTATGTACACATCTGTCTGTATTATGTTTTATAACTGATTTTTTTAAACTTGCTCCACGAACTCTGTCAAATAATAAATATACAGAAATGCATTAAAAGTGTATTGTTTTTCCATAGACTCATATGCATGGTCTCCGTCCGTGTACATTTACGACAAACATTTTTTTATTTTAAAATGAAAAATAGATTTTGCAAATGGCTCTGCCACTTTGAAAGTAAATTGGTTTGAAAAATGTAGCAAAAATCTTTTGAAGTCACTTTATAAAAATCATTTTTTTAGTGAGATTTGAAATTTGTAATTTTCATGAGATTACATTTTTTGATTTCACGAGGATATTAATAAAAATGATAAGTGGGTGATAATAAACAGTTTGCATGATAGGCGGAAAACAAACTGACAATGGCATGGCAAATGAAAACGTCGAAAAGAAAAGCGACGATACACAAGACACACACAGAAAACAAAAGACTTACGAACCCAACTAAAAAAAAGGAGGATCTCACTTATTCCTTAAGGATAGGCAGATCCTGCTCCACGTTTGGCACACGTCGTGTTGCTCGTATAATTATTCAGTCAGTGATTAGTCTCATATTCTAGAAGAAAACGGGACTGTGGTAACAACAATTTGATCATATTCGTCTAACTGTGAAATAACTATTTCATTACGATCAACCAAAATTTGGGAAAGTTGGTCTTGATTTAGAATGCAACATGGCCGTCACTTCGAGATATTGATTTACTTTGATATCTGAAAAAAAAACTAAACTTGATGGGGTTTAACGACCATGACTGGCTATGCACAGTCGGTTCAAAGATAAGATATCATAGACTTATCATAGTAGGAAAATGTTTGTTTTGCTTCACATTCCCCATCAGACACTAAGATTGTGAGAAGGTCAAATCAAATATAAAATGGAACAACATTGAAAACAAAAAGGTTTTAAAAGCTGCAATAGAGGTGAAATAAACAAAAGAGATTTTCAAACTAATAAGCGGAAAACAAACTGACAATGGCATGGCAAATGAAAACGTCGAAAAGAAAAGCAACGATACACAAGACACACACAGAAAACAAAAGACTTACGAACCAAACTAAAAAAACGAGGATCTCACTTATTCCTGAAGAATAGGCAGATCCTGCTCCACGTTTGGCACACGTCGTGTTGCTCGTATACGTATTCAGTCCGTGATGAGTCCCATATTTGAGAAGAAAACGGGACTGTGGTAACAACAATTTGATCATATTCGTCTAACTGTGAAACAAATATTTCATTACGATCAACCAACTCTTGATTGGGTAAAATGTTTGAAGTGAAAGGATAATTACAACTTTACAATTTATAACTACTTGTAAACATCAATCGTCCATCAAGGAAATGATAATAGGAAATGAAAGCTCTTGAATATTGTATCAACTTGGAGATGTATACTTCATATACAGGGGCTTGCGGAATGTTGCTACATAGAAATGGGAAGGGTATTTGAAATCATCTCTCTTTTCGTAAAATTTTGTTCTCAATCGACACTCATTGTCGAGATATGAGACAGGCGTAACGTAACTGGATCTATTGTATTTTTTTATTTCAAGTTTGGTTGGATAGATGCATTCAGCATTATCACTAAACTTTGAATTACCTAATGAGATGACATCATCTTTATAAAGGAATGTGAAGTAAGGGGATAATTATTCCTCCTTTTCGTTCTTCCTCAGACACTACCGTATGCACACGGAAAATATAATGTAAAATGCACAAGGAAGCACTGCATTTTACACATGAAAATAGTTGAAAGACTCATTTTTCACTAGTCTTCAACGTTTACACATGATGTCTTTAAGATCTGTATTGTCCTTAACTAAGCTACAGAGTAACTATATACAATCCACCTGCAATCGTTTCCGTTGACTACACAATGACGTTATATTCAATTATGTGTTATGCATACATTACAAAGAGATGTTTGCTGTTTTTTGTTGTTGTTTATATACTTAATCATTTGAAGAAAAAAAACTTACGTAATTAGTTTCCAAATTAAATTAATATTAGTTTACCTGACAGTTTAGTTTCCTATTACACTCCATACAAGTGCACACAAGGTAAGTAGTAACGATTTCATATTGTGCATGCGACTTTTGTGTTATTTTGCACCTTATAATTTCGAAAGTGAACTGTAAAATGGAAAAGGGTACGCACAACACAAAACGATAATAATTAGCATAATGCTGAATTTTTAAGCTTTAAAACCTGAGGCGTGGTAAGCATATTTTGGAGGTATATCGACTTTTTTAAAGGAAATAATGTATGCATTTTGTACGCTTTAAGATTCAGAATCTAATATTTGAAGCATTTAAACGGCCTGACATACAAACCAATAGACAACTTTCGAGTTCGGTGCATTCCATCAAAAACTTTGGTTTTAGTGAACATCTTTCGTACGTTTAGGGGCGTCTTCACCTCCGTTCAAATGTTGAGCAAGTGGTTGGATGATGCTATATTGTACGAAGTATTTGGCTAATTGAATTCTCATAATTGACCATCATTACTGCTGACATTAGGGAATTGTGATTAAGTATCTACGGAACGAACATTATTTCTAGTTTATCCTTCACAATGACGATCACTAAGACGCTTGATGAACATTAATAGTGCAGGGATACAGGCGATCCCCTCTTTCTGGTAAATGACGTTATAAAGGCGCGCATAATTGACGATTTTTTTTCCGGTGAAGGGCAAACCCGAAGTGGTCTTTTGAAATTTGATGCGTTATTTGCCATTTTGTTTTATTTATTTCCGCGAGTCTAGTATTCCCTTCAGAACAATGTAGAACTATTTTTAAATCTAGGCCGAGAATTATTAAATTGACCAAGACCACAATTATTGCCCTAGTATTTAAAATGTATTTATTTTCAGATGTTTTACGGCTAATATAAGTTATTTAAAGATGTTATGTCATTAGCTCTTCAAAAAGCAAGGACAATATTTTTAATGATCAGAAGTGATTTGGTCAAGTCGAAAAAACATAGCAACATTGATGCTGTCAAATATAATGCAAATTAATATAGATCTATTTCAGATTTCAGTAATATTCTATAGATTTTGAAATAAACACCGCGTGTGCGGTCGACTACAATCTTTTAGTATTGACAAACACTGTTATTTCCCTGTCTATGTTGGTGATTCTTTCTGCGCAAAAAAAGTAAAATCACAAAAATACTGAACCCAGCGGATAATTAAAAAGGGAAAATCCATAATCAAATTGTAAAACTAAAAACACAAACACATCTAACGAATGAAAAACTACGGCCATGTTCCTGACTTGGTACTGACATTTTCTTGTGTGGTAAATTTGGACTATCATATTATTGAGAGGTTAAGCTAGCTATAAAGCAAGGTTTAATCCACAATTTTCTTCAGTTTTGGTCAATTCTAAAAGATTGTAGCCGACCTGACAAACACTGTTCAAATTCAAAAACTCAGTATTGATCAGATAGCTAAAGTGAGCGTACCCAAAATTGCACCTATTATGACAGCTTATTTGAGATACGTTTATTTCTGCTCCAGACAAAAGTGTCCATTTTGTGTTTGCTATGTAGGTATCACCTCAACTAACCTTTCCTCATCATGCCGGCCCTGATACATATTTTTACTCTTTCACACGGCCTTTAGCTGCTGTTCTTGCTGTGGCCCTGCTGTTCCATCCGAGTGATTTTGCTCTGTCTTTATATTTTGTTTCAATGTGGTTTTATGACGCCCAACTTTCCTTTTTCTTCCATGTCAGTGCAACCTTAGTACATGGCCAATCCATCTCCAAAGCCCTTCTATCAATCACCACTTAACTCCTTTGTTCACGCTCTAATGTGGAGGTGTTCCGTTGATAGTGTATTAGGTGATCTTATATTCTTATTTACCAATTTTAATATGAATCCATACTGAAGCATAGAAAAATGGGTTTGAATTTACCTCCAAACATTCCATGAATCTGAAATGTACAGTTCCCAAATTACTGAAATTCACATCTTGAAAAAGCGAGCAACGGAAGTTTGGTTCGTAAACGCATGTGACGATTCCGCAGATTTTAATTTTCCCCGTGAATGCTTCTTTATCTGTTTATTTATACTTTAAACGTTTTGTGAATATTTGAATGTATTTTTTGCTAAATAGTTCTGGTACTTGGTGCAATTTGGCTACTGTGACGTAAGTGGTATTTTTCGATAACAAATCATATTTTGTAAACAGTAAGTGAATGTTAGTGTAAAGATACACATTTCAGTAATATTTCATGCGAATAACAAAAAAGTTGTAATTACTAGGCTGTTGAAACCATCGGGAACAAAACGTCCACCGGCAATGACTTCTACAAAAAGGTTGTCAATCTTATAAAAAGAAATATACCACCATTACCATTCTACACAAAATATCCCATTTCTGAACCATTTAGAGCCGAAATGTAAGTTGCGATGCGATATCACTGAATTAGACTACATAAATATGTTGAAATTGACATATGTTTTATTTGACGACAGGTGCCAGCAGGATCTGCTTACCCTTCCGGAGCATCTGAGATCACCCCCGGTTTGGTGGGTTATCCATATTTTGTCTTGTAGACTATTATTTGTCTGTTTGTCTTTTTGTGTTTTTAGCCACGGCATTGTCAGTTTATTTTCAATATATGAGTTTGACTGTCTCTCTGGTATCTTTCGACCCCCTTTGTTAACACATAGCTCCTCTTCTTGCGAAATTAGATCTGCTCCGAGGCAATCTTATCCACATTGATAACTTTTCATCAGACATCTAAAAGTATTTTTGTGGCTATTTTACCAGTTCTTTTAAGGTTCTAATTAGATGAGAGAAATTTGAATCCGTAGAGCAAATCTATAAAACACTTTTCAAAATAAAAATTATGATATCTTACAGATTACTGATTTCTTAATGAGACATTTTATTCTGTACGTTAAACATAGATACCTGGTCCGCTATTTTAGACTGTAGTGTATGTATAAATTGTATATAAATATTTGATTAATTTTCACTTCCTTTTCTTTTTATGTTTTGTATTTATTTACTGGTGTTATTATTTATTATTCATGTTTGACATTTCTTTTACTTTAGCCTTTTGTGAATAAAAGTACATTGTCAATTTATATCTGTTATCTAATTAATTTACTTATATCATTAAACCACACAAATGACATAATAGTCATACAAATTTGTTTCAACGCTTGGTGATGCCGTGTACCGCAAGTCATTTTCACTAGGTAATTATAAAATAAACAAGAAGTTATTCGGTGTGACATGTAATTACCAACAAAATTGCTCAGAAATACAAAAAAAATAGATAATGATGAAAAAACTTTTTCGTGACTTAAATTTAAATAAATAAACGTGTCCTTGCTAACACATGACTATTTGTCTTGCGCTGTGACCGACGCGCTAGACCATTCGACCACCTAGGCTCTACAAAAATCTAGCTTTCGATGGCCGTGTGTAATCTTTCCTAGTCAGCTTTAATCTCGCGTCGAAACGCAGTACATGATATATAAAACATGAAGATGGAATTTTCACCGATCAGCTGAACTGTTTATTGTAAAAGAGGGACGAAAGATACCAAAGGGACAGTCAAACTCATACATCGGAAATAAACTGACAACGCCATGACTAAAAATGAGAAAGACAAAAAGACAAACAATAGTACACATGACACAACATAGAAAACTGAAGAATAAACAACACGAACCCCACCAAAAACTAAGGGTGATATCAGGTGCTCCGGAAGGGTAAGCAGATCCTGCTCCACATGTGGAACCCGTCGTGTTGCTTATGTGATAACAAATCCGGTAAATAGTTTAATTCGGTAAGTCACATTCATGAAAGGGAAGGGGATTGTAGTTACGACGTAAGGAACATATCCGATATCATTTGTGAAACGGTTATTCCATAACGGTCAACCAACTCGTGATGTCGTCCGTAAAATTTATGAAGCGATGATTTCAACTTCACCATTTGGAACTCTTGGTTTAATAGCTTCCTTGTGAGCAGCAACTCTCTATCAAGAAAATCATAATAGGACATGCAAGCACGGGAATATCGTATCAATTGGGAGATATATACCCAGTATGCAGGTGCTGCTGGAATGTTGCTACTTATAAATGGAAAGTTCACAATTGGAAAGCTTAAATCATCTTTTTTGTAGTAAAGTTTTGTTTTCAACCGACCCTCATTGTTAGTTTTTAGATGTAGGTCAAGATATGAGGCCGACTTAACTGTATCTGTAGTATCCTTTATCTCTAGTTCGATGGGATAGATGCGTTTCACATAGTCATCAAATTTTGAAAGGATCCTTCAAATTAATGAGAGACGCAGTCACAGAAATAATTATATTATGAGTACATCTGAACCAGTGACGACTCTGAAACAGATTTTATCCATCGGATCCCAAGTGATGGTGATATAAGCATGAACCACATTCTGCATATACCATTCGTCTTAATAACAGCCTGACAACGTAAGATTTGTAAATTTTCGGGAACAAATTGTTTGTTCTTCTCTGGCCCTTATATATATATATCAAAGTACTGAAGTACTGAACATCGGATGACCGCAGGTTCTTGTGGATGGTCAAAAGCACATGTCACAGAAACAGATCACATCTCTATACCTGAAACTTGGGTTAATTTACAGAGATATTTTTTTCTGATACAAGTTCGTGCTTGGATGATGAATAAATGACAGGAAATTCAACCTCACCGTAATAACTATTATATTGTAGTGCAAGAAATCAGTATACCTTGGACTATTATACTTATATAATAATAGTCGTAGAGAATACACTGGTTTGTTGTTATATATATTATTAATATTACGATTGCATGTATATCTAATTTTCATCTATTTGTATATGATAATTCTATTCTACTATTATTATAGTGCAGTGCAAGTGCATGGTGGACACTCTTCTGTAAAAAAATCAAAGCCTTAAAGGCTGTAAAAGCAATTGCTGTCATGTTAATGTTTTGGGGACTTTTATTTTTCATCTACATATATAAGAATTAAACCTGACAGGACATGGTTGTCTAGTGAAAAGCAAGAAGGTTTTGACTTTACATCAATAAAAGACTTAAGCAGGAAATCATTTTTAATATGTTTTATATTTCACAAGGAGTCAACAAGTTCACCAGGCTAAAGTTGGGGGTCATAATGGGTTATCCCCTGGTAGTGTTTGTAACTGGGCAATAATTACTTTTATTTATTTAATTTTAACAATTTTCATAATTAATTTAAATTAACCATTCAGTTAAAACATTTCACCTTTCGAGACGCTAATGTTGAAAAATGGGACAGAAATAAAATAACTTACAAGACATAAACATGTAAAAAATAAATATATATTTCAGCTTACTAAAAATATTTTCATAGTGTTACTTTGACATCATTTCTTAAAACTAAGTCCCACACATAATTGTTCATTTGATATGCGTCATCCTCATGCGATACGAGAAGTTTTCATGTCGCTAAATAGTCTTCTTGTCGCTTAATTTATTCTTCTTGTCCATTCTTGACGCTTCTTGTCGCTAAAATTCTTCATGTCGTTATTAGTGAGACCGCTATTTTTAGATTACAGGTGGTCATTTACACTACACGTATAACCTGTGTAGTGATTTTTATTTTACGATAAATTTATGAATGAACGATATTTTATGAATGAACAAGAGCACCTGACCTCTTTCTGAAACACCAATTAAACATATAAAATCGTATTTATTAAGATATAATTCAGTCAAATTTTCACCACTAAATCAACAACTGAAATGATTCCATATTTTGTTGAAACATCGTACAACCGGAGAACAGAAATCGCAGGTATGAAAATGCACTTTTTTCACTGGTGTTGAAAACCCAAAATTAATTTGACTATTATTTATGAATGACGGAAATTTATGCGATAACAATACATCGGAGTGACCTCAAGGTCATCCTCTGTAAAAATGACAGAATACTAATAATAGAGCGAGAAATATTACGGGGCGATGAATCATAGAATTATGATAGAGTACACTACAAAATATAATTAAACAAATCTAAAGGGTAAGAACATGACAAAAAAATAATGAAATAAACAAATGTAACTAATATCCCTTATTAGTATGATTTTGATGTAAAATAATTCAAATCAATCTTTTCCGAAAGCAAATTTATAGATCAAACATTGTTGGTCTTATGTTAAGACGAGTTGTATATACAGAATTTACAGAGCCATGTATCACTATCACTGCTGGTGATCCGATGAATCATATGTTATAGAGTTGTCACTGAAGTCCGGAATATGACAGTTGTTGTCCATTCGTTTTTATGTGTTTTGTCATTTGATTTTGCCATGTGATTAGGGACTTTCCGATTTGATTTTCCTCTGAGTTCAGTATTTTTGTGATTTTACATTTTACTACTTCAAATGGGTCGTCCAAAGTATACTGTCCGTTCATTCAGATATAGTCCTGAAATGTAAAATCTGTACAAACAAATCATCGGAATGATCACCACGAAAAATACTTTTTCGTAGAATTCAGAATTATTTTTTTATGAGCGGGATAAAAGAATAATTTGCTTTTTATATTTTCTTGTTCTACAAAAACTTAAAAGGTGTTATGTATTTTCAGATGACGTTTGTAGTCCAAATATTGACGCTTTGTATTGTAATTGTAAATGTATACTGTCATGAAGAATATCAGAAAAGAATACCTAATGGAAATCGTGTTCCAAATCCATGTTCTAAAATTCAGAAGAGTATTTGGAAAGCAGTAGGACATTTTAACAACACTCATGGAGGTGTAGAAATAAGTTCCTTTGGAAAGGTATCTTTCATCTAAAGAAAATTATTATTTAATTCTCTTTACATACAAATGTTTCTAATTACCGTTTTAACTTACCGTTTCTAATATTGTTCTTTTTGTGTTGACAGTTATTTTGTATGGATTATCCTCGTCCCGAATATCTTAGCAAATATTAAATACCTAAAATAATGCAGTATACAAGTAACAATATGTATTGACTCCTAACTGATTTTTACAATTTTCTGTAGCGCTACAGAATGTTGTATTGTACAAATGTATAGATTTTTTCCGATAACAACTGTCATAAATAATGCATGAGCAAGTGATTTAACAGTGTATCTTAGTGGACAGTATAAAATAAAATTCAAGTTTTTGTTACCATCTTCTGCGATGGTTGACTTCACCCAAAAGAAAACAGCACCTTAGGTAAAATATTTTTCGTGGTTCAGCTAGCAAGCAAGCAAGCTAACCAAAGATATTAACTTTACCTTTACACTCAAACCAATGTGCTGTAACATTCAGAAAAGACCACCGGCTGCACCTACATAACAAGTGTTATTTTTCTTTTCAAGCGCTGGGTTTTTGCTTCTGTTAGTAAACTGCTAGTCCCAAAGATATGGACGTCTTGCGGTATAATGAGAAATTTATCGTAAAATATTAACTATTGGTTGTCAAGTATTGCGGATCGCATCGTGAAAGATCTTGTATCGGATAGTACAATTAAATGTAGTTCTACTTCAAAATCTGTGAAAAAAATTTGCTGTATCGGTCAAAAAGATCCAACTTCCTTTGTAATGCTGTGCGCTTAGTTTTAAAGAAAATCAGTTCGTTTAAAGAAAACACTAACGGAGACAAACTGCCCTATCATAATAATGAAGAAAAAAAATCATGATTTGTATTTATGATGACCATATTCCAATGTTTCATGATATATTTGAAACTTTATCTTTGGTGTTTGAGATATTCCAGTAAAAAAAAGTATATTATAACTTAAAACACTCTTATCATCCTCTGTCTTAAACTAGTAATATAAGATAAAATTGATAAATACTTTGATTTTTTTTGTTTTTATATTGTACCATAACCCTGAGTTAGATATCCAAAATTAAAAACTTCAATATTTTCAAAGGAGTAAATCAAAAAAGAGCTCTAGTAATAGTTTGTCTTACTCAGCTATTCACGTTCACATTTGAAAATTTTTAATCTGAATTTTGAACTTCAGATTTTAATTCATGAAAGATTCCATAGAATATAGAGAGAATTTATTTCAGGATTTTAAGAATTCTAACAAGACATGGACAATTGAATTATGCAATCTTGATTCGGATGGTGATGGTAAAACAAATGGAGAAGAGCTAGGAGATCCAAGCTGTGTTTGGACGCCAGGAAAAGAACCCAAAGTACCAGCAAAAAATCATCCAGGTACAAATATTTTTTATACTGCTATTTTTTTTTATTTTTTTTTGTGAACATATGGTATAGTAAACAGTTTAAAAAAATATGTGGTATGATTTCAAATCAGACAAATCCCCACCAGAGACATAAAAGTTAATGACGCCTATACGTCACCGTACTATCTTTAAAAAGAGCTAAAAATTAAAATTCATATCACATTATCGGTTATTAAAGGACCCCATAATGAAAAATGTAAACCAATTCAAACAAGAAAACTAACAACCTGATTTATGTACAAAGCAATGAACAAAAACAAATATGATAGACAACAACAAACGACTAAGGGACTTATTATTATTTACCTGGGAGGGGGGGGGGGCTGGTCATTTTGAAATCAAACATACAAAATTTCTTGACCCCCCCCCCCATTATTTTACTATTTTTATTTGATCCCCCACTAAATACATTTAAAAAAATTGATCCCCCTCTATTAAACTTGCAAAAATTTTAACATGCAAAAAAACTTATGTTATTTCACGAAAATATTGAAATATCATCTCAGTGGATTGAGTCCAAAACATATTTGAGGGAAAATTGTCTTGAAATATGACTCTTCCATGAAAATAAGTAGCTAAAGCAAGCCAGGGCTTTGAGTAGCATTTTTCTGACTTTTTTTCTATTATAATTTCCTAATTTGTGCTATTAAAGAAAACTTGATCCTAAGTAACTCTAAAAAATAACTTTTTTAGACAGTAACAACACATTATTTACTAAGAGGAATCTATTATATGTCCCTCTCTTGAATGCTGCTTAAACTTAAGTTTTACGTAAGGCATTATTGAAACCTAAATTGAGTCGCTAAACTTTTATATGAATAGTTCATGCATGCTTTCAGCATAAACAGTTCAATTACTCATTAATTGTCACATTTCATTAATAAATGTATAATAGTAACCTTAATATTTTGATTTATTAGCCTAAAAAGTACAAATTTTGAGGGAGTTAGAGGTATAAATGGACCCATATGCATCTTGTAATGAAAACAAAAACATACATTAGTTGTGTTCATCATCTCAGAATTATCTTGTGTATCAATATTCAACTGTTTGAATGCAGATTAGATGAATATTTTATCATTTATTGGAGAATGTTTTGCTCTACACTATATTCTTTCATGATGCGTCATGATTTGTATTTTTGGACAAAATTTTGCACAAATCCCTGTAGATTTCGTTTTAATTTACACTTGATTTCTCTCAAACTATTAAGCTGATTAAAACAAAACTTGTCAGTAATGCTTGTTAATTTAGTGATCAAAGTAAGTGAAATACAAGTATAACGACTGAATTATTCGGATTCTGTAGCACCTATGCAGCTTCCTATATCACCAAATTCTTGTGATGTCTGACTTAATTGTATTTGAATGGTGTTAAAATTATATTTCAATTTGACTGTTGTAATGTTTTCTTGACATTTTGTCTCTTGAAGTATGTGAAATACTTATTTCCTTGTGTAAAAAATATTGATCCCCCACTTTGAATAATTAAAAAAATTTGAACCCCCCTTTTCAATAATCAGAAAAAAACTTGATCCCCCCTGTATTTTGACCAGCCCCCTCTCCCAGATAAAAAATGATAAGTCCCTAAGAAGCCTGATATATGTACACACAATTGAACGAAGATAACATATGATATACAGCAACAAACGACTGACAGCCTGATCAATATATATACAAAACAATGACCAAAGAACAAATATAATGTTTAGCAGCAAACGACTAATAGCCTGATTTATGTACAAAACAATGAACGAAGAATAGATATGATATACAGTAACAAACGACAGCCACTGAATTACAGGATAAAAATCAGTAAAGATCTGAGAGTTCTCACAGGCTATGAGCTTCAAACCATAAACACCTGATAAAAAATCATGTATCTGATACTTTAAATGAAAAATGAACATAGAGAGAAAACGTATCATTATGTTTGAATTAAAACAAAAAACTGTTACATTATCATGGAATCAGTTTCAGTTATATTTCAGTTACAAAAAAATATGTTGTTTTAATACATGACTATTATATTTAATGATTTATCAGTTTAAGTTTATAACATTATCATTCGTGTCTTCATTGTAGGTATTTGTGAACCGGTCGACAGCGTGAGATGCAAACGACAGAACCAAGGATTTTATCAGTGTCCGCAGTTAAACTGAATATGTAGTCTTTGTTGCTTATTAAAATTATTTGTTCAAAGCATTTTCTTTCAGGAAAACTTCCCGTGCTTGATATTGAAATTCTTCGCCGAATTTATTCCCTTAAATTTATATAATCTTCAAACTAAATATTCTTGCCTTGGATTATTTTAAATTGTTGTGTTATTACTTCAATTTCAAACTAAATGTTTTTAAAATATCAAGGGCGAAGTGAGACGCTTCGGACCAGACCAGTTATTTATGATCAACATGTGACATGTTTTATCTATGTGTGTTCATTTAAAAGCCATGGTATATTGAATAAAATAATTTTAAACTTAAAGGCAGCGGACTGGTGGTATTATATGTCAATGAGAGATATTTCCAACGATAGAAAATCCAAAAAAAAAAAGTCATCATTTGATAAGTTAAGACATATTTCCCTGAAATGTTATATATTTCAATATACCTTGCAAATTTAAAAAGTTCATTTATTTCACCTTCAAATATGATGATGATGTCCCGTCAATAACCTTTATAAAAATAAGTGCTTATATCTTAGTTATTCCAATAAACTTCATATTAGTGATTCTTCCGAAAGTATAAGGTCTGTTCCATAAGTTCATCTTAACACAGATAGACTACTACAAACTAGAACAGTTGTATACCGGTTTTCAAAAGTCATAAATCGATTGAGAGAAAACAAATCAGGGTTACAAACTAAACCCAAGAAAAACACATCAACAATAAGCGGAAAACAAAGGAACAACAGGAACACTGAAGTGCAACAAAAATATACACCAACATACATAGAAACGAACTATTTGAAAACAACTGCCATAATGCTGACTTGGTACAGTACATTTTCAGAAAAAAAATGGTGGGTTGATTCTAGTTTTATGGTTAGTTGAACCTCCCGCTTATATGACAGTGTTAAACAGTATCGCTAAAATGACAACACTACGTGCCAGAAATACAGCACAAACACGAGATGAAAAAACTCATCACAGCGAACGCAAGAAAACAAACAATATAATAGACGACACAACATGCAAACCGCAGAAGAACAACGAACATCTTCCATCAACGACGAATTTATACAAAAATTTTCACAATACCAGTCCAAACAATTTTCGTGACAATGATGGTATTGAAAGGAAATTTTATTTATATGTCGTGTACATGTTGTTATTTTGTACAGGTTAGGACTTGTACAAACATTTTATAAAAGTAATTACTTGTATGAGGCCATTATACAAGTTATTACCTGTACAAATACAATTGTACAAGTAATTACTCGTACAATTTTTACTGAGAAAAGATAATAACTTGTACAAATCATTATTCTACCTTGGCCTATTTGATGATCTCAACAAATTACTCGTTTCCCTTTAAACAAATAATACAAATAACGTATGACTAAGGTCTAAAGATATAAATTTTCAACATATGTGTACTTTTTGTATAACAAATACATAAGCACAATTTCAAAAAAAAAAAGTCGAAACTAAGGTGTAAAGTTGCAAAACAGTGTAGAAAAAATATAATATGATAACATAATTAACTTGTGGCATTACAGTAAATCTTCTAATAATTCAGTACTCACACACGTAAGATACAGAGATACAGAGAGAAAATTGGTAATATATAGGAAGCCAAATTAAGTACTTTGAAAATATTTCTTACGGCAGTATGGTGTTTTGAATGTAGCAGAAAAACTCATTCACAAAGGGTCCGAAATTTTGTATTCTTGTACAGTTGACGAACCTTACCCTTCGGTAATAACAGCAAATTTCAAAAGATGATTAAACGATTAAGAAATTGGAGACAATTTTATAATACCAGTGCAAAGAGTAGACAGAGGTCCGATGGACGTAGGAATATCAAAGGAGTTGTGCTGAATATTCCTGAAAATTGATATAAAATAGGAACAAAAGTTGAAATCATGATTGGTTTAATGAGTTGAATTCTAAACAAATATATACTAGTTCAGTGATAATGAACGTCATACTAAACTCCAAATTGTACACAAGAAACTAAAATTAAAAATAATACAAGACTAACAAAGGCCAGAGGCTCCTGACTTGGGACAGGCGCAAAAATGCGGCGGGGTTAAACATGTTTATGAGATCTCAACTCCCCCTATACCTCTAGCCAATGTATAAAAGTAAACGCATAACAATACGCACATGAAAATTCAGTTCAAGAGAAGTCCGAGTCTGATGTCAGAAGATGTAACAAAAGAAAATAAACAAAATGACAATAATACATAAATAACAACAGACTACTAGCAGTCAACTGACATGCCATCTCTAGACTTAAATTAAACTGATTGAAAGATTATGTCTTCATCATATGTATATCAGGCACAATCCTTCCCATAAGGGGTTTAGTATCATATCATCATAACATATATGAGAAGAACATATATAACCCGTGTCATGCCAACAACTGTTTTTTTTTTTAAATTAATGTGTTTAGTTCCGATGCAAAGACCCTATAAGTGAATCAATATTAACACCAAAATTGAAATCTTTAATGACCTGACAACAGTATCGTAACTATATCCCTTCTTATAAGTCTATCTAAAAGTTTTGTTAGCTTCTGAGGTGAATTTACATTTACTTAAATTTTTGTGCTTTATAAAGAATATTTCCATAAAAAAATCACTTTGTCATTTTGCACCAGTGACAAAAAAAAATGAATTTTTGAATGTAGCAGAAAAAAATGACTTTGTCACTTTGCACTAGTAGTCCATAATTTTTGGCAACAAGCTGAATATGATCAAGATGTCATGTTATCTTATGTTGTTACTTTGGTCCGTCTTTTGTTTGTAATCTTCTTACATTTGAAAAATAATACTAATACACACTTAAAAAAGAAAAAAAAAACAAAGTTTACATTTCAAAAATACATACACTGAATAATGTACACAACATATATATGGATTACAAACAATAAGACATAACACATTACCCAACAGAAACCTTAACAGAAACATCAAAAATAAATACAGAGACACATCAAATAGCAATGAAAATTCACACTCGGTATTATAGTCATATTCGGGGAATGGCCAAAAAAGTAGGTTCAGTAAGACCCCTTTTTGGCCCAAAAACATAGCAGTTTTACAAAATTGTGAAATTGTAGTCTTTTCGATATGTATTGGAAAGTAGAATGCTTCTGCTACATAAATATAGGCTGATTTTGACCATACAATGTACATATATCGGGTACAAGCTTCATTAAGTCATGCTAAATTACTGAAATATTCACAATTTTAGCATTTTAGTTAAATTTTTGACGGTTTTCGTCTTAAATGAAAGTGGCCGCATTCATGTTCATTCAAAATATTGAAATGCAAGTTGTATTTGATAATACATAACATATATAAAGGTTTAGGATGAACACGGATGCGGCCACTTTCATTTTTGACAAAAAGCATCTGAAAAGTGACTTTTTGGCATATTTGATAGATTTTTTATATTTAAGCTTGAATCGGAGCGTTTTTAAGGACTAAATCAGTTACCCTTGTTCACGAAAAGTAATCAAATCCATTAAAATAGACACTTAAGTGTTTAAAAAGTGTTCAAAATCTTTCGTTAGATGAATCTGAAATTTGAGGCCAATATCGACCCTTACCAGACCTACTCCTTTGTACTAAGCAGATATACGACATAGATGTTAAACCACAATCTGAGACATGGTAAATATATCATAAGTTAGATTATATACAGATAAAGCAGTTACTGATTCGGAAAAAGAATATTCGATATTCTTGAAATAAAAAAAAAACTGAAACTAATGTTGAAAAGAAACTGACAATGCAATGAAAAAACAATAAAATCAACGAAAAGGCAAACAACAGTATACAAAAACAAGATAGAAATCTAAATACAGAGCAATAAGAACCCGATTGAAAAATAGGATGATCTGAGGTTCTCCGGAAAAGAAAGCAGGTAAGTAGAATTCTGGTGAAAAGTCCCGCCATGGTAGTCATAACAATTGGAACATATCCGTCGTGATCTGTGAAACAGATATTTAATAACGACCAAACAACACGTGATGACATCCGTAAAATTTTCATGATTCCAACTTAACCACTAGGAAATTTTGGTTCAGTAGCTATCTTCTTGTGTACCCCAGCCCACTATTAACTTGGAGATATATATAATCCATATACAAGCGCTGATGAATTCTACTACTTAGAAATGGAAAGTTCACAATTGAGTTTAATGACTTTTTTCCCCCTGATCGACATTCAATGTCAATTTCTAGATGTAAGTCAAAATATAAGGCAGACTAAACTGTATCTGTAGTATCCATTATTTCAAGTTCGACTTAATAGATGAGTTCAACATAGATACAAGTATTTGGCTTTTAAAGTGTCAGGCAATCATCTGTATAGCGGAATGGGTAGCTAGAGCTAGCTTCTTTTCATTTATTCTAAGAATCTCCTTTGCTTCTTTTAATATCTTATTTTAGGCTTTGCTTCTGAATGAATAAGGGGTATGTAATACACAGCTATCACCCAGAAGTGTCAGATAGATTGGAGGCAGCATTTAATTTAAGAGACACTTTTTGTCTTCCATGATGTCCATTGTTACCGTTTTATCAGGATTGTGGTACTTCATTGTCTCTTGCAATTACTTTTCTGGAAAAAAAAAGATCAATAAGATACAAATTAAGATAACAAAACTGAGGAAGGTGAACGAACTCCAAAAGTAACTAGACAGAATAAGGGTTTCCTGCCCATGAATACACGCTCAAACTTTAAATGAAAAGCAAGTAAGATGCTGTTAATACTTCAGTTTCTTTATGTATATCTCTTTCATATTCATTTGATAAAATTTACTGTTTGCAATAGCATGAATTGTTCTATATAATAAGAATGTTCTTATCCCGGGCATAAAAACAATGCCGTATTTGGCGAAACCTTTTCAACTTTTTATCTCCAGTGCTGTACAACTTTGTACTTTTTCACTTTCGATCTTTTATATCTGGGCGTCACTTGTAAGTCCTGTGTGGACAAGGCGCGTTTTTGGCGTATTGAATTTTAAACCTGATGCTTTTTGTTATCTATTAATCATGTTTTTCTTTGTCTAATATGTTCTCCTATTTATTTGTATTGTAGTCCTGTAATATTATGTTGTCATTTCAATGTTATATTTAACTTTGCCATTAAAGTGCGAGGTTTGGCATGCCACAAAACCAGGTTCAACCCACCACTTTTATTCCCCTTTAAAAGTGTCCTGTACCAAGTCAGGAAGATGGCCATTGTTATATTATTGTTCGTTTCTGTGTGTGTTGCATTTTAACGTTGAGTCGTTTGTGTTTTCTCTTATTTTTGAGATATTGAGATCAGACGTGGCACGGTACTTGTCTATCCCAAATTCATGTATTTGGTTTTCATGTTATATTTGTTATTCTCGTGGTGTTTTGTCTGATGCTTGGTCCGTTTCTGTGTGTGTTACGTTTCGGTGTTATGTCGTTGTTCTCCTCTTATATTTAATGCGTTTCCCTCGGTTTTAGTTTGTTACCCCGATTTTGTTTTTTGTCCCTGGATTTATGAGTTTTGAACAGCGGTATACTACTGTTGCCTTTATTTACAATGTATATGAAGAGAGACTACTTTCTGTTCTGAAAACCTATTTACTTTTCACACTTATATTTGGTAGCATTTATTGGTAAGTGAATACGCAAGAATCGATGATTTATTGGTTTGTCAATAACTTAGGGTAGACAAGAGCTATTTACTTACCCTCAATTTCAGTTTTGTTTTGCAGCACTGGTTAGATTGTTGATGAAACAAGTGGATTAGTAACTGTAGATACTCAAGAACAGCCTGACAACTCCTCAGATTTGATGTTGTTTTGTGAAGTTTTAGTTTTCTGTTTAATGTTTTATGGTCTGCTGCTTGACGTTTTTGTCGATAAGTTAACGTTTCATTTTACAACTGAACTTGAATAAAGGAAAAGTTTTAAGAGCATCTTAGAAAATTTAGTTTTTGTTTTTGTGTTACGTTTTTCTTCATACGGTATGAATCAAAACGATTCTATCTTTTAACATATATTTCGCTTTTCAATCTTTTGGTTCAAGCGTTTCGATAAAAAGAAATTCAAGTAATAGCGCTTCTGAAGCACAAAATTTATAAAATGTTATTTTCAATTTAAAACCTACACAAATGTACTTTCTGAACAAGGCGTTATATTGAAATAAACAATGGACAAAGACTGATGCAAAATTTATTAAATTAATGTACTGAGAAAGGATTTCCCGTCACAAGTTTGTTCTTCTCTACTCGGGATACCTGATCAATTCAGTTTTTTTTCTATAAGAGTACACAAGCTGGAGAGCATGTCACAATATGGTATTTGTCAATCTGAGACTAGGAAATGTGTAACATTTTGGCATAGCAACAGAAAAAACTCGAAACAGCTTTCTAGACCTGACATCATTCTCATAACACATGAAGGAATGTTCGTGCCAGTAAACTTTAAAATTTTGTATTTATTCTTCTGGTTGAAAAGCTTAATGTTTGTTTCACTCGAGATATACAAGTCATTGCAGGACTAAAGGGTATTAAAGTCATTTTCTTTAAAGATTCATACAATTTTGATGACTTGATTTTCAAAAACAATAATGCTGATTTCTTGTTCTAGTATATAATAGACTGATTCTTGAAGTACCTGAACCAGTGCATGTTTTTTATCTTTCTGAAACAAACACATTATTATATACCAGCATAGATTTTATCTTGACACGCGTCTTAAACTTTTATATGTCGACGTATAAACTGATAAGAATATTTGATCGTGGTTCAATAACCCATACTGGTGTGTGGCGGCATATTGGTGGATCCGGTAAATATCTTAAATCATATATATATAAATTAAATATAATTCTCAGTGTGATTTTTAACGACAGCGTCCGCATTTCCACACCATTTTAAATATATCAATACATATTCTGATAATGATTTTATTATTTAGATAAAGATAGATGGTCTTTTCTTATTTCAGAATGATTACCTTTACACTGCTCTTGGCTATTGCGTCTGTTGCCAATGGCGCAACACAAGGAGTTAAAATCACACAAACTTGGAATGGTGGTTTCCATGGGACTTTTACAATTGTTCCAGATCACACGGTGAATGGATGGAGAGCACATTTCAAATGCGACAGGGGCCTTGACAAGTTTGAGGTGAATACCTTTTAATTTGGTTTCTCCCTATCTAAAATGGGTGCATTCAATATTGTATATTTTAAGTGATTGACTTTTATTATTTTTTCTTTCTGATGCTAAAAGTCACAAGTAAGTCACTGTTCTTGTCGAATGTAAAATCACAAATATACTGAACTCCGAGGAAAATTCAAAAGGGAAAGTCCCTAACTTAACGGCAAAATCAAAAGCTCAAACACATCAAACGAATGGATAACAACCGTCATATTCCTGACTTGATACAGGAATTTTTCTTATGTAGAAAATGGAGGACTTAAGCTGGTTTTAAACCTAGCTAACCCTCTCACTTGTATGACAGTCGCATTAAATTCCATTAAATAGACAACGATGCGTGAACAAAACAAACCGACATAATATGTAAAAATATCAAAAATAGATGTACAGCAGTCAACTTTGTGTTATAATCTTTATCACTATAAAAACAAACAAATATGTAACAAAGAAGGAAAATATACCATGCTGCTGTTGTATCTGTATGTCACGTCTAGTAATAGTTCAAATAATTAGTTCCCCAGGAACAGTATTTAATCCGCGGTATCTTGAGATATTTGAATTATTAATTCGCTTAAACACCTTTACTGATGATCAGATTGATGCTATAGTCAAAGATAGAAATAAGTTCTACGAATATCAAAGAATATGTCTAGAGTTTCATCACATTTGAAAATTAATCATAGACTGCGATCAGAGATTCAGTTCATGGACTGTCACAGTACTCAACATTAGTTGCTAGTTTTGGTTTTCTATCAAGGGTGAAACATCAATTAAAAACAGAAGTGTATGTAGTGTTTTTATATTAAGATTCATTGCCTTACCTGACCAAGACGCGCTCAAAAACATTATGAACTCAACCAGAACTTTTTTCATTTAACACTGATAAACATGATTGTATTGTAATAAACGACTAAAACTCGATACTTTGTGTTGTGTTACTTTTATGCTCAAAATCTATATCGAAGGCGCCCATACAAAGTAACGTCATAAACATAAGACGTAACTACGGGAAACATAACGTTAACATTTGCATTATATTCTCAACATACTGGGGGGCCGCAAAAGTATATCTTTGCATAAAATTGAAATATTTCTTTAACTGTCCATATATGAAACGGAAAAGTATGAGGGCAATTATTGTCTCTTGGAATCACTATGATAAAATTAAAAATTAACAGTCTCTATAACGATTTTCAAATCGAACACAAAATTAATGTCTAGAAGAATTTGTCCAAGTTTTAAGATGTCTTTCTCATTGGCACTATTCTTCTTGTATCAACTTCATTCGTCTCATCTGCTGTATTTGGTAGGTCCTCTTTGCTGATCTCTAGCGGATAAAGTTTGACGATCTGGGAAAATTGCTTTTTTTCACCGAGTTCGTGGTTTTTCTTCACGAACTTGCCCAATAACTCCGAAACGGATGTTGATTGTGTTGTCTCTACCCTTTTTATGTAACTCTCTAACGTTATCAGTCTCTGTTTTGTAATTACTTTTTTTGGTAAGGTATCGTGATCATGTTTCCAGGGCAACTTTGGTACGTATCTATTTTCATGAAATTCTACTGATGTGTTTTGGTACATATTATCTTCATCATGTTGTGTATCGACTTCTCCTAGTGACTCTACTTTAAACTCTTCCGGTTTCTGATTTGCCAAAATAGTGGCAATTCCTACTGCGCCCGATTTCGGACCAGACAACAGGTAACCAAGTTTAGATTTAACAGCTGTCGGACCTTTTCCTCTAATAATGGCATCTTCTATAAAATCCTAGTAAAAATAAGCACCTATCAGTAAAGATATACTAAAATTGTTGTCGTTCGTGATCGGGTGTGCTAATCTTAATTCTTCTATATGTTTTCAATCTCGTGTTTTATTTGCACTATAATTTGTGATCGGACTTGCTATAGTAGGAACTACTAAAACTTCAATGGGTATTTTCTCTCCTTCTATTGGTTCAACATATATAATTGCTCTCGGTAAGTGTTGAACTTTAGTGCTTGTATTTCCAAATGTCGAAAGATTAATTACTTCGGTACCTTCTGTCTTAATATCTAGTGTTGAAGATAATTCCTCGGTAACGAAAGAACGCTGTGCTCCTTCATCGAACAATATATTCGTATTCATTCCTTGGTGTTCACTCCAAACGGGTGCTACGGCGGTTTTCAGTAATATGCTAGAAGGGATTGCATCGTGGACGAATAAAAACTTGTGGCAGTGGCATCAATTTCATTGTTGACTACGGCGTTAACTGACGTATCATATCTACTTACATTAGCGGTTTTATCAAAGTACGATCTGTCGGTATGTTGGGTACACATACTAGTATGGTGATTCTTGTTACAGAATCTGCAACGAAATTGAGATCTACATTCACATGCGCGGTGCGATCCCAAGCAATTAAAGCATAAGTGATTGTGTTTAATAATTGTTATCCGGTGTTCATAATCTGGAACTTTTAAGCATTTTGCGGGGTCGTGCATATCGTTGCAAAAAATACAAGGTTTCTGCCGAATGTTTGTGCTTTGGCGGTAATCTCACTATCTTGTGTTCGCGGATAATCTCTCGTATCGGCGCTTGTAAATAATGACGCTATAGACGGTAAATTTTCATTTACTTCATCGGTTTCAAATCTATCTTGTATTTGCGTGTAATCTCTATTATTGGCGATAGTCAAACATGACGCTGTAGACGGTAAGGTGTCAATAAAAACATCGGTGCGTTTCTCTCCAGCTTCTAAAATTGTGATTTCTTTCAATATCCCATATCTTAATCCTTTTAATTCCCAATTATCGGTTCCGTTTTCTCTGGCTAAGTTTTGTCTTACAGCTGACGGTAGCTTATTCAAGATGATTGGGATGAGCAGTGCGCCATATGAATCTCCCGATCTGCCTAACGATTCTAGGCCTCTTATATATGCTTCTTGTTTGTCGTAATAATTACGGAGGCTAATAAGGTTGTATTGTGGTGCTGGAAGGTCTAACAGGGCTTGCATGTAGGCATTCGTGATTTTGTGTGGCTGACCAAAACGTTCTTTTAACAATTTTAAAGCTTCCGTATAATTATTATTTGTGAGCGGTAGTCCATCAATACATCGAGCGGCTTCATTACTAAGTTGCGATTTCAAATATGTGAACTTCTGTATGTCGGTGAGTGTGAGATTATAGTGTACAGATGATTCGAACGAGTCCCAAAAAGTTTGCCACATGAGTGTTTCTCCTGTAAATGTAGGTAAGGTGAGTTTCGGAAGTTGGTGATTTTGTGTAACGTTGGGCGGAACATGGTACATTTGTTGTTGAACAGAGCTAAACGCATTTTCTACTGAACTATCCTGATTCGTATTTCCGTTGATTGATTAGGCAAGGTGGTTATATTCGAAGTTGGTGACTTTGAGTATTTTTTACGTATGTGTCTAATTTTAGTATTCAGAAAGAATTTATACTCATCTGTCTGTAGTATTTCATCTCTAACATCCTCATCCTTTGTTAAATTAAGAATTTCTTCATCCAAAGCACTAATAATCTTCTGTTTTTGCGAAAGTGTTTCTAATAATTCTGTACTTTCTTCTATCTCCAAATCCTGCTCTTCTTCCGTTTTTCTCAAAAGTCTTGTTACAGCACTTTTATGGCCTGCTCTCACCGCTTTCAGTTTACTTTCCATGGCGTCACGACACCAAAATGTATTGTAATAAACGACTAAAACTCGATACTTTGTGTTGTGTTACTTTTATGCTCAAAATCTATATCGAAGGCGCCCATACAAAGGTACAAAGTAACGTCTGTTGTTTGCTCTATGGTCGGGTGGTTGTCGCTTTGACATATTCACCATTTCCTTTCTCAATTTTATATCATAAACATAAGACGTAACTACGGGAAACATAACGTTAACATTTGCATTATATTCTCAACAATGATCGTGTATTTCTATATAAAAAAAACCCAACAACATTGGTACACATTAAGTGAAAACAATAAAGATTTGATGTAGGAAACTGTTGGTATTTGTAAACAAAATCAAAATCAGAGAGAACATTTTATATAGACATCAAAATAAAGCTTAATGGTTGTAGTGATCACCAACAAATACTCGATTATATTACTAAACAATTTTTTTATCTATCTACAAGTATATTTTTTTTTCACAGACGTGGAATGCTAACATAGTAAGCAAACTAAACGGTAATACAGATTTTGTCCTTACCAACAATGCTGGTAATGCACACATTCAGGGAGGGCAAAGTGTGGATTTCGCATTCAATGGATTTGTCGCAGGGAACCCCCCAACCTGTACGATTAGTTTGGAAGGACAAACAACATCTGGTGGAAATGGAGGAACTGTTAGTCATACAACACAAAGTCCAAATAATCCTGCAGTGTCATCAGGTCCATTGAATCCAGTAACACATGCTCCAAGTCATCTGGGTAAGAAGAAAAAAATAGAACCTTTATATCGGATGTGAATTTGATAAATAAATATATATATTTTTAAAGTCATATGAAACGAGTGACTGGTGAAAAATAATGTTTATCAAATTCTTGAACCAATAAATGTATATATCAAAAACTAAGTTTTCTGTGCACGATTTTATCATTTTTTGTGCAAAAATATCGTATACGGCAATTTGTTTTCTCTCTATCTGTTATAATGTGAAAATATGGCAGCTCATTAATTGTCGTGTTTTTAAGCCGTATTTTACCGATTGTCACCTTTTTAGTAAACAATCAACAAAAAAGCATGGATATTGAGCACGTGTATAGCATGTACAATCAGGTAATAGTTTATGCCAGTGACTGATCCATGTGTATTGCGATCACATGACTTAAACTTCTTCTATATGTGGTAAATTAAATGATTTTCTTCCAAAAAAAGTTATATGTACATAAGTTTAATAATAAAAACAATCCATTCTGTTATAAAAACATGTGCATGATTTTCTTTTTAATTTGAGGTTTCATATGACTTTAATTTTACACTCTTTTTTACTTTTGACCTGTTGTCCTTATTTTTCTAATTCATGTTAAACTAAATCGACAAATACGCCTTCGTTAAAATTGTAAAAAATATTATTATTATTACAAGCAATTTTACATGTTTTTTCTTGAGAATTTATTATAACCTAGAAGCATTATATTTGAAAAAAACATTTCTATGCCACAGGACGAATACTTATAATAGTCTTTAAAAAATAGAAATCTATGTTGATTCTACTTCTACTTAATGTTAATCATATCACAACAACAAATACGGCACTGAAAACTATTTTGAAATTAAAGGAAATTGTTACCTTTCTAGGAGGAGCCCATGGTGCGCACATGAAGCACGATTACGGAGAAGCGCTTAAATTGTCAATGTTGTTTTACTATGCACAACGATCTGGTCGGATATCTGGCACTTTCAATCCAGTTCCATGGCGAGGTGACTCGGCAGTAAATGATGGCGATTCAGGCCATGATTTATCGGGAGGGTGGTATGACGGTAAGTATTAAATACGGTACACATGTGTCGGGCTTAAGTTGTGATGGTAGGTTTTCGAATGCATTCGCATGCAATATGTTTTCGATGGAATGTTTTGATGATATGTATCACATTGGATGAACAATGCAAACTATGTCTGGAGGATATATATGATGTTAGCTATATATATAGGTATCAAAGTAAGTTCACAAGTCATAATTTGTGGATAGGATGGTATGACAAATTTGTACATATGACATGACTTGTCAATTGGTTGATTGTTAATAATTATTAAAGTGAGTACGCAGCACATGAATAGAAGATAGTGATAACAAATTGGGACAAATGACATGAATTATCAGGATGTGGTTTGTCGACAGTTATGTAATTGGATACCCAGAGTATAATAATAAAAAAGTAGTGAAAGATACATAATGGACATTCAAACTCATAAATAGAAAAAAAAAAACACCACCATGGCAAAAAAAAAAAACGAAAAAAAATTAAAAGACAAACAACCGTATACAACACACAACATGGAAAACTTAAGAATAAGCAACCAAAATAATTGGAAATTCCAAACTTAAATTTTTTTAGAGCCGATAAACCTGGACAAAAATTATACCAAAATCGGACATTTAGTAATCATAGCTTTGCATGTGAGAGATGTGTTTCTAAATTTAAAACAATTTCCAAATTTTTGTGTTCAGAAACACATTATCTGTTGGTAAAATCGAAATATATCGTATGAGAATATCAACAACAGAAGTTGGCCTTCGCAGAACAAACAAATAGACCTTTTTCATCAATTGGTCATATTATATTATATATTTTTATTATTACAAATTGCCTACTTCATTTGCTTTAATATTTTATATCAATCATATTATGTACTTTGTTAAACCTATTTTTAATTTACTTTACATTATGTTTAAAAATTACATTGTAATTATTCTGCTCATTTTGGGCGCCGTGATTGGCAAATAAAATATTTGTTTGTTTGTTGTTTGTTCAGAATTTGACAATTGCTATTAATTATAGAAATCGTGTATGTGTAAAGGCACTGGCTTCTGTTTTCAACATAATATCGCGCTAATTGAATCATTAAACCGAAGGTCATATAGGGGTAAACTTCTTATAGGCAGTATTCAAAAAAAATTAAATCACAAAAAATGATTGCACATTTATTAGAACATACTCACCCCTTCTCGTCCAATGAAAAGTCAATTTTCCCCCTCTAATTTTCATAGAACATGGTTTTTCATGCACTATGACATGCTATACATCAATGAATTTTCATTGTCAGTTAATTATGAAAGTGAACTCTAATAATAACTGAACTAACGAAGTGTTCAATCCCCTAAGGCATTTTCCATGGGAAAAGAGCCTACTGAATAAAGATGAAAGATCAAAGAAAAACAAAACATTTTGAATTTTGCAATTTTTTATACATTTTCCAATGATACACATATATAGAATAAACAAAAACAATTTGGGTAAAGATGTAGTTAAAAGTAAAATCACAAAAATACTGAACTCCAAGGAAAATTCAAAAAGGAAAGTCCGCAACCAAATGGCAAAATCAAAAGTTCAAACACATCAAACAAATGGGTAACAAGTGTCATATTCCTGACTTGGTATAGGCATTTTCTTATGTAGAAAATGGTGGATTGAACCTGGTTTTAAAGCTAGCTTAACCTCTCACTTCTATGACAGTCGCATCAAATTCCATTATATTGACAACGATGTGTGAACAAAACAACAAAAACAATAAGTAAAAATCTCGTAAATAGTCTAATTCGGTAGGTCACATTCGTGAAAAGGGAACGGGATTGTAGTTACGACACAAGGAACATATCCGATATCATCTGTGAAACGGATATTCAATAACGGTCAACCAACTCGGTATGGCGTCCGTAAAATTTACAAAGTGATGATTGCAACTTCACCATTTGGAACTCTTTGTTTAAAAATGAAAATTCACACAATTTGGAAGCTGAAATCATCTCTGTTGTCGTAAGGTTTTCTTTTCAACCGACCCTCATAGTCAACTTCTAGATATAAGTCATAATCAAATAGCAAAATCAAATGCTCAAACACATCAAACGAATGGATAACAACTGTCATATTCCTGAATTGGTACAGGCATAAAATAGTACTTAATTAATTCATATACCTGACATTTGAGGGATTTTTTTTTCTTTTAAGAAAACAGTGCCAGACTGCTGATATATAAAGCAAAGATTCTTTTTCGGAGAAACACAATACATGTAAATTAATCAATAAAAAAGTAAACATTCAATGTTGAATGGTCTGAATTTAAATATTTATACAGAGAGTTTTATATCTAAATAAAAAAGTCAAATTTCAAAAAGGGGAATTGAATAACATTGTGTTGCTTTTTAAAATAAAAAAAAAATCTCAAGATATATAAGTATTAAACTTACCGGAAGCGGAAGAAAAACCATTTATCCATTCGGGCCTCACAAACTATGTCCAAGTTTTTTCATTCATCCACTGGAATGATGATTATCTATGTTTTACATTTAGTTTATTATAAAAAGTGAACTCTTATTTAGGTTTGAATATTACAATGGGAAAAGATAATTTTGTAAGGTCACTCGAAAGTGTGAATATGTTCTAAATTGGTCATACAATACTTAGCTCTATATAGAAGTGAGAAATATTAACCCAGTGTAATAATAACAGTGACAGTAAAATTAAATGATATGAATTACAATGCGCAATTTATGAACGCCCGTTTGCCAAGTTCATGTTAACAAACGTTTTCTTTCAGCGGGGGATCATGTTAAATTCAATTTACCCTTGTCACAGTCTGTCCATGCCCTAGTATACGGATTTGAACGGTTTATGGATGGATATGACGCACTTGGAAAGAAAGATGAGATGTTTGACATGTTAAAATGGCCACTCGATTACTTCATGAAATGTTGGATTCCAGATCAACAAATTTATTACTTTCAGGTAGTTATTTATGCCACCCATTAGTGATACTCTAAAATGACATTTTGTTCAATTATTTTATTGTTTAACCTACACATTAACAGAAGAGGTGAATAAGGAAAGCAATAAAACAATATTTTCAAATGGAGAAAGGGAATAGCGGGTAGCATTGATAGTTTCATGTAAAAATATGTGCGCGTTTGCAATCAATTTGACACATCTAAGTCATTGATGTACGTTGGAAAGTTGGAAATTTACTAGTCATTAAGTTTTATAGTTTAGCATCTTCAAATTAATTTTTTTAATCTGTTTTTATATTTAAGGTTGGCGATGGTCACCAGGATCATGCTTATTGGGGACCACCAGAAAATATGCATATGTGGAGGCCAGCACTGAAGCTCGATGCAGGTCATGGTGGGAGCGACGTTGCTGGTGGAACTGTCGCAGCGCTTGCATCAGCCGCCGTCATATGGAAGCAAAAAGGTACACATTTATTATTTCATTGTTTTTCCTTCCAATTGTATAAAAACAGAAGATTCATTTGGTGATTGCTTTATTACACATCAGCACCAAAAGGTGGCGATTTAATGACGTATAAAGGTGAATAAACAATACGTTATTTTGATTGTAAGATTCATATTTGTTTTTTTTACAAGAACAGAAGAAAGCTAAATGTTGAAGCCTTAATTGCTTAGACAGAACAAAGCGGAATCTTGCAGTATTACATATATTAGAGAGAGAGCATGCAGATTTTCGCAGGTGTAATATTTCGCGATTTTCATTGAAAAAGGCATACGAACTATTTTGTCGGTTATGATTTTGGTGGATTCAAAACTTTATCGATACCTTTGCATGTACAACTTCAAAATTTATTTTGGCGATTTTGTTCCATCCTCAAAAATAAGCTAAAATTTATACCCCGCGAAAATAACCCGCTATATAGTATGTTATTCTTCAGTACACTTTCATGGTTATCTTAAATCTAAAATAAATGATTATGTTGATCATAACAGATGCCGGATACAGTACGAGACTCCTGTCAGCAGCGAAGTCGTTATATGATTTTGCTAACACTCATCGCGGTGTGTATACACAAACTGTACCTGCAAGTAAAGACTTCTATGGGTAAGATTACTGTAAGATTATCAGCTTCAGAGTCCTATTGATTATGAGTTTATAAAAACTTGCAAATTAGTACTAAGTTTCAATTAGAAAAACCATCCATTTAAAGTCACATAATTTAAAACTTACTTTATTTCACTCAAAGTTTCAGATAATTCAACGAGCGAAACAAAACAAAGTTACTAGTTAAGATACGAGACATAAGACTACGTGGAAAAGGAAATCAACTGAACGATTCATATGAGATATCTTGTTTGTAGCAGTGTTGAGAAGCCATGATTGTTTTGAAGCATCTCGTTAATATATATTCAAGAAAAATAACTCATGCACAATCAGTTCGTTAATAAAAAAAAGTTGTGAGTTCCTGTCTTCCGATAACTACTTTATGTTGTCTCATCGATTTCTTTTGTAGTATTGTCAATTGTTAAATAATAAATATGTTCAGTTTTGTTAGTGGATCAAGACTTAATTTGTCCTTCGTTTGTCTAATAGATCTGACAATTATCGTGATGAAATGTGCACGGCTGCTGCAGAATTGTACAGAGCAACAAAGGACGCTAAATACCTGAACGACGCCAAAGGATTCTACCAGGCCGACGTGCCATGGAGTTACAACTGGGGAGATAAGACAGTCATGTGTCAGGTAAATATCTTTCTCTACAGATCTTTGACGAAACACCTGATATTACTTCGAGTTCAAAGGCCTGTCATATATAAAATGTAAATTTTAATTTGCAATATGGTTCAATTGTTTTCTTTCTTTTTTATTTTGTTCTTTCGTGTCTTTTGGCTTTTCATTTTGAGGTGGGTTTTTTTCTTTTTTCATCCGACAAATATTTTTTTGTTGACCCTTCGTATCATAACTATCTTCTCAGCATTCGTATTTAACATCGAGTTATTTTAATATTATAGAAATCATGTAGCAAAATTGTATATACATCTTAGTATGTATTTTTTTTCTCTTTTTTTTATTGTAAATAAAAAGAATCGTTGGGTTTTAATTTTTGCTTTTATTAAATCTTCATTCTACAGTTACTTTTGTTTGAAATAACTAAAGAAGCAAAATACAGACAAAATGTAGAAGCTTTTGTGACGTCATAGTTGCCGGGTAATGGCGTACCATACACACCTTGTGGACTTGTATTTAGAAACGAATGGGGAGCAAACAGATATGCAGGTAAAGACTCACCAAATAATTTTGTTTATAGTTCTATCTTAGTCATTGAAAGTAAGTATAAGTTGATACATGTAGTCTTATGTCAATGGGCTTCACAAAAATATGTCTCTAATTTGGTGAAAGGGTATATTTTGTGTTTGAAGTATTTTTTCTTCCTTTTCTCATAAAATCTTGTTTGGGCAAAATCTATCTTTTGACATTGACTACTGTCATTTGGCATGAAGGTGTATCACCATACAAATGTGCTTTCGTTTTGATCATGACCTTATTATGACCTCGTTCTTTCATTAAAAGATCGAATAATTAGTTTGAGGGTCATTTTCTTGTCCGGATAATATTGTTAATTCTTTTATATTGACATACTTTTCATGTAATGCACATGTTTTTTCAACAAACAATCGGTATTCCCATCGGAACCAACTGTGCTGCTCTTCTTACAAACTTGTTCCATTATTTAAATAAGCCTTACTTGAGAATATAAAAAGAAGCGACCGTTATCCTTTTACTTCAAGTTTCAAAGTTTGGTGACTATGTTGAGAATTCTATCACATCGACTTGATATAAGAGATATAATAGACATAGTTAAATATGCTTCATATCTTGAAATCAATATAGAATTTGACCATGGAAGTATGTTTAGAACAAAACTGTACGACAAGAGACGATTTCCAGCAGCGCTGGAGAACTTATCTCCAAGTTGATACAATATTCTAGAGCTTAAATTTCTAATATTCGTGCACTTGATAGAATGTTGCTACTTAAAACGACCGATGCCACATGTACAGCATTATCTGCTTACCATTGGTTTTTTTTCTTGTGTACTGTTATTTGTCTGTTTGTCCTTTTCTTTTTGGCCATGGCGTTGTCAGTTTATTTTTGATCTATGATTTTGACTGTCCTCTGGTATCTTTCGCCCCTCTCTTGATTTAATAGCTTACTTGTGTGTAGCAACCATCTATCAAAGAAATCATGATAGGAAAAACAAGTCCGGGAAAATTGTATCAATTGGGAGATATATACCCGTATGAAGGCGCTGCTGGAATGTTGTTACATAGATTTAGAAAGTTCACAATTGGGAAGCCGAAATCATCTCTTGTGTCGTAATTTATTTTTTAAACCGACCTTCATTGTCAATTTCTAGACGTAATTCAGACTTAACTGTATCTGTTGTGTCCTTTATCTCTAGTTAGATGAGATGGATGCGTTCAACACAGTCACCAAACTTTGAATTATTTAGTGAGAGAACATCATCTTTATTGCGGTAAAAAGAGGAACACAATTAGTTCCCATTGGAATGCCGACAGTCTGTTGAAAAACACGTCCTCCAAACTTTACAAATATGTTGTCAATAAAAAAAAACAAGCATCTTGCTTGATAAGATTAGTTTCAGAATTTTTTTTGTTTGAATCAGAGTGATTCTTTACAATAGTTATCAAAGGTACCATACTTAAAATGTAATACGCCAGTACAAAGTAGGATGTATCCCTCCCCAAGAAAAGATACTTGTATCTACGTCTGCCATTCTTTTTTTATTAAACAAAGCATTACCAAATCTTTTAATTTGTCTTTCAATTTGGAATTGGGAATACTTGTGTAAAGTGTAGAAAAGTCAAATGTTTTAATACTATTGCAAGATAAAATAGTTTTAGATTGTATGTACTCTAAAAGATATTTACATTTTTTAAATACCCACATCTGATTCACGTCCGCTAAAATAGGCTGTTATACAATTACTTCGAAGCCCGGTTTTGATTGCTGATAAAATAGATGTTTATAATTTAGAAAGAGGTTTTGTAATTGATATTCGGATTTGTGGAGTACTTTCAAATCATAGCTTCACAAGAATGTCATAATTTTAATGAGTTTTATGTTTATTAATTAGGCAATGGTGCATTTATTGCTGTTGCCGCAGCAGTGGCTGGTATAGGTGGCGATAGTTATCTGAAGTGGGCTATGACACAAATGAATTACATGCTGGGTGACAATAATTACCACATGAGTTATGAAATAGGGTTTGGTAACAATTATCCACGCCATCCACATCACAGAGGAGCGTAAGATATGAATACATATATATTATCATACAGATATTTACAAAGTGGTAGTAAAAAAAGAGGTGAAAATCCCTCATATGACATACTATCCTAACCAAACCTGTCATAGTCCGTGCAATAAAATTTCTACAGTGCTACAAATGAGTACGATTTTTACAAATTAAAGGTTATATAAAAATCATTTTCTATTTTTTTTTTCATAAAGACTATTCCTAAACCCTTGTAATATAGAAGTAAAACAAAACATTTTATCGTAGTATATACGGGGCGCCGAATGGGACTCTTGTGGTTTTGTACAAAATTCAATTCTGTCATAACAAAACCATTTTTGTCTTACAAAACTATGTGATACAGACTTGTTTTATGAGTCCCGTTCGGCGCCCCGTAGTATAGTTTACCGTTATTAATATATCTTCTGTGTTTTAAATTTTAAGAAATGCTGTTTGATGGCCGATGAGAGAACTATATGATTCATTAAAGACAAGAAACCAGAGATGATAACAATTACAGGTTTGACCTACATCAATGAAAGTAATTATATGTTTTAACATCATTTATATTACCAATTTTATAGTTCTTTTGGGCATGAGTTAAAAGGTGGATTAGTTGGTGGACCAGGTCAGCATGATGATTATGTGGATAAACAAGACGATTATGTGAAAAACGAGGTGGCTTGTGATTATAATGCAGGTTTCCATTCCGCTGCAGCAGGTAGATATTCGAAACATTTTTCGCTTGTTTGAAAGTAATTGTTTTGTAGTTAAATATATTGATAAGATTCGTTTTTTTTTTTATTTCCATTATAAGTTTTTGATTTAATTAAATCGTTATAATTCGAGCCGAAGCCGTTGTCTTTATTTGATATTTCTACTTAAATTTGAATGATTGAACCATGATTATTATTGAAACATGATTATTATTGAAACATAATTATTATTGAAACAAGATTATTATTGAAACATAATTATTATTGAAACATGATTATTATTGAAAAATAATTATTATTGAAACATGGACATTTGTTTTAATTCAGTATGAATAAATATGTATGAAGATACAAATCCAGTGATACTATAATTGATACTGCGGTTTCACAAATTTTCGTGGATTTAGGAAAACTTGCATATTCGTGGATATATCATTTAGTGGTTTTGGCAAAGTCTGCATACTATCCATTCCTCAACAAAATTTGTTATTCGTTGAACTTTTAAATTCGTGGTTCCCTTGTACCATTAAATCCTCGAAAGTTGGTATGCAACGAATTATAATTAATCCACAGTAGTCTAAATATAAACAAGGTCTCACAAATAAGTTGATTAGTAATGAAACAATTTTTGATACACGTAATCCAGTAAAATCTTAACTGAAGCTTGCTAAAACCATGGTAATAACATTTCTACATTTGTATTGTTTTCATAGTTTACAAGTAGTTCTTTCAAATAATATTGGTGAATGTTTCGTCTTTGTCCCATACATGTCAGGGAAACAGAATGTTACATTATGTTTCATTTGTATTGGTGCAATAGGTTTGACTTTTGGAGGTGCTTTCTGTGATGGTTGTAATTGTATTGAATGGATACTCTGATCAATCCAATGTGAGTTATAATAGTTACATACAACTTGCCGTTCTACAATATGACTTTTATTACTGCATTTCAAACAAGCATAATAGTATGGACATAGTAATCGCGTGCACATAGGATTTTAATTTGATGCATTACATTAGAGATATTTAGGACTCGGTCTTAATCACAGGTCATGTTGGCTGAATGTATACCATAAATCTAGACAAGTCCAGTACAGTAAGGAAGCCTGAGTTACAGGAAAGAAGTCATGGTAAGAAAATGAGTGATGGTAGGGAAAATGAGTGACTTGTTCTATGTTTGTTCGGCCCTTGACCATCATTGTGGTCTATGATAGTGATTGTAAGGTTTTTGCTATCAGCTTGGGCTTAAATGAAAAACAGCGAATGAGTAACTCATTTTTCTACCATCACTTGTTTCCCGTAACTTCCGTACTGGACTCTTACATTTTTTAGAAATTTGTTCCTCCTCCCAAACATCTATATTGAAAAATTTTACAAGCTTATTGATAATTTACATTATTATCAAGATCATTATTTCAGCTTCACTAACATATGTCAAGATAAGATTCATTTTACATCTAACTGATGAAGGATACTAGTTTTCATTTGTTCATTATTTCATTTTTTTCTGGTGATGGTGTACCCTTTAGACTTGTTAAATACAAGTTAAAAGTGAAACAACGTTCAAATTTATGCGTTGGATGAAAACGTTATTTTTGTACGAGTGCATGAAAAACAAAATTTCTTGGAAGAGGGGTCTAAATACAGCACAGTATATACATATAATTCATCTTTCACATGACATGAATCAATGTTCTAAGACATCAGTGTTCAAAACAATAAACGCATAACAAATATAAAAGCTGCCAACGACATTCACTACATTACAGGCTCCTAACTTAGGACAGGCACATACAGACTATGGCCGATTCAAACACCTTTGAGAATGGGGGAACAGTAAAAAAGTAATGAATGAAATCAGTGTTGAAAAGATTTTACTCTTCAGATGGATACAAAGAACAAACAAAAGTAACAAAGGTAAAAGTTATAACAAAAAAATATTTGTTTCATCTATTTGGCGGCAGATATTTTGACCCATGTAGATATGCCCTTGACGGTGTCAATGTATACTTTTTCGGTTGCAGTTAACTATTTTCAACATCACCACTCGAGCATTCGTTTGTAAAAAAATAAAATCACAAAAATACTGAACTCCGAGGAGTTTCTGGTTTTACCGTCAATTTAACACACTTCGATTTATCAACCACCTAGTGATGCTAATGAATTAAGCAACTTAGATAATTATCTTGAAGTTTGTACCCGATATAGTATCTTATATACTTTTTAAGCGATATGAATAACTCTTGATTTGTAGCCAGATAAGCCGTACTCGTTGGAACTAATCCTAAGGAACAAGTCAACCGCTTATCATACACAGTTAATAATATTGTTAACCGATAAGCTGATATGGCCAGTCATTATTACGAGATGTGTTTTAATTTGCCAACAGATGTATCCTTCAAATGGAGTTGACAAAATTTAGCATAAATGTTTTCAATGCCAACAAAAACCAATAAGCGCCATAATGTTGCATTTAGTTAAATGTTTGTATTAACATGTATTAAATACAATATAATCATAATAAGCTCAATTTGCTACAAGTTTTTGAGTCAACATAATGTCATGAAACCTCATTTTGACTGATCCGTTTAGCCCTTTGTCGGCAATACCGACCTTTGCATACGGATCATTTCCTATTTTCATTTCAACGTATCTTCCACATGGACCAATATAGTTCATCAGTTCTTCTTGTGTCTCTGTATCTGTAACTTGAATGAGACAATCGTGCTTGTAAGACCAACGCGGTAGGAAATGGAGGGATAACCATTCCTTTTTGTAAGGCAATGGCGCCTTCCATATTTTCCTCCAGGAATAGGAACCAGTAGGAGAATCACATAATTCAAAATTATTTTTAGACCTTCTCTTACAGGAGACCAGAGATGAATATTCTGGTTATATAAAGCTTCTTGTGTCATAGCTCATATCACAATATAGCAACTAATTACACAACAATTAATTATGTAATAATTATGTCATAATGAAATTATCACAATTTGAAAGATTAATCATTCTTCTTTCTTTTGGTACCTCATTTATAAAATTTAAAAAAGGATGAAATGAATTACATCAGTTTAAAGTTATCTGATTGGGAGTGAAAAAATCTTTGTATTGTGCTACCTTAACAGAAGAACTGAACATAAAACAATACAAGCAATAAGGTATAAGTTTAACTTTATATTACATTCCCTCGAAGAGTTCAGTGATCATATATTTAACCAGATGGTACAAATATGAATATTACTGTATTATAATCTATAAGCAACAAGGTTCCGGTGCAAATTGTAGCAATGGTGCATTTTGTAGCCAAGCACGAAATACAATGCCATGTAAATCAGGACATTATTATGTAACATAACCTTAAAGGAGGGGCGAAAGATACCAGAGGGACAATCAATCTCATAAACCGAAGGTAAACTAACATCGCCATGGCTTAAAACGAAAAAGAATATACAAACAAAAAACATAACATAGAAAAACTCAAGACTAAGCAACACAAACCTTTTTATTTCAAATAGATTTTTATGTATATTAACGCATCATATATAACAGGATTAAAATTATGTACGACATTACCGCGTTTCGTCTCTAAAAGACTTATCAGTAACGCTCGAATAAAAAAAAAGTAAAACATGTCAATAAAAGTACGAGGTTGTAAATCATTAATGACCCAACATTCCCAAATGGCTTTGCCAAATACTGCTACCGTTATCTATTTCTGGGTTAGATTTTTAATAAGTATTTCGATAAATTTCGAATGTTTTGTAATCAGCTGATTTATAATTATTCAAAAACGGCATCGAACAGTGGTTGTAAGTTAACTCATCATAGATACCATATTAAAATTGTGCATGCAAGACGTGCGTTTAGTCTTTAAAGACACTTCAGTAACGCTCAATCAAAAAAGATAAAAAGTCCAAATAAAGTACTAAGTTGAAGAGCATTAAAAACCCATGATGGAAGATTTATTTTTAAAATTATATACAATCAAAGCAATTATAAACAATGCCGTTCCAAACAATATACGCAAAATAAAGTAGTTAGGGGCCTGCTAACATGAAAGCATGAAAACATATCATAAACAAGTAATCCTGTGTTAGGATGCTAACACAAAAGTCACCAAAACGGCCCCCAAATCATTGTTCTGCGTTTTCTATGTTTAACTCTATTAAAAGCATTTTGCATTTTTCTCATTTTTTTGCAGTTGTCATGGTTACGGCTGCCATTTTGGAAATTCCAATGTGAAAAGTCATGTCTCCATATATTAGGCAACATTAGTTTTAAGTTTCATTAATTTCTAAGCATTTTGAAGTTTTTCAAACTTTTGCGGTTTCCATGGTAACGGCGGCCATTTTGGAAATTCCAATTTCAAAAGTCAGGTCTAGATAAGCTAGGCATCATTTGTTTTAAGTTTCATTAAATTTGAAGCATTTTGAAGTTTTTCATATTTTGATGTTTCCATGGTAATGGTGGCCATTTTGGAAATTCCAACTTCAAAAGTCAGGTCAAGATAAGCTAGGCAACATTTGTTATAAGTTTTATTAAATTTGAAGCATTTTGAAGTTTTTCATATTTTTGATGTTTCCATGGTAACGGCGGCCATTTTGAAAATTCCAAAGTCAAACTGCTGCTGCAAATTGTTCTCTCCATAATTATATACCATCATATACCATTTAATGGCTCTAGAATAAATTTAACATGGATGTTCTGGAATGTTCCATGAAAATTCACCCTCCTAAAATTATGCCAAGGAGACCCCCTACTGAAATAAAAAAAGTTTCATGTTGAAGCAGACATGTGTCTCTTAATATTCATATAAAGAATTCAACTAGTTACAAAATACACAAAACTTATGACAAGGAACCAAGACTGATAGTTGTAAACTGTGGTTGGTCTTAACCGATTTTTATAGTGAGCGAATGGTCACTGCACGTGGTAAATTTTAGGTAATATATGCCATTGGCATTGTAACGAAAAGATCTTTTGTTTAAATCTTAATTAAACTCATTTAATACTATTATTTTTATTTTTCCTATAATTTCAAAATTCGAATAGTAGAAAAATAACCTTGATACAGTTCCGATAAACGCCTTATCATCCAAGGTTAAACTGATCAAGATAACAAAATATAATAGCATGATAATTAATTAATTTATCTATTAAAAGAAATTAATTTCAGCTATTACGATACAATTGCAAGATAAATAGCATTTTTATAAATGTGAAATATTGGAGTTCTAGGCTTCAACATTTTCACTTCTCTCTTCTGTGAAAGTAAAAAAAAACATTACTTCTATGCTATAGTTTCAGTAACATAAAACATGGATCATTTAAAAAAAAAAAGTATATTATTCGATGGATCAGTATATACTGCGACCTTTGATTTCGCATTTTATATTAAAAGAACGTACACAATTTTTTAAGGTATTTAAACTGCAATTAATTTGATGGTACTCTATAATTTATTGATATTACAGTGTTTGGTGGACATGCCTTCCACTGGCTTCTTTCATCTTTGATTTCAATTCAAAGCAGACCAGTTTAGAGGGTACATTACGCTATGAGTGCCCTTTGATCCAAACCAACGAATGTGTGATCAGTTAATCTCTTTCAGTATGATTAATAAAGAAATTCAAGGGTCAACATAAGGCCATCTGTAAATGAAGGATACCTTAAACATAAAAAAGTCAAATAAACAAAAATACCGAACTCTGAGGAAAATTTAAAACAGAAATTCCCTAACTAAATTGCAAAAAGAGTCCAGGATATTTTGTGTATATACATCCTCTATCAGCCTAAATCAACGAATATCAATACATACATTTCTTTGCAGACATAATGATTTCTCAATAGAACAACATTAACTATAATTGTAATTAACTTTATATTAGAAGTATATATTCAAATATAAAATCAGCTCGTGTCAAATTAAAAAAAACCACGTATGTACATGAATATATGTGACAATGCATGTAAGGTCAAATCTATGTATGCTAATGAAAATAAAAAAGGACAAAAGTACTATGCCGCTGTTCAATACTCGTATCTCTATTGAGAGAGAAAAATCTAAACTGAAAAATGACTACACTGAAAAAACAAGACAATATCTGAACCATTCTTTTTTAAGAGTATTGATTAAACCCAAATTTACATAATTCTCTTTTTATTATCATTGTATATTTGGTACCAAATATTATATTTAATTAAACAGAGAATTAATTCAATTGAGGGTTTTAATCAATACTCTGGTACAGGTATTTTCTTATGTAAAAAATGGCGGATTAAATCTAGTTTTATAGCTAGCTAAACCTCTCACTTGTATGACAGTCGCATAAAAATACGCGTCTGGCGTATCAAATTATAAGCCTAGTACCTTAGATGACTAATTACCGATGTTCAGAAAATTTAAAATCAATACTTTTGATTTGAACTAACAGGGAAAATTTATCTTTTCATAAAAATCTTATACTTCATGCTGGAAGATGCTTTTGTGCTTTTTGTAAATGAGATTGTATCACATTGATGACTGCTGTACCCATATTTTGACTAGTTTACCTTTTATGTCTGTAACGCATCGTTGTAAATATAACGAAATGTGATGCGACTGTCATACAAGTGAGAGGTTTAGCGCTATAAAACCAGGTTCAATCCACCATTTTCTACATTTGAAAATGCCTGTACCAAGTCAGGAGTATGGCAGTTGTTGTTCATTCGTTTGATGTGTTTTGTCATTTGAATTTGTCAATATAACTTTCCTTGGAGTTCAGTATTTTTCTGATTTTTCATTTTTCTATATGGATTGGGACTGATGGTCTGACTAACCCATGAAAGCAAAATAATAGTCTGTTTAGCACTACTCGGTAGGGGATTAAGCAAAAAAGGGAGGAATGTCAAGAATTTAAGTAGTTTATTCGCAAAGTGGTCAGGAATATGACAGTTGTTTTCCATTCGTTTGATGTGTTTGAGATTTTGACATTGTCGTTTGGTGTAGATCTTTCCATTATGAATTTTCCTTAGAGTTCGGTATTTTTACGGTTTTACATTTTACTTTAGCTTTTTAAGCAATGCGAGCTTAGAACATGTGATACTTATGCTGGATTGCTGAACAGCTTACATCGGTATGTTGATGTACAGAGATTGAAATAACAATACAATTGGTACAATGTCATCTTTTAATTTGTTTTTATTCATGTACTGACAATTTACTTTCAGGAAATGTTGGTTAATTTTAATAGTATGTACTTTGGGAGACCCAAAACACAAGTCACTGAAGAGACAAAATTCCAAAGAAACTGTGTAGCCTGCTTTTGACTGATGAGGGGATGAATGACCACAAAAGGGGAAAATAATCAACGGTTATGGATGTAATATTAAAAACTTTGGTTTTACAAAGCAGGGACAGTATATTCTAGTATAGATTGTCCCTGTACAAAGGTATTCATACATCGTCATACTGTACTGTTCCACTTCCTGGACAGAGGGAAAAGCTTAACATGTGTTTGTAAGTTACTATTAAAAAAAATACGAGCGGAGGAGCAATTCACCACAAAAATATAGTTACCCTTCTCCCAAGACAACAACATTAAATTGATGCTTTTTTAAATAAAAAAAAATCTTTATGAGCATGCTCAAATTCCCCAAACATCAAATTGTCACTGGGCAAACAAAATATTACCAGATGCCTAAGTTCAAAGAATCGTAGCTCCTGCAAAAAGTTAACAGATTAACATTTTGTGTGGTTATTTACATCTATATATTTTGTCTTCATTGTCACAACAAAGTTCATGAAATTATGTTGAGGGGTTTCAGAGGAATAGCCCTGTCAAAATGTATCGGAACTTCCTGTCGACTTGCACATCTTATTATCTTTAACATTTTATCAAATTCTGTATTTTTATTTCATAATTTCATAAATTAATTGAAAAGTAACTTTTCATTTTGGGATGCAGCAATACCCGCGCCTTTGCATGCAGCTATATGATTGTAGATGCCCATAGACATGAAATACAATTTATATGTCTCTGAGATGACTAAAAATCTGCGTTTTGAGATCTTGGCGCATGACATAACTTTATATATTTGATACTGTTTGCGACCTTGAACTTGCAAACCTATCTTCAAACATGTATTTGTGATATACTTTTTGGTGTTGTTCAACAATAACAACATATATCATTAATATTCTTCACGGGATCCAAAAACTGTTAACAAGACTTCACTGGCACAAACATATATAGTGATTCCTTTCTATCCCCACGGAATTTCATTGCAGGAGGTATAACACTGACATCAACTGAATTGCAAACTGACACTTTTGTAAATGAATAGTAAAAGGTCACTTCCTGTTTCTTGATGTTTCTCAACAAGGTATTTCTGTAAGCTAAATGTAGAGGTAATCTATAATTCGATTTTATTTATTATAAGCGTTGCAACAAGTAAATAACTATCATTTGCTGGCGTTAATGTGTTCTATGCTGCACCCTTTGAAAATGATCAATCTTGAACACTAATTATACCCTTTAGTTAGTTTCTGATGTACTTGTTTACCGTTGGTGATAATCTTTTGATCACAAATTTTAGCCAAGAAAATTATCACAGATCATTGATTTAAATTAAGATGTTCACAACAGTTTAGTCAAAACCAATAAATAATGCACAGGATATTCTGTATCTATAAAATGGCTATAAAGAATTTGATTGGTTAAAACGTCACTGTTTTCTTTGTAATCAGAAACATGTAATAAATCACATTTTTGTGGGTAGAATATTTTAACATCAAGACTCGTCTCAAAAACCTGTCATAATTCTGGTTCATGACCTGATAATCAGGATAATTCAGCCCAAAACCAAAAGCATATAAACACTGACCAACTGTTATGGGATGGTGTTATAACCGTCTCATTGCATCCCTACCACATTATATGATTGAAACTATCTAAGTATTGAGTTCATTATAACATATCATTCGATCAAATAAGTATAAAAACATGGAATTCCAATCTAGTGTTCTTTTTATGGAATACAGCTACTCCCTAGATGCATCGATACACATACCCAACTTCATTTACCCGGAAGAGCGACTTGGAAACAATATGTGTCAGAATAACAACGTTTAATCTGATGTCTAATGCACAGTAAGAGCCACACTCTCTGCAAGTTTAGACCTTTTGCAACAACTCTATGGGGCAAAATTTGTCCCTTATCCACTTAACTCACATTTTTAAGAGGCAGTCAAAATTTCCCCCAACCTGAAAATGCATGAAATGTTTTAAAATTAAGAAACAAAAAAAGTAATTCCGAGTGAATTACATTAGGCTACTAAGTTAATAGTATTTGATTTTCAGTTCTTTAATATATGTCTTATATTTTATAAGTCTATGTGACAATTAAATTATTGGTAAGTTAATTGTTTTTATGGGAGGCTGCTATATTTGTGTCCTTGCATGCAGCTATGATTGAAGATGATTAACTATCTGAATTCTGAGACCTAGGCATGTGACATTTTTATATTTGAAACTGTTTGTGACATTGTACTTGCAGATACATTACAACATTTATTCTAGACACACTTTTTGGTGTTTTACAACAATAATACCAATTATCATTAATATGCTTGAATTGATTAAAAAAATTCTTGTAGACTTTACTGGTATAGACAAACATTGTGATTCTTGTATATTCCCATAACATTTTAAAGCAGAGGTTATAACAAGGACACTTTAGCGCATGAACTTAATTGCAAAAGGACACATTTGCCATGTGATTAGGGACTTTTCAATTTGATTTTCCTCTTGAGTTCAGTATTTTTGTGATTTTACTTTTTATATACTGGTAAATGAATAGTAAAAAGGCACTTTATGTTTCCTTTAGCTGTTTCTAAGCTGTCTATTTCTGTAGGCTAAGAAATTAATCTATAGTTCATTTCTATACAAGGTAATACCTGCCATCTATGGGCATCAATGTGTTCTATGCTGCCAAAAAAGATAGATGGCAGGTAAACAGTTACCTACTTTTATGTGAGGCTGCAATAATCCTTACATTGCATCCCTGCCACATTATATGATTTAAGATATCTGACAATTGATTTCAATATAGCGTACAGTTTATTATGACCAGTAAAGAAAACACTGAATACCAATATTATCCCTAATCCAATTTACCGTCATTTTCGAGTGGTAGTCCTAATTTCCAGCATGAATATGTTGGTTAGTTTTTAATGGCTTTGAACTAGCTTTTAGTTACTGCCAGTACTCTCAGATTTGAACTTAGTGTCTTTTTGTTGTTGGGAAATACAAGTACCCTGCCACGTCCACTTGTATTTGTACTTTTATCCATCTGATGAGTTAAGCATTTTTCAACTGATTTTTATAGTTCGGTCTTGTGTTGTACTGTTACACCACTGTCCCAGGTTAGGGGAGGATGGATACCACTAACATGTTTAACCAGCGTTCAGTATGTATATTCGTTTGTTTATGTGTTACATATTTGTTTTTCATTAACTTTTTGTACATAAATTAGGCCGTTAATTTTTCTCCTTTGAATTGTCTTGCATTGTCATTTCAGGGCCTTTTATAGCTGACTATGTAGTGAGCTTTGCTTGTTGTTGAAGGCCGTACAGTGACTTATAGTTGTTAATTTCTGTGTCATTTGGTCTCTTGTGGAGAGTTGTTTCATTGGCAATACTACCACATCTTCTTTTTTTATATGTATGTAATATTTGCCACAGGATGTTAAGCAACCAACAATCAATCAATCTAGAACCATTTAAATACTTCCTGCAGATATAGCAATGAAAAACAGGACTGAAGATTTGGTGATACTAAAGGATAGGAAAAATCTGAGGAAGAACATAAAATATAAAAATTCAAAAAAATCATAAACCTATACTGAACTTAAGATTATTTCATTAAAAAATATACAAGAATTGTTAGGTTTGATAAGAATATATTGTAGACCTGCTAAACTTGTTAAAAATAATCTTAAACAACAAGTCAATAGTATGAAGACAGAGACACAATGCCTTCAAAAGCTAACATCACAAATCTGTACAAGTTCTTAAGGATGTTTCCAGTAAAGCTGTATATCTTGGATGAACATGAGTTCCATCAAATTCTAAAAAAAAAAAGAGAAAAAATATGTATAAAATTACCAATAGGGCTATATCTATTATGAATGAACAAAAAATTCCTAATGATGAATTTTCAGTAGTTTTGTATAGAGTCATAGAATATACCCTAATTTGTACTTTGACCACATGTGGAGTAGGATTTTTAATGTGCAAGTTAACAAGATAATAGTTCACAGGAAATCATGCCACCTAACCCAGTCACATTATTCTGACTGCTAGTTGACCAGTCTTTGCTTTAACTCCTAAATCCCATGTGCTTAGCAGGGAAGCAGCAATTACCAATGTGTATGTCTTTGATTATACTTGCCGGGATTCAAACCAACAAACTGCCCATTCTTTAGGCTAGCATGCTACCACACAATAACCAAGGTGGTTAAGAGCACTCAAACCATCCAATTTTAATCATTATTTAAACAATCCTGTTCATATTTTAGCATGTTAATCTATTGTAATCAAAATTCATAATATCTAATAAAATTTGTAGATTTAGCTAACAAAGTCCTTACATTTGTATAAAGTAACATTTGTTTATAGTGGAAAATTGTTTTAATGTTAAATAAGCTACAATTAAAAATTGCTTGCTAGTCCTTCTCTGTGATTAATATTAGATAACTCTGGTTCATTTTTTAATCAATCTATCATGAAGGAGATAAATAATTTGGCGTTCATTTATAGTCTTTTTCAAAATTGATGAAAGGTTCTTTATATGTAATCGTTTTAAATGTTTCAAATTTATGAAATTATATTCGTTCATCAATGTCTTTGATACACCAATAACAAAAACTGAAATACATTGAACTGATATATTTTGTAATTATTCAAAATTAAATCAGAAACCTATACTTAATTATAAAATAATGAACCTGTTAAAGGGAGAAAATACTCGCATAACTTTTTTTCGAATCGGCATGTAATACAAAGGAATGTCACTCTTGCATACAAATGGCACATCAATGTAATTAATTAACTGCGCATTCGTGCTCCACCTTCAATGAAGATTCTGAATTATAAATATAACCAAAAGTTGTTAATCTACAGGATAGTGAAGACTAATGAAAGCTAATCCACTGTAAAAAATATTTCTTTGAAATTTTTTAAAACTTACTCAGAAAAATGCTCAAGCCACTTGACTTTCATAGCTCATAATCAACGTTTTTACACAATATTTTAATAAAGTAGTTAAAGATTATTTGCTTCTCAAAGTGTAAGACGCAATACAAATCGTATGCTTGCATCATCTTATCCAAAGACAGATTTAATTAAGTCCTGAACATTTCAACATTTTTTTGTTTATTTTTATCAATACCAGTTTGTAAACAAATCACAAGTACATGTTAAGATCCGACTAAAAACCTATATCCTGATACCGTTAGGTAAATATGCTACATATTTAATATGAAGTTTTAACAATATGCTCATATTTGCAGTGATATTTAATATTTTATTGAACAGAACTGCACTTACAAATCACTTCTCTAGGCATACCTTTCCAAAATTAAATCAAAGTTCCTTTAGACCGTACAACTTTAACATATATGTGATATAATTCTTCTGATAGTTTCCTGCTAATTATTTCCTGGTAGGATATTTTTTTGGTGATGTGGTATGATTGTCAATGAGAAAACTGTCCCTTAAGATCAAAGGATCAAGATGTAAACAATACAAGTCACTGTACAGCTTTCAATTACGAAAAAAAATTATACTTTATTGTAAATCATAAAGACCCTTGATGATAAAATGTTAAAAGGAATCAAAAGAGAAAAAAAATTGCTTTTTAAGATGATTGATAATGACAATTGATTTCTTAAAAGGTCTAGAAATTTCATAAAGACCTGGTAGTGACTTGTGGTTGTTTGACATTTTTTTGCTCTGTTGATTTTTTTTTTTTTATTTTGATTTTTTTCCCCCCAACATCTGTCCATATCTTTTTTTCTTTTTTTAGCATATACTCACTGTAGCAGTCTTTTAAAACTAAGCTGTTATCTTCATTAGTATATAATAACTCATCCACAAATTGTAGCCACCTCATTGTTGACTCTTTCTTGATTCTATGTTTAAGTCTTAAATTAAACTGCATTACAAGCGATCTAAAATCAGAGAGAAAGAATATACAGACTTTCGAAGAAGCTTGCTTGAATGATTTTCTTTTAGATCTAAACTATTCATTCAAATACAAATGTAATATAAAATATCATGTTACATTTATACCACTTCAAACCCCAAAATTCAGTAAACCTATATTTTTGAAATTTGGGAGAAAGGATTCCAGAAACAAACCAGGAAAAGTAACATGAGTGTCCTGCATGTTACACCCTTTTGGTCTTGAAGAGAGACATAAATAAGAGGTCTATAAGTACTAAGCAAACAAATCAACCAAATATGGTATATTTCAATTCTATTGTATGATATCACTTAAATGTATTTATTGTCAGTCTTGCTTGCAAATGTGTAGTTATGTTATTGTTAATGTATAACTGTTATCTTCTTGTAGTACCACACCTGTGCCTAATTTTGACTAACATTTCATATTTTCTTATTGTTGAACACTAAAATGTCTCACAAAATGAAACATTCACATTATCAACCTGCAAAAAAACTCTTTTATAAAAACTTTTAAAAACGAATTAAGATAAAAATAAAAGAAAAAGGGGGATACATTGTTAGCAAGCATACACAAAGTTTGTAGCATACATATCATTTGATATTGGAATCTTCGAATGTATAAGGAGATATGATTTGAAAGGGAGGTGAAATACCTTGTGATATCCAATACTGGCATTACAGGGTGTATATAGATGTTCCAATTATATTTCTTGTATAAATCTTTGATAACTTCTATATATATATCTATAACTTTATCAATAGCCTCTTCTATACTCTATAAATATAAAAATATAATATAAAATATATATATAAAAAATATACAAAATAATATTAATTTCTACATTCAGTGTTAATTACTTTACCTATGTACAACAACAACAAATGTTTGACAGTTTTAAAAATGCTAAACAAAAAAGGGCTGTCAATGAAGCACTCAATGTCATTTTTTTAATATTTTACAAACATCCTACATTTAACTGGTAACTCTGATATTTTTCTGACTTAACAGTACGCTAAGACTTTTCAGAATTAAAAATCTGCATATGGCAACATTTATATTTAACATTAGAAATTGTGAGCCATTTTTTTTCACAATCGGGAGATTATTAATTAAGTGGTCAGAATATGATAATTCAATCAACCAATCAAATCTAGTAAACCTGTAAAAAAGAGCAAGAAATTCCAAATATTCATTTTTGCAGATGTCAATCTTAATTAAAATGTTTAAGCAAGCATTCTGACAAAATTTGCAACCAAGTCAACCAAACTTCTGATAAAGATGCAATTGTATAATACCATTTTAAAACAAGTATGTCACCTTGACCTTCATATCAAAGATTACAATACCATCTGAAGCATTAGGGAACAATCATACAAAGCTTTTTGACTTTTGAGCATTTTATTTTTTTTTAATTTTTCTTGTTATTTCAGTTTGGATTATTGATACACCAATATATATGGATGATCCTACTACCTAATGAATCCTGATGGAGGTCCTCTAAAAAAATTAAAGTTTAAAAAGATACATTAAGTACTCACATCATATTTAGCTTTCTCAACACATAGTAACAAGGCTTCTCTGCAATCGATTTCACCAAAACATAGCATAACAGCTGCATTATCAGGAATAACTTTAATTGCATTATAAAAGTTTATCTTTGGATAAAATTGGCTCTCTTCCCTTAAATGCCATATTTTAGTCCCTGTTGATAATACTGGATGTATGGTAACTGTTTCTTCCTAAACACAAAGTCAAGATAAAACATGAATTGATATTTTTTTTTTTCATTTTCCAGAAAGTTTTTATATTAAACCTAAAATTACAAAACGAAAAATCTACTTTTTAATGTCCCTTTAGAATCACACACATCTCTTTCATAGGCATCCTTAAATTCAAGCTAACTGTAAAATGCAAGACTGTTATTTATTTTAAATAGCTGCTCGTTTTAGCAAATTCTTCACAGAAGCCTAAAGATTTATTCATCGTTGAACATTTAATTTCTTGGTTCACCCTATTCCACGAAAATTGGTATACCACAGTTAATAATGGATCAACAGTATGCCATTTTTGGTAAGTATATTTTTTATTACAATGAACTGACATTGTACATGTTAATATTTACTAGCAATGAGATAACAAAAAATTACCAATTGATCAGTTAAAGAGATAATATAAAACTGCAACTTAGCATTGTGAAAGGGCAAAAGATTTGAACAATGATAGGAATAGAAAATATTTACATGCCAAAAGACATAAAATAGACACTGTTTAAGTAAATTATCAAATAGGCATTTATTGCTCTGCATATAATAGGTATACCTTGAATTTTATATGTTGCCATGCAGACGTTATACAGTGACTATCACCAACCAAATATATAAACTTTTCTTTCTCTAGATCAAACTGTAAATTATGTTTGGTTTTCATCACCTGTCAGAAAAATAAATCATAATGCGGTACATGTCTTAGACAAAGTGATGTAAATAATGATGATTACATGAAACATTCGTTACTTTTCTGCTAACTTAAATTTCTTGCCACAATTAGTTCAATTACATGCTAGAAAATGAAACTTGATAATAAAAATTAATTTTGTATATATAACATTATATACAAAAGTGGAAATTATAAAAGATTTAGGAATGTATTGAACATTTATAAAAAGAATGCAATATGAAAGCTTCTCTAACATCTTTTCTTGCATAAAATTGAAAACCTTCAAACAAACAAACCAGCCATGTCCTCCCTGTGATTTTTTTCAGATGTATTTCTATTTGTATCCATCCGATGAGTTAAGCCTTTATCAGCTGATTTTTATAGTTTGTTAGTTTGTTCTTATGTTGTACTGTTACACCACTGTCCCAGGTTAGGGAGGGTTGGGATCCCACTAACATATTTAACCCCGCCACATTCTGTATGTATGTGCTTGTCCCAAGTCAGGTTTCTGTAATTCAGAGGTTGTCATTTGTAGGGGTTTTACATATTTGTTTCTCGTACACAAATTAGACTGTTCTCTTTTGAATTGTTTTACATTTGTCATTTCCAGCCTATTATAGCTGACTATGCTGAAAGCCATACAGTGACCTATTGTTGTTAATTTCTGTGTCATTTGTTCTCTTGTGAAAAGTTGTCTCAATGGCAATCATACCACATCTTCTATTATTCTAAAATCCTTTAGTAGGAAATTTTATCAATGAAATACATGTCATTTGGTCTCTTGTGAAAAGTTGTCTCATTGGCAAGCATGCCCCATCTTCTATTATTCTAAAACCTTTAGTAGGAAATTTTATTCATGAAATAAAAACTATAAAAACTTTTTGAAAGATTGAAAATATACAAGTTTACCTATAAAAAAATCACAAGTTAAATTCTCTTGCAACTTAAAAGGTGTATCAACATTTTTGACAGGTTTTAAAAGGTACATATTGAACCTAAAGCTACCTAATGCACATACATACTTTACTGATACATGTGAAATAAGCTGCTTCATTCCTAATATTCGTTAGGTGTAGATCTTTGTTGACTGATATTGGATCTGAAAGTATTGAGAGAACATATATGCTACAATTTGCAAAAGTAAATAGATTTTAGCCCTTACCAACCATTTTAATCATAACAGCAACAGAACTGAACAATTAAAAGTACATGTTTTACAATATATTTAGTTGGTAAATGGTCTAAAGAACTTAAAATTTCTCCTTTTATTTAAAACAAACTGAAGTACAAATGTGGATTTTAAGGTTTGATAGTTTGAGGTTTCATTATCCAAATATCAAGAATAATAAAAATTGTACTAATCAGTAATGTTATTTTGGATGGGAGGCTTAATTTTTCAATAGTGCAGAAGAAATAATTTATCATGCAAATGAACATTTCATGTTCGTTTAACATATTGTGTTTATATGTTGTATGTTTGCTTTTTTCTCTTATTATTATCATTTTGTTTTTACTTGTATTGCATACATGTATATGAGGGCCTCAGGGAAGATTAGTAATTGTAACTAACTGTGTTTACCCTCTTTAAATAAAGAATTTATTATCATTATTATTATTATTATTATTATTATACATTGTATCATATATATATATATCTTTACCAAGTATATCTGTAATGACAGGTAACACACTGAGATAACCCTTCACAAACAGGATTTTAACCAATGTATGTAGTAATGCTAGGAGGTACAACTGATCAGGATTAAAAGTAAAGGTATCTTCTTGTTGTGTGGTAGATTCTACCACTAATTCTTTATTTAAAGCTAAAAAATAAATTCATATATCTTAATAATGACAAGCCTTCCATGATTTGGTGCTAAAAAATAATTTAAAATAAAAAGACATTTATAATTTTTATAACAAAATAAACACAACTGACATTTTGGACTAAAGAATCTAAGAATCCATAAAGAGTCTATTTCCATTGGGATTCTGGGATTGGCACCCTAATGCAAACACTTTTGCACCATGACTTAACACTTATTCTTATATGACATTTTTTTTTCTGAAAGTCTATATTCCCCTGTAATGGAACTGGCAAATAATTATATATTCATATAAAATCATTTTCATGTGTAGTATAAATAAATTGTTACCAACCCTACAACTCAAAATGTCCTAACATTAATTTTTTCAAACCATGCATGATTATTTTTCTAAATTTAGATAATTTAGTGGGTAGCCATGGTTAGCCATGTTTAATATATAAAGTGTTTGGAACCTTTATAATTTGAAGTAAAGATAGTAAATGTATCATTTCTGTAAAGATAACAATTTATCCTATTCAACATTTTCAGAATATTTTTTATGCTATTATCAATTTTTAAGTAATGATGAGGCCATATTTAATTTGGGGAAGAAATCTTTATAGGTTAGACATAGTGGCATTGTAAACAGATGAACAGTATTTAAATTACTATTTGATGGAAACATACCTGCAGAAAACTTTTCAGTAGACAAGAACTTGGTAAAATTGTGTAAATTCCTGCATGTAAAATTACCAATAGCCATATCAGGGAAGTCTTCAAGGTACTTCTTTATAAGCTGTATTCCAATGTCTTGTTTACCTATCAGCTAAAATACGTGAATCTTTTTGTAAATGAAAAATATTATTTTACTAGAAATTATCAATCAAAGAAACATCTCTGATTGTTGTATAAAACTAAAACAAATTCATCTGTCTAACTATATACTTTACAAAAATGATAATTTTTAGCAAAAACAGACAGAATATTGGGAGGTTTTTATCAAAGCAAATAATTATATATAATATGATGGTGTGAGTATTGCAAAAATAGAACTCACTCTCTGAGATCTATAACATATAGCTGATAAGCTGTAACAGTTTTCCTGACATTGCAATAAATAATCTCATATTTTGGTCCATTCTTCATGATTTACAAAAGTGCCCAATAATTACTAAATCTACAGTACATTCCCCAAAATATTTAAAGGTATTTTTCACTTTAGTCACTTCAACATAGCTTAAAACTAATTTTCTGCTTGTAAGGTGTAAGTGAATTATAAATCAATTGTAGAGAACCTTCCAGCATTTATATATGTTCTACCAAATCATCCCTTGATTAACGGTCATCTATTTTATGAACAAAAATTTTCAATGAACATATTGGCATAAAAAATGCACATCTCATTTCAGTTGTACAATGGTCCATTAACTTTTTTTTCTGAATTATATTAAGTCTTTTTTTAAATGTTTGGTAACCTTAGTTGAAAGATGTTACTTCAAACCAGTTTAATGATTTATATGCATATAAATTTTTGAGGCATCATTGTGTTCAATGCTCATCGGGAATTTTGTCATCCTATCTTACCAAGCATTCATGGGTTTGATGAAAGCAAACGAAATAAATGACTAAAAGTACAGACAGAAGTTTGAAGCTTGATTTAAAAAAACAACTCATCAAATGACTATAAATACCTCCAGCATGTGTACATATGTCAACAGAGTGTGTGGGTCACTCTTCTTCAAATCATAGGCATGTTCCATGATAGAGACAGCCTCATCAACACCTAAAATTATATTGTTTTATTTACCAATACACAGTTAAACTCTACAATACAATCAATATGTTATAAACAATTTCTAATCAATTCACAATTGTCTAACTATTAAATAACCCACAGAAAATATGAATTCAAAATACATAAAAACAGCAGGTTTTTATTAATTGTAGGTAAGATAGTCCTTTCAAAATTAAAGTGGTCTCCAATTCTAGAAAAAAAACTGTTTCTGTCTGTTCTGATCATTATGGCATTCTTAAATTTTTACCAATTATTAATTGCATATTCTATTACTTCATCCTATACTTTTTTAGTAAAGACTTATCTGATCATTTTTATAAGATATCCACTATAAAACATGTTATGACCAAAACTAACAATTTATTTTCACAGGGCAATCATGTGATCTCAAGTTTATTTATTTTCATAATACATAACTGTATTAACAAAAAAATATAAATGAACAGCTGTGGAATGATTGCCAACAAGGAAAATATCCTATAAAATTCTATAAATTAGAAGTAAATGCATTTAAAGGTTTGAGACAGTTTCCCAAAACAGAAAATATTTTGTTTCTTCATGAAACCACAATTTATACTTTTATAACATTATCCATTAGGAAACCATTTTATTAGAATCTCTGCTTTTACATTTGAATTATAAAAATATTTGTTTAAGTACCTCCACATTCTCTGACAGATGTAGCCATGAACACCAAAGAAGCTATGTCGGACCATGCTTTCCCTGCCACACTAAAAATACAAGATTTACATAAATATATGTGTGTGAACTCATAAAAGGAACACACCTCACAATACTATCAGTATATTGAATATCTAAATTCTAAATTACTTACTGTTACATGTAAAAATAAGGATAAGGAACCATAATATTTAAAAGTATTTAAGGAGAAGAAAAATATATTTATAATTAAAAAAAAATAATCCACCAGATGTTATAAACTTTAATTCGGATAAATGAGCAAATTTTCCAAAAAAGAATAAACCGCAATTTCTGTTAAAATCCTCCAGAGAAATTTATCATTATTGTTTCTTACATTATTCTAGGTTTGCCAAAGTCATGAAAATTTAATTTGTATATAAAATCATGTTTTTATGCCCCACCTACAATAGTACGAGTGGGGCATTCGTGTACTGAGGACACATTCATGTTTTAATATAGTTAGTTTCCATTGCATCATTGTAATACCTGTATCACTTACTGCAACTTTCTTTGCAGGCGAGACAAAAACAAACCTCTTTAAGATCTTAAGACCATCTGGTTGTTGAACAGCCCATGTGAATTTCTCTCTAATGTAACTATTGTCTGAAACAAATTAAAGAAGCTGTTGATAAGCCAGTTACAATAAAAGATAACCTAAACAGATTATATGAGATAATATAAATATTTGTATGACACATTTTGTAAAACATATACAATTCTGTTGCTGAGAACTTGCCTCCACTACTCTGTAGACAAGACAAAAAATCATTCTGCAAGTCATCATTATACTTGTAACAAAAATAAAGACTAATTTCTGCATGGAAAATAAAAGAAAAGAAAAAAGTAAATAGTTTGATTTTATATCAAATGAATAACAGAAGTACAGACATAGATTACATTATATGCCCTTATATTTGAAAATGGTATTTTCACATAAGAAAATGACATGTAATCTGTAACTTAATATCGATACACTTCTGCTGTATGCATAATATTTATTTTTAATTTTCAACACTACAAAAAAAATCTAAAACAATAAAGATGAATATTTCATTCAGTTTGGCCATATCTGCCAGCTGTCACTATTTTTGGGGGATTTCCCCCATGGAGGCTCCCAAATGGAAATTTTGAAGAAGCAATTTTGTCCACAATTTAAAACAAAACAATTAATTTTACAATGGCTATAGGCTTGTAAAAGTATAAAGAAGCCAAAAAACAAAATCAAAAGACATTACAAGGTCCCCCATGAAGGTTTTGAAGAACTATTAGAGTCATCTTGCACGTAAAACCCCCATGGGCAAGTTGGCAGGTATGAGTTTGGCAGTATATTTACCTTTATCATTTGCTAGTAAAGTTAACAAAATTGTCATTGCTTCTTCACTCTGAGCTGGGCCTAGAGGGTACAAAAGGGGTGCATATTCTACTAAAGCATCAACAAAAGTTTTATCCTGTCTCAATATTCCCTGAAATGTACAAAGCATATGACTTTGATGGGGTTTCATTTTAGATTAACTTGTGCTTTTGCAATAGTAGTCTAAAAAGACCATATTTCAATTACCGGTTTTTAATACTTCTGCAATGTTACAAAGTTCTAAGTATGATTGTTATCACAATGAACACCAATATCATAGAAATGTAAACCATGCATTTAGGAGATAGCCAAGTTTGTAACAATTTTTAAAAATTAATTGATAGATTTTCATCCCTGCCCACCCCTCTGAAATCGTCCTGCCCCAATTTTTTTTATTTAAAAAAAATACGAATCGATTTCTGGATTTTGTTCACGTCGGTTACCGGGAATCATCGATTATTTCGTTTCATTCAAAACTTCCTGTTTCAAATTTCGGTTTTGTATTTCTTCAAGTTATCTAACGAAAATAATTAAATCGACATATTGTGCTGCTCTATGATGACAACATGATCTACAAGAAAAGAGATGGATTACGAGAAGGGCATGAAATATTCGAGTTACGAGTAAAACGATGTGTCCAAGAACGCAAATTGCAGTATGTCACTAATGATTCAGTAGAAAACTGTTTTTTTTTTATTTATAGTATAAAACAATGACTGTGAGTGATCCAAAGTGCAAGAATTGTGGAACAAATTGGTACAAAAAACATGACTGCATTAAAGAAATTGACACAAGCACGAACTTGTCAGATTTATGACCGTATATTGAGCCAAAAAAGTCGACAAACATACACATTTATTATAGCATGCCCTTAGATTTACCCATGGCTGTCGTTGTTTGTTGACAAACAGCAAACACCCTCTGTCCCAACAGGGACTTTCTATACTTAAGACTTCGTATACTAAAGTAGTATAGAATTTCCCTGGTCCCAATACCCTCAATGTAGTCATTTAACAACAACTTCTTTTTGGTTAAGTTCATATTTTACATCATAATTACTTTCAACACTGAGTTTTCATTTTATTTTGTACTCATAATACTTGTGTTGCATACAATTGTACCAATACATTGTCTTAATTTAATTTTAAACCATCGCTAAGAAAGCAAAATAAATTTGGTGTAGGTATAGTCCAACTGAAGAGAGCATTTCTTTTCATTTTTGATGTTAACTACAAATAGGTTTTTTAAAGGGGCATTACATGTACATGTATAGCAGTGGTTGCCAATCAGAGATATTTATTAAATAGTTTAAAAAATTATATATGATTTCTTATACGGCATGTTATATACATGATATAAGCTTATTTTACACTTGCTTATACCACCGCGGTATGAAGAACTCGTGACAAAAGTTTCATATGAAATAAAATTAAAAAAAATAAAAACCTCCTACCCGCCCCATTTTTTTCAAAAATTTAGATGAAAATCTACTAATTAATTTTAGTTGGCCCTAAACGACAAAGGTAATCATTCTTATCTAACAGTAATGTAATTTGTCAACCAAAACTCATTTTACAATAGGTGGTTCGTTATTCATTAAGGGTTTGACACAAACTTTTTTGTGTGATAGTAATGCAAACGGTAATAGAACAGCTAAAATGATAAGCTAGAACATACAAATGCAAACAGACCTTAAAATTTTTTTTTTCATTGTACAAATATTAGATTAAATTCTTCAAAATAATATATTTGTACTGTCTAGTTGAAAAGATTGGATAAAAGGAAAAATTACCTGCAATAAAACTATGGCCATATCCTTTTCTCCTTTAACTAGATAGGCCTTCGCTAATAAAACCTGAAAAATAATAATAATATGATTTCATTGTTGTCTTAGGTGAAACCCTCTGACCAGTACATCCTGAGTAATGAGATAAGAACTAACGGGGAAACAATCTTCAAAAAATGGCTGCTACAATTCTTTCATCTTTCAGTTGTCAGTAAAATATCATATCTTCTCAATAGTATTTTTTATAAACTGTTGGATAATGAAACAAACATTAAGTTGTAAGAAGATGTGGTATGAGTGATAATGAGACAACTCTTCATACAAGTCACAATATGAAAAAAGAAAACTGTTATTACCCTCAACATGGAGCCTTGGCTCACACTGAACAGCAAGCTATAAAGGGCCCCAAAAATTACTAGTGTAAAACCATTCAAACAGGAAAACCAACGATCTATAATCTATAATCTATATAAAAAACAAACAACGAGAAACTTATAAACCACATCAACAAACAACAACCACTGAACATCAGGTTCCTAGATTGCCTAGAAATTTGGTGATACATACCTGAACCTGGTGTTTATGTTGTGTGTCTGTACCTCCACTCTTCTTTAAATCAATACAATACTTTTGGAGAACATCAATGGCCTTATCTGCTTCACTTAATTTCAAATAACATTGTGCAAATCTGAAAGAAACAACTATGGTATGTTTGATATATCCACCTGTTTGTCAATTTACTTAACCAATAGGCAAAAAAAATATTGCATTTTTTTTAATCATCTATTAAACTAAAGAAATCAAGATAATCCATCCATATTGTTTAAATTCAGCTTCTTTCTTTGCTCTAATCATAAATCTGATTTTCTAAATCTTAACAAAAATAAAGTAACATAGTAATACATCTGTTTGTAGTTTAAATACAAACAAATGTAAAATGCTTTTTCAAAATAAACTAGAGGCTTGCTCACCTGAATTTACTGATGCTTTAGAAATCAAATAAAATAAGATTAAAATCATAATTTATAGTTTAAGATATCATTAGATACTATAATAATATCTAAGATGATAGCAAAAACCTGCAATATTTCTATAAAATAACTAACTGAGGGGCAGCAACCCAACAACTGGTTGCAAAAGATTACAAAAATTTAAGAAAAATTGGTAAAATTGACTATAAAGGGCAATAACTCCTGAAGGGGTCAACTGACCATTTTGGTCATTTGACTTATTTGTAGATGTTACTTTGCTGAACATTATTGCTGTTTACAGTTTATCTCTATCTATAATAATATTCAAGATAATAACCAAAAACAGCAAAATTTTCTAAAAATTACCAATTAAGGGATAGCAACCTAACAACTGGTTGTCTGATTCAACTGAAAATTTCAGGGAAGATAGATATTGACTTGATAAACAATTTTAACCCCATGTCAGATTTGCTAATTTTGATCATGTTGACTTATTTGTAGATCTTACTTTGCTGAACATTATTGCTGTTCACAGTTTACCTCTATCTATAATACTATTCAAGATAATAACCGACTAGAGGCTCTAAAGAGCCTGTGTCGCTCACCTTGGTCTATGTGCATATCATAAACGAAGGCCACAGATGGATTCATGACACAATTGTTTTTTGGTGATGGTGATGTGTTTGTAGATCTTACTTTACTGAACATTCTTGCTGCTTACAATTATCTCTATCTATAATGAACTTGGCCCAGTAGTTAAAAATATTTTCTAAAAATTTACAAAATTAAGGCCACACCAATTTGATTCCTTGTTCGACGGACCCGCCCGCACCTATTTTTTTCAAAACAGAATTTTTTTATTTTTTTTATATTCCCGCTTCCCGCGTCCGGAAATGTAATCTTGTCCATTTCCCGCACCGTTTTTTTTTTTTTGTAATTATTATAAAAAGATATCAACATTTGTTTTTAAAATCACAGTCTAACCTGTATATAACGATTTCAAACATAAAAGCACCCCACCACACTGTGTAAATATCTGTGAGAATATTTGTTTCAGTATGAAACCTATTAATTTATCCAAATGGGAGTGCTCCGATATGAATTTATAACAGCTGGATTACCTGTAAAGAACAAAAAATTGGTTTCGTTCTCCCTTACTTATATTCCCTATAAAAAAAAAATGTTCGTTGTTAGAATAAAGTACAAAGAACTTCTGAAGGATTTGCCTTCAACATACAATTATATTGTATGCTGGCGAAACAAAACTATTCATAGCCGCTGCATGTTTATGCACCTGTCCTGATTGATTCAGGGGCCGGTCGTTCAGCAGTTAATGTTTGTTGATGTTGTACATTGGTATTTTCCCGTTTGGATATATAAATTAGATCGTTGGTTTTCCTGTTCGAATTGTGTACGCTAATAATTTTAGGGTCCTTCATAGCTTGCTGTTTGGTTTGTATCAAAGCCCTGTGTAAAAGGTCGTACTTTGACCTGTGTTTGTTATTATCAGGTTGAGAACAACCCTCCCTCAGACGAGGGGTCATTTTACTGCTGTAGAAAAGAAAATAGAAATACCAAGGATTTGTATAGTTCTTCTATACAAAACCTTTGAAAACTTGTACTCATCATATTTTAAAAAACTCTTTCTAAAAGAGGGGTCCACTTACATGACTTATTTTTCATAATATTAAACTGTTAAAGTAAATGTGTTAATTTAACATGGTGAAAAGTCCAGGAATATTACAAAATTCTTGGACATTTTTTGACCATTTAATACCAGATAGATATATAGTTCTTTGAGAAAATATGAGCCCTTTTGTACAAACAAATATATTATTACTTATATTGATCCCTCATAAAACATGTAAAAGGGATATTTATAACATTAAGGGGTTGCCCCCAAACTGATTATGACTTGGATGGAGAATTGTCTCATTGTCAGTCACATATACATAGACTAGATTTAATTATTTCTTGGTGAACAGGGAAAAAATACTTCAGAAATTAAAGAAATGTCAAAGTACAAGTGATAAATCAAGTTTTAATATTGTCAAAACCTACTATTTTATGTTTACAAAAAAAAATTATAATCGCTCGCCTTTACTTTTCAGGCTTCGCCTCAAAAATTTGCAAATTAAATATTTTTTTATTAAAATTTTCAAATCGCTCGCTCGCCCCAAATTTTGGAGTCCAAAAATCCGTAGAGCAAGAAATTAAATTGGTGTGGCCTTATGAAAATTGTTAAAATTGACTATAGAAGGCAATAACTCCTTACGGGGTCAATTGACCATTTTGATCATGCAGATTTATTTGTAGGTCTTACTTTGCTGATAATTATTGCTGTTTACAGTTTATCTCTATCTATAATTCTATTAAAGATAATAACCAAAAGCTACAAAATTTGCTTAAAATTACCAATTAAGGGGCAGCAACCCAACAACAGGTTGCCTGATTGGTCTAAAAAATTTAAGAGCAGATAGACCTTGACCTATGTAACATATTTATCCTTGTCAGATTTAATGCTTTGTGCTTTGGTGTTTGAGATATGAGCCAAAAACTGCATTTCAACCTATGTACTATTTTTAGCCATGTCGGCCATCTTGGTTCTCAGGTGGGGTCATCAGACACATTTTCTAAACTAGATACCATAATGTTGATTGTGGACAAGTTTGGTTAAATTTGTCCTAGTAGTTTTAGCGGGGAATATTTTTTTAAAGATTTACAAAAAATTACGAAAAATTGTTAAAAATTGCCTATAAAGGGCCAAAACTCCTTAAGGGGTTAACTGACATTTTGGTCATGTTGACTTTTCATGAAGCTGTTACTTTGCTGAACATTATTGCTGTTTACAGTTTATCTCTATCTATAATAATATTCAAGATAATAACCAAAAACAGCAAAATTTCCTAAAAATTGCCAATTAAGGGGTAGCAACCCAACAACTGGTTGTCAGATTCATCTGAAAATTTCAGGGCAGATAGATCTTGACTTGATAAACAATTTTATTCACTGTCAGATTTGCTCTGAATGCTTTGGTTTTAGAGTCATAAGCCAAAATCTATATTTTACCCCTATGTTCTATTTTTAGCCATGGTGGCCATCTTGGTTAGCTAGCCAGGTCAATTGACACATTTTTTAAACTACATACCCTAATGATGATTGTGGACAAGTTTGGTTAAATATGCCTAAGTAGTTTCAGAGAAGATTTTTGTAAGACTACAAAAATTTACGAAAAAATTGTTAAAAATTGACTATAAAGAGCAATAACTCCTTAAGGTGTCAATTGACCATTTTGATCATGTTGACTTATTTGTAGATCTTACCTTGCTGAACATTATTGCTGTTCACAGTTTATCTCTATCTATAATCATATTCAAGAAAATAACCCAAAATGGCAAAATTTCCTTAAATTTACCAGTTCTGGGGCAGCAATTTAACAACTGATTGTCTGAATCATCTGAAAATTTCAGGGCAGATAGATCTTGACCCGATAAACAATTTTATCCACTGTCAGATTTGCTCTAAATGCTTTGGTTTCAGAGATATAAGCCAAAATCTACATTTTACCCCTATGTTCTATTTTTAGCCATGGTAGCCATCTTGGTTGGTTGGCTGGGTCACAAATAAAGCAATAGAGCCCAAACAGATATATTGAACCACAAATATTTTTGTGCTTTTCTACTGGGTTACAAAATACAAAATGTGCTGTTGAGCCAAAGTACCACTTGATAAGCATATTTTTAACTTAAAGTTGGTAATTGCCACTATGACATCACTTCAAAGGAGAAACAATTAGAACGATTATCAAGACTAGCATAATACTTACATTTTGGTTAAGGTTCATATTTCAACCAGGTGCTCGGCAGGGAACAGCTTTATATGAATGCAGATGTCAAACCCTGAACAATTTGGGCAAGTATGAACACATCATTCAACCTTGATACAGCTTTGAATTTAGATTGTGATAAAATTTTTGACATAATATGAGTTTCTGACACAATACAAATCTATTGTGCAATATTGTGAGATTAAAGATTTCCTCTTCAAACTTTTCAAAAACTTGGAATTTGAGAAATTTGGAAAAAAAAAATTGAAAACTTCTACCACCCCCCTTTTTTTGCAATTAGTCCAAAACCTGACATTCCTTTAAACATTATTTACAAGAAGTGTAAGGGAGGTATATCGGAACATACCCAACATTGTATGTGAAATTTTTTGAATTACCTCCCTTACACTGCTTTTAAATTGTCTTAATTGTCCATTGACCAGAAAAACCTATTTTTTCCCCCTTTTTTTGCCCCTAATTCCAAAACATTTTGAGCCATAATCCCCAAAGTCAATACTAACCATCACTTCATGGTATGGAAACTTGTGGTATAATTTCAGAGAGATTCATACACTTTAACACAAGATATTGTTTGAAAACTGCAAAAACGCTCATTTTATGCCCCCTTTTTTGACCCCAATTATTGGGACCACAACATCAAAAATCAATCCCAACCTTCCTTTAGTGGTATTGAACCTTCTGGTAAAAATTTCATAGAGATCCATTCATTAAAACTAAAGATATTGTCTGGAAATTAAATGTGTCTTCGGACGACAACGACATGATACCATTATATGACGCAAAAAAAATGTTTGCGGTCGTATAAAAATGTATGCAATGTGCATGAATGGCATTATTCATGTTTTTTAATTTTTGGTTAATTTAAAGAGCCAAAAAAGCTTCTCCTTTATTGATGAAAAGAAATACATATATCAAATGTTTTTATCTTATTTTACCTGATTCAGTGCTTTGAAAAAGTCTATAAAAAATAAACAACTGCACTATAAGCTCATGATACGCCCATTTCAAAAACTGGAAAAATCATAAATCTATAAAAATTGAAAGGTGTCTTAAGTCAACAGATATAAACAATTCACCAAAGTTTCATAAAATTTTATGAAATGTTTATGAGTGATTGTCCGAAAACTGGAAAATCCCCCCTTTTTTTAGCATAAAAATTCATAACACGGAAACGTAAATTCTGAAATTTATAAAAATCAAAAGGGAGCATACGTCAATAGATATAAAGAATTCACCACAGTTTCATTAAAGTTGATGGAAGCATTTTTGAGTATTGTCCGAAAACTGGAAAATCCCCCTTTTTTTAAGGATAAAACTTCATAACATTGAAACGAAAAATCAAAAATTTATAAAAATCGAAAGGGAGCTTACGTCAATAGATATAAACAATTCAACAAAGTTTCATACAAGTTGCTGGAAGAGTTTTTTAGTAATTGTCCGAAGTGTGGACGACAGACAGACAGGCGGGAAGACAGACAGATGGACGGACAATGGTATACAATTTTACATCTTGTCTTAGACAGGCCTATAAAAATTAAGATATTTATGTAAGCTAATATTGCTATAACTTTCTTACTTGCCTATGATTATCTTCAAACAAAATTTGAACAAATTCTAGACTCAGTCTTGACTCAGGGCAAATATCAAAGCCACAAAAATGATAGTACAAATAGTTTATTGTATCATTTTTCCCCCAGTTAAAGATTTCTCTCATCAAGAATATACAAATGCATACCTAAATAAAACCTGGCTGGTTGTATCTGTTATCTGTAATTTCTGTAACTGTCTGAGATAAAATAAAGCTTTCTGTGGTCGTTTTGCTTGCAAATAACAGTCAACTAAAGAAACATAAAATATGAATAACAATCACCTTTAAAACATAAAAGAATGAGTATTAAACTGTTCAGACATTAAAATTAATGTTTCCGATGCTTTATCCTGGCCAGATCAACAAAGAATTCGAAAACGGCAAAGGTTTATTTTTTTTAGTTTTAAACATGCATTTATTTATAGGAAGTTTCAATTTTTTTATCTTTTTTTTCACATCAAAGTAAAAGACAGATATGTATGAATAACAGAATAAGTAATTTGTCATGAACACATTAGAAACTAAATTGTGATTTTGGAACTTCTTTAGCTTCAACATTTAAGAATAATTTCTATTTTCAGTATGATATTGTTAATTTTTGGAAAAGTGCTACTCTTAATCCTGAAAAAATGTGAGAACTGGCACGAATCTGATGGAAAACTAAAGCAGGACTTTTCAACTAAAATTGGGGATAGTAGGGAAAACATTAAGCCCAATATTTCTTGTGTTATTTCAGCTTTTGGTTCATAAAAAGACTTGTTCTATTACAATATTTGCTCAACACAATTTACCTAGTCCTGTGAAAGCTGCACTGCATTTGGGGTCAATTGCAAGAACCTCTTCATATAACAATATAGCAGTTCTTGCTCTGTGTTTTTCCATCAGATTTTTAGCCTTTAAGATATAATCCTTGATAATATCTGAGGATTTCTTTACTTTCTGGCATCTCTGATCTACAATAAATGTGGAATTTTTAATCATCTATAAAATTTTCAGTATCAAAGAAAAGTTAGTTTGTTAACAATTGCATTATACAACATTAATTTGGTACATACATATTATATACTTCTGTTAGAAAGATAAGAATAAATTACCATATAAGTATGATGTCAAACACAATAAAAAAAATCAGTTACTTCAACAGTTTGATGTACAATTATTATACACTGATTAATTGTATTTTGCTTGATAGGTGTAAACCTATACATCCGATATAGACAACATTAGAATTTCCAGTGTCGATTATTTGAAATTGAATTGAAGACAAAAATATATATGCTAATTTTTACCCATAACCTGTGAAGTTTCATAACAATCTTTTCTTTGTAAAGTCAGACCACTCAGTGTAATACTAACAAGTTTCTTATTTAAGACAAATGATGCATGGATAATATAATATAAATATTGTAATAAGAACAGAGTAAAGGATACAGAAACATACCATAAATTTATCAAAACATTATTTCAAGCTACATGTATTCATGATTTTTTACATACAAACCTTCATTAGAAGTTTTCAAGACTTTCAAGAGAACATGCACATCATCCATATTTTTTATTTTCTTAGTCACAGCGTCGTCTTTGGATAATATTTTTCCTCTGTAAATACACATCTAATGAACCATTAATAAGAAAATTTCTTGTGTATTATTAATTTTTTTACCTAGCATCCTTGATTTTACTTGAAGTTATTAGTTAATTAATTGTTGTACCCTTGTCTTTTTATCATCCATTTCATTCCAATTCATTTCTTCACTATATATATCTTCATTGTTCTCTTTTAACAATGTTATATTATGAATTACTCTTATGTTTTTTTTTTTATCAAACAATGAATAATATGCTTGATAAGTAGACATAAATATAGAAGAATACTGTTAACATAAATATAAACATATACATTTTATGAGCAGGCTACAAAATCTCTAGAATTAAGCCCAGCAGTTTATCGTACAGTATTGAGCTGTGTATACATGTACATGTAGTATGCATTTTTGAATAATATGAATCCCTTCAAACATTGATACTTTTACAGAGCAAGTATGCCCATAATACATTCCATGATATACAGACCTAATTTTAAAGACTAGCTGCATCTTTTCATTCATAATATTGTGAATCTTTTTCTTTAAACTTTCAGTAACAATCTAAAACAAAAATGGAAAACAGTTCTTCTAAGTATTACTGTAAAACTAATCATTATCAAGAAGAGATGTAAGCTACAAATCAGCTAAGATACCTCTGCACTAAGTTTTCAGTGATCAGGAACTTGAAAAGAACATTAAAATGCATTACCAGTACATGTTAAAGCATGTTCACATAATTCCTGGTGTTTATAAACAAAAGCATTCATTAAATAGGAAGTTGAAGAGAGTTGAATCTGAAAACATCTTGCATGGTGAGTAGCAAATATCAGAAACTCTTATTGAAATTATCTAGAAAACTGCAAAAAACATTTCCTTATATCTAATTTGATACATGGCCATTTTGTTTTGAATATATGTTTAAGACCGAATGAGTATTTGGAGCGTACGTGTACGGTCTGGACTGTAATTAGCGTACTTTTTCAAAATGCTCATACGGTCGGAACGTACACGGTCCAAATACTCAAGTCATATGGTCTGGAACATATCTATATATAAAAGTTTCAGTAAACAGAGAGTTGACGAGCAAGGATTCTGAAACTGTGCCACACTAAGGCATGCTTAAATGAAGCCATATAATAAATTTTAGGCAGAGAATTGTACCCTGTTTGTTATTGATACATACTAATGTATTAGTATTAAACATTCACAGAAACAACCAGATGCTCCGCAGGGTGCAGCTTTATACAACCGCATAGGTTGAACCCTGAACGGTTGGGGCAAGAATGGACACAACATTCAAGCTGGATTCAGCTCTAAATTTGGATTGTGATTAAATAGTTGACACAGCATAGGTTTTGGACACAGAATGAATGTGGTCTAATGAACTTAAAATAATTTTTTTGTCTTTGAGCAATCACTATGCTGTTGAATATTAATCCTCTCATAAAAATGTTTGAAGAAATTTTCTTTTTATTTATGAAATCTGAAATGAGAAAAATTAACCCCCCCCCCACCATTTTTTTTTCACATCCCCCTTTCCCTTTTTTCAAAACTGATCTCAATTCAAATTTCTAATGGAGTTTGCAACAATAACTACTCATTTAAATACATCATAAAATATTAAAATGTAACAAAAGGTGCTTGTTATCACTGAATGGTAAAGAGTGTTTTAATTTAACAGTTGGTAGTAAAAGTGAATATACATTGTGCATTGTATAAAACAATGATTTAAGTTGATTCAACTACTATTCTGGACAAAGAAAGATAACTCCAATCAATTGAAAATTTCTTGCTATTGCACAATATTGTGCAATTAGATATTTCTTGCTATTGCGCAATACTGTGCAATTGAAAATATTTGCTATTGCACAATACTGTGCAATTGAAAATTTCTTGCTATTGCACAATACTACTGTGAAATTGAACATTTTTTGCTATTGCACAATACTGTGCAATTGAAGATTTCTTGCTATTGCTGAATACTGTGCAATTGAAAATTTCTTGCTATTGCACAATACTTAATATAATAATTTTGGATCCTGATTTGAACCAACTTGAAAACTGGGCCCATAATCAAAAATCTAAGTACATGATTAAATTCAGCATATCAAAAAAGCCAAAGAATTCAATTTTTATTAAAATCAAACTTAGTTTAATTTTGGACCCTTTGGTATTTAATGTAGACCAATTTGAAAACGGGACTAAAAATTAAGAATCTACATACACAGTTAGATTTGGCATATCAAAGAACCCCAATTATTCAATTTTTGATGAAATCAAACAAAGTTTAATTTTGGACCCCGATTTGGACCAACTTGAAAACTGGGCCAATAATCAAAAATCTAAGTACATTTTTAGATTCAGCATATCAAAGAACCCCAAGGATTCAATTTTTGTTAAAATCAAACTAAGTTTAATTTTGCACCCTTTGGACCTTAATGTAGACCAATTGGAAAACGGGACCAAAAATTAAGAATCTACATACACAGTTAGATCCGGCATATCCAAGAACCCCAATTATTCAATTTTTGATGAAATCAAACAAAGTTCAATTTTGGACCCTTTGGGCCCCTTATTCGTAAAAACCTGTTGGGACCAAAACTCCCAAAATCAAACCCAACCTTCCTTTTATGGTCATAAACCTTGTGTTTAAATTTCAAAGATTTCTATTTACTTATACTAAAGTTATGGTGCGAAAACCAAGAATAATGCTTACTTGGGCCCTTTTTTGGCCCCTAATTCCTAAACTGTTCAGACCTCAACTCCCAAAATCAATCCCAACCTTCCTTTTGTGGTCATAAACCTTGTGTTTAAATTTCATTGATTTCTATTTACTTAAACTAAAGTTATAGTGCGAAAACCAAGAAAATGCTTATTTGGGCCCTTTTTGGCCCCTAATTCCTAAAATTTTGGGACCAAAACTCCCAAAATCAATCCCAACCTTCCTTTTTTGGTTATAAACCTTGTGTTAAAATTTCATAGATTTCTATTCACTTTTTCTAAAGTTAGAGTGCGAAAACTAAAAGTATTCGGACGACGACGACGCAAGACGACGCAGACGCCAACGTGATAGCAATATACGACGAAAAATTAAAATTTTTGCGTCGTATAAAAACTTACAGAAAAATGTAGGACTTCTCAACCACCTTACATAATTTGATTGACTGATTACTATATATCCCTTAAAATATAAATTTGGTTTTCTTTAATTTTATATATATATGTTTAAAACATAAAACCTTGACTTTTGTTCCTAAACCATGGTAAATGTCAAAGTGTCAATATCAATTAATCAATAAGAATTCCTTATAAATTTCTTATTCCCTCTAACATGTCTTATGTTAGAAACTGTTAAAAATAATATATTCCTGTTATCTCTTTACCTCTGATAAATCACTTATTGTTCCAGTTGGTTTGTCCCATTTAATAACAAGCGTAATTTCTGGATCTTCACTGTGCACATAAAACTTCATATCTGAAAAATATACAAAATACTATGGTGAACCCTAATATTTATCAACTATTGCTATAGGAATATCTGAGAAGGGGTTGTTTCAACTCTTTTAAAATAATCATGTAATGAAGGACCATCTTGACCTTGTTTTACGGTATTAATGATTCTTTTATTGTTGAAGACCCTCTAGCAACTATCAAGATGAAGAACAGGAATAATAACTTTGACCATTGATCATTTGTATGTTTTCTATGCATTGACTTTGTGTGAGATTATGTCCTGTGCACGTTTACTCCAAATCTCTTTATTTTCTGTTAAAGGGTCTGTACACGTCTTACAAAACGTAATGCAAGTTTAACCCTTCAGTGCAAAAGGTCATATGGCAATATATTGATGTTTTTTTTTTATAGATTATTTAATACCGGTGGTCTTATTCTAATCTAAACCATGTCAGCTATCTAGTTTAACCACACAAAAAAGAGCCAGTTTTGTATTCTTTGATATCGAGTTCAATTCTCCATGCAGAAACAACAATTTTTTTCTGTGTCCAGTAGCATTGTATATTCTAAAATAAATTCGCGCACAATGTCTGGACATCGGTGGACATGCAACATTGCTCTTTCAAAATTTCAATTCAATTTGGGAGCCTCCATGGGGGAAATCCCCCGCAAATAGTGACAGTTGGCAGGTACAAATGTATGTAAGTACAATCCATAGACCATCAACTCTGAAAACTGATTACAATCATGACAACTTAATGAAAATTTATATCCTATTTTAGCTGTTATATCCCAAATTTGTATGACCAGTTATGAGGGAAGGAATGCCCTTTACTATCAGGCGTCAAACGGTCATTTTTCGACTTCCATAAACGTCAAATTGGTTAAAATTTTACAATGATTTGCCAAAATATCCTTTTCAGGAACTTTCACAGGTCTCATATGATGAGTGCTACCGTTTCTTTTTGGGAAAAAAAAAAACGTTATTTGTCGAATTTAGTAGATTATTTTGATCGTCTAAAAGAAAAAGACAGTGACAGTGTACACTTTAGCATCATGTAACAAAATTACAGATAGTATCATTTCGGAAAAATGTTTACCCTTGTCTGTGAAGAAAATACCCAAATAATTTACGACTTTCATATATGACCCTTTAGACATTGCCACATTGGCAAATTTGCCATGATGATGTTTGTTAGCATAATTAATTTGCCATTGCCATTGGGAGATATCTGCAACCTGTTCATATTCATTTGATTTCACAGATAACAACAGTTGCATGTTGAAGAGAATTAAAAGTTGTTTACTTATATTCTACCTAAGTTCTAATTATTAAATTGAATAGGTTTTTTGAATGACTGCAGACGCTTTTTATTTTCTTTTTACCGGAAACGGAAATCATATGTTGTCATGCGTACTAATATTAAAATCAAACAGGTTCCCGTTCAATCCGATTTACAATATTTACCAAAAAGATAAGGATTACATGAGTTTGTCCGGTTGAAATCACTTATATTGAGACCTTAAAAATACAGTTAACATTATCCATTATGTAATAGAATCTATATATCATAGAAAACATATGTATTGTTAAAGTTCAGGCAGATGTCACCGACATAGCAGCTGGGATGCTGACTAATTTGTATGATTGATTTCATATTTCTGTAGAAATTTGATCCCTGTAAAATGTGAATTGCTTTAAAATGATGTCCTTCATGACTAAAAAGAAGCGATTTAAGTTTCAAGTAGATTTCGGTTTACAAGAGTTATCATCAGTACCCTTTGTTAGTGGAATACTGTATGCTAAAGTGCGCTTAATTGATGGAGGAAGCTTTTTAACTCAATCTGAGAGGTAATTATGACAACCAATTTATAACAGTATTTGTAAGATATCCACACACAACACCAGAATGTCGTGAAATCTTTTTTTCTTTCATAACTCAAGTTCCAATCAGATGAAATTGTAGCAATTGTGGTTGGGCGTGTAGTGGAATTATTACCTGAATAACTAAGGTTCTTCTTGAATAGCTAAACTAATGTGGACACAACTTTGCAGTCTTTTGACGAAGGGGAAGTGTACACTTTGAAGCTTCAAGCTAAAGGTTTAATACCCCAACCATACATCTAATGGCTATTTGCCCTCCATCATGTGACATCACAAAGGTACATTTGTACCAGAAATGTTTGCCGTCACAATAGAAAGTATCTGATGCAAGAATGGAAGAGTGGTTGTTGTACGATGTTAATAGTTCAAGCAGAGTAGATTTCCAAAAAGTGATGAGGTCAATATTTCACTATGATGACTTGAGTAGTTTCAGGCATATTTTTCAGCAGTTTTCTTTGCATAGAGGGTTACTGTCTATCTTTTTTTTTGTTTCATACTTATTTATTGTGTTTAGTTAAAATAGCTAAAGAATTCGGCTCAAAGCAGATAGCAACCTTATTAAACTAGCTGTGAAGAGAGAGTTTTCCTCTGGGTTGAGGGCCTACAATTATATTAAATGTGATTTTGAGATAAAGACAAACAATTCAAATGTTGCTTCTTTTACTTGCATGTTTATTTGCTATGCATGCACATGTATTGACCTTTGCTATAATGGTATTGGCAGTTTTCCCCCAATTTAATTTAGTTGAAGTATATACATTGTACACGTACATGCATGTGTAAGTTTTAATAATAAAGTTGTTATAGTTTAAAACACAGTCTCCTTTAATTTCTAAGTCATTTTATATTGTGTACATACATGTATGATATCATATATATCATATACAACTGTATGTTATTTGATTGATTCCTTATAGGGTTTATTGGCCTTTAAAATTGTACTCTGAAACTCTGATGGCAAATATATATATGTTCAGTAAGACATACAAATACATATACAATGTACATGTAAGTAAACAAATTGTCTGTTACATCCTTATACATGTAGCCATTGTAGGGGTCATTACCCTGGAAAGACAATTTTATTTATTTTATTAAGTTTTTGAACAGAAACTATGATACATGTACATGAATAGAAATTTTAAACAGCAAAAATATTCAGTAAAGTTAGACTTACATTTGTACATGTACAAATAATTCAACATGACTGAAACCATCAATTGATCCATTATAAGAGTTATTGCCCTTGAGAGATGTTTTTGACTGTTTTTATACGACCGCAAATTTTGAAAAAATTTTCGTCGTATATTGCTATCACGTTGGCGTCGGCGTCGTCGTCGTCGTCGTCGTCGTCGTCGTCGTCGTCCGGCGTCCGAATACTTTTAGTTTTCGCACTCTAACTGTAGTAAAAGTGAATAGAAATCTATGAAATTTTAACACAAGGTTTATGACCATAAAAGGAAGGTTGGTATTGATTTTGGGAGTTTTGGTCACAACATTTTAGGAATTAGGGGCCAAAAAGGGCCCAAATAAGCATTTTCTTGGTTTTCGCACCATAACTTTAGTTTAAGTTAATAGAAATCTATGAAATTTTGACACAAGGTTTATGACCACAAAAGAAAGATTGGGATTGATTTTGGGAGTTTTGGTTTCAATAGTTTAGGAATAAGGGGCCAATAAAGGGCCCAAATAAGCATTTTTCTTGGTTTTTGCACAATAACCTTAGGTTAAGTAAATAGAAATCTATGAAATTTAAACACAATGTTTATGACCACAAAAGGAAGGTTGGTATTGATTTTGGGAGTTAAGGACCCAACAGTTTAGGAATTAGGGGCCAAAAAGGGACCCAAATAAGCATTTTTCTTGGTTTTCGCACCATAACGTTAGTATAAGTAAATACAAATCTATGAAATTTAAACACAAGGCTTATGACCATAAAAGGAAGGTTGGTATTGATTTTGGGAGTTTTGGTCCCAACAGTTTAGGAAAAAGGGGCCCAAAGGGTCCAAAATTAAACTTTGTTTGATTTCATCAAAATTGAATAATTGGGGTTCTTTGATATGCCGAATCTAACTGTATATGTAGATTCTCAACTTTTGGTCCCGTTTTCAAATTGGTCTACATTAAGGTCCAAAGGGTCCAAAATTAAACTTTGTTTGATTTCATCAAAAATTGAATCCTTGGGGTTCTTTGATATGCCAAATCTAACTGTGTATGTAGATTCTTCATTTTTGGTCCTGTTTTCAAATTTCAAATTCTACATTAAAGTCCAAAGGGTCCAACATTAAACTAAGTTTGATTTTAACAAAAATTGAATTCTTGGGCCTCTTTGATATGCTGAATCTAAACATGTACTTACATTTTTGATTATGGGCCCAGTTTTCAAGTTGGTCCAAATCAGGATCTAAAATTATTATATTAAGTATTGTGCAATAGCAAGTCTTTTCAATTGCACAGTATTGTGCAATGGCAAGAAATATCTAATTGCACAATATTGTGAAATAGCAATTTTTTTTTTAATTAGAGTTATCTTTCTTTGTCCAGAATAGTAAGCAAGAAATATCCTATTGCACAATATTGTGCAATAGCAAGAATTTTTTTTAATTGGAGTTATCTTTCTTTGTCCAGAATCAACTTAAATCTTTGTTATATACAATATACAATGTATATACACTTTTTACTACCAACTGATAAATTTAAATAATCTTTACCATTCAGTGATAACAAGCAGTTTTTTTACATCTTAATATTTTATGATGTATTTAAATGAGTAGTTATTGTTGCAAACTCCATTAGAAATTTGAATTGATATCAGTTTTGAAAAAGGGAAACGGGGATGTGAAAAAAAAGGGGGGGGGGGTAAATTTTTCTCATTTCAGATTTCATAAATAAAAAGAAAATTTCTTCAAACATTTTTTTGAGAGGATTAATATTCAACAGCATAGTGAATTGCTCAAAGGCAAAAAAAACCCTTTTAAGTTCATTAGACCACATTCATTCTGTGTCAGAAACCTATGCTGTGTCAACTATTTAATTTTAGATTTAAAAAGTTTGAAGAAGAAATCTTTAATTGATTTGTAAAATCTTGGCATTTGTTTTGTGTAAAAAAAACCCATGTAATGTCAAAAATTTGATCACAATCCAAATTCAGAGCTGTATCATGCTTGAATGTTTTGTCCATACTTGCCCCAACTGTTCAGGGTTCGACCTCTGCGGTCGTATAAAGCTGCGCCCTGCGGAGCACCTGGTTGTGTCTTATCATGTACATTTGTTGTTCATGAAATTTTGACAAAAATTACTTCTTTAAATTGAAAGTACTCAGATAATTTGTGAATAAGTGTTGTCACCTTTTGCCCCGCTCAAGTTGATGGGAAATTCATACTTGCAAGATATACATTATGTAGATATATTTGTGAGAAACTCTATAAACATTTATAAAAGTATTATCATGATTATGAACAAATTAGCTTTTTGGCCTTCGAGTTGAAGGCATTTTAATTTGTTCAATTGACTACAAAATATATATCCATTATAATACATGTATGTACAATGTATGTTACAATTGTTGACAAGTGAAATGTTTACTTCCTATGATCAAAGTACAAATGCAGTGTTTTAATATTATATGAGTAATATACATTTGCATTTAAGTTAACACAAATACTGATTGTTTCAGTTTACGTCAGTAAATGTACATGTTTAATGTAACATCTCCTTGGTACATGCAACAGTATAAAGCACCCCCATTTTGAGAATTTTCAATTATTCAAGAAATTGATATTTGTCAAATTATTTTCTCTAGGTTTTGTTTTTACTTTGAGCTAATATATGGTACAGGTACATGTATATCATGTACGTGTATATACCGGTACTTTTATCTCCAAGTTGAGAAATTTACTACAAGTAAGCTCTCCATGAAACATAAATCCATGTTGCACAATAATTCTAAGTGGTTAACATGAAAATTAGATCATGAATATTGCAAATAGTTGTCCCATGTATTTTCTAATTTTCCTTATTTAAAAAATTATTCAATGTTTATTTTGGTTTTTAAATAATTTTACAAGCTACATGTACATTACCTGGAGGTCAGTATATTAATCATTGCTAATGGCAGCTGAAACTTACCACACTCAATATAAAAATGTAGCAACTAATTTGTACAGTCAGGGGACTTACTTAAATGAGTGATTTTCTAAATCACTGATTCAAGTAACATTATTTCCATAAAGGTTGAAAGTAAGAGTTGTCTTTCTTTAATAATCACCTATTTAAGTAGTACAAAATAATCACTAGAAGAAGTAATTTAATTTTACTGTAGCTTTAAATATAGAATACTAATGATCCAGGGACTAATTATGTTTCTAAACTTATCAGAACCAACATCTGTGTTGCCTAGGATGACCAGGTCATTTCAGGTGATGACCTTGTACTGAATCTAGGATAATGACATAAAAATCACTTGTTTAAATATCATACCTCAATTTCCTTCCAAAAAATCACTTCTTTAAGTATCATTATTTTGATAACCCCCTCTAATTTCAACACCCCCAAACAGTGAAATTTTTATTGCGAACAGTAGAATTTTATTACATAATCTGAACGATGAAACCTTGAACTTTACAGGAAAAATACTCCAACTGCTGGGAAAAATCTGTTAAGAAAGTATCAGTTCATTATGTAAAGCCATTATTATAGCATTTTTTCAACTAAAATAGAATTTGCAGCTAAATGATAGCATTAAAGGCATAAAACCTTGATACTTAAAAGAAGCAAAAAATTCTTTTTTTTTTTCAATTTTACTAATGAAAAGATATGTTTTAAACCAATGTGTTTAAAATTTTGGTAAAACTACAAAACACAATTTGTGACAAAACTTCAAAATTTGCTACTCAAATAAGTGATTTAAAAATCACTTATTTCAGTAAGTTCCCTGATGTACTTCTCTCTTTTCATTTCTGTTTTAATTATATATAAGATAATCTTGCTGTGGGAGACATAATAATCATTGTTTTTATGCCCTGCCAATAATTGTTACCTTTGACCGACCTCCCTTCTGTTCCATTTTCGTTTCCGCAATCATACTAAAGTTTTCTTGATCCAAATTTTATGAAACTCTTAAGCAATTCTACGAATTAAAACTTGCAGACAGAGTTCGAATTTAGGCTGTGAGTCACTTGCATGTACTGTTGTAAATTATGCCCTTTTATAACTTTTTTTTCGTTTCCATTCTAATTTTGTTTTTCTTATTCAAATTGTATGAAACTTGTATACACGTATTTATAAATATTTACACATGTATATAAAAACTTGATGCTAAGAACTAAAATTTCCATACAGAGTTTTAATATGGGCAGCGAGTCTAGAGTTACAATGTTTGGCCCTTTCTAACTTGAAAATTGCAATTTTTTTAAGTTCTGCACTCTAACTCATTTATAAAATTAGTTTGTCTTTTCCAAATTATTATGGAATTCATTATACACATTGCCTAGAACCACAACACATATACAGACAGAGGTCGAATTTGGGCTGTTGGTCTTTTGCTGTTGTAGAGTTGTGTCCCTTTTTATTTTGAAAAATTGCAAAGCTTGAGCAAGGGCATTCGTGTCCTCTGGCACATTCTTATTTTATTTATTTTTTACAATTCTGTCAGTAGAAGATTTGATAGAATAAGAAGAATAAGAATATTTTATTATTCCAATCAAGGGCCCTTGATGGGCAGCATAACATGTACACATAACACAATACATCATGATTTGTAACAGAAAAACATTGTTATAAACTAAAATGAAACATTTCAGTTCAGACAAATGTTATTAATTTCATTCTATAAAATCATATACATTTAATTCCAGGCAGGATCAGAACCATAAAACCATTACAATAGACGATAGAAGATAAAACATGTTTATTTACAATATTTTACCTATCAAATTTTTATCAATACTATATGTTTATGAAGTAAGATAAGTGTGTTTATTTAAACTGTGAATGGCACAGTGATAACATTCTTGTAATTTGATTAATTGATGCATAAGCCATAATCTAAAACATGTAATGGGTAACAAGGATAAATATTATGGTCCGATACATTAGTAACAGCTTAATCATAATATGTAGGCCAGCATAGGGAATAAGTGGACCAGCAGTTACGTAGACAAGCACAGGGGATAAGTTGGCTAGCAGTATGGGACGTTTTAAGCTTTGCACCTGCATGTTTTTTTTATCGCTCAGAGAATCAGATTATGTCAATAATTTATCAGTCAGGGGTACTGCTTTAAACAAGTGATTTCAGAATCACTTCATTGAGTGATTTTGGCTGTGGAATATTAAAAATATTAAAAGTTTCTCAAAATATGTAAAATCAATGTAATTAGCTTTTGAAGATCAAAGGAAACACTAAAATTACTTAAATAGGTGATCACTGAATATAAAAAATCACTGAAATAGGTCATTGTAGGTGATAACGTAATACCCCTGACTGATTTATAAAAGTGAAGTAGCCTTCATCATATATCAATGCATTATATTAGTATTGAGATAATTAGTAATAGTTATCTACATTAAAAACCTTATCGCATTAAAAAAAATCACAAGAATTACTCAGCCAAGTTTTAACAGTCTCATGTACATCTATTCATTATTTATATTCATCTTTAACTTGTAAAAATGTGGAGAAAGGATCAATGAGACAGCAACACAAAAAAGCAAAATCTAAATTATCTCCCTTATTTATGCAGTGATTATATATAAAGGTCAAATTTTTAAAGTTTTTAATTAAATCTTAAAGCATACAGTACTTAACAATTTCTGTTAAATGTTGCATCATGATACATGGAAATGTATGTACTTACAATGATGTGAGAGGTTCTGGCAACTTCTGTGGAAAACCTTTTTGTAATTATATAAAATTTATTTATATTTGCAGGGAAGAAGTTAACAACCATAGTGTATTATGGAAATCCAAATTTAATTTCCAGTGTAAAATTACAGCCAATGCCAACACAGGGTATTTAGACCCATGTATGTGTAGAATATCTGTTAGAAGGGTAGGTAATACATAAACAGAACAATGATGCATTTAAAATTGGTGTTGACTACTGTGGGTTCATTTATTTTTTTGTGGGTACCAATTTTCGTGGTTTGAGGAAAACTTACATATTCGTGGATATTTAATTTTGGGGTTTTGGCAAAGTGTACACTAATTCCCTTAGAAAATGTGTAATCCGTTGATCATTTGAATATGTGGTTCTCCTGTACCCACTGAATCCACGAAAAATTGGTATCCATATTCTATCCAACGAATATTAATGAATCCACAGTATGTGTACTTTTATGCCTATTCAAACATAACTGACATTGTTTACTTTTTAATGGAAGTACTGATCTATAGCTATTGAAACTTCTAAATTCCATATACATGTATATGCATTAGGTCATTTCCTTAATCATGTTAATCCAATGATAGAGATAATATCTATTGTTATAGCTATAGTTTGTTAAGGATGCATTCTAAGCATGCTATTCTGGTCATTTTGAATGGAGGGAAATTTTGGGACTTTTACAGCTTATTTGACAGTTTGGGTTTGGTTATTGTTAAAGGCTGTATGGTAACCTATAGTTGTTCATCTCTGCGTCATTTGGTCTTTGGTTGATACATGTGTCATTGGCAATCATACAGCATTTCTTTATTTCTACATGGCAGTATACTTACATGTATACCCAATTCTGTACATAAATGTACCATACAGTGTTGGTTGACCCGCTTTTGATGTACCTCCTTTTTGTCAAGAGCTACTTTGGTAAAATACTTGAGTAGTATATCGGAAACCTAAAACCTCATTCATTTCAAGTATGCCGTATATTACATGTATGTTATGATAAGACATACTTAATTGCCATTCATGAATAACTTATATAGCCAATATATTCAATTATATATAGAGTACCATAGGACATCTAAAAATATCAGCTAATTGAATGATAAAAACTATTTTTGTATTATGTACAACACAAAGATCATAGAATGTCAATTAAATCTACATTATTGATATGTAAGCTGGTAGGGATAATAGTATTAACATGTAAATAAAGGACCTTTGACCAATTTCTACTGATTAGGAAATGTTAAATCTGTCTTTTTTGTTAGCAGAGCCTTCTTTCTTATTTTCTTTACCATTTATTTGCATATATGCATGAAGATTTGTGCTGTTCACATGTACATGTATCTGTGTATTAATTTGAATCTTTTATTTTTAAGTTCTTAAGTGCTAAATGTTATATATATCTTTATTCTGATATATAGATGTAAGATAGCCACTATTTCTGAATAAAATTATTAATACATATACCATTATTGTTGACAAAGTGCAAAAAAGATATTGTTTCAAGTTTGTGAATTTTCCGGTATACATGTGTGACTGTGTGTAGCAATCATGAATACTGTGGATTCATTTATTTTCGTGGGTATCAATTTTCGTGTATTGCTGAAAACTTGCATATTCATGGATATTTGATTTCGTGGTTTTGCCAATCTCTGTAAACAAAACCTTTTGAAATTATAAATTCGTTGAAGATTTGAATTCGTGGTTCACTTGTTCCCATGAAACCCATGAAAATTGGTATCCAACAAATAATAATGAATCCACAGTAATAAAAAGGGTTGAAATGTGCCAACTCTTTGGACTGTACACCTCTGACAATATACGATTTGTTTTCCTGTCTGCCACAGTCGCATCCACCCTTAAGCTCATGCCTACTGTGTTTCTACATTAGCAGCTAGCTTCTAGAATGAATCTATGTAAACAAGTTTAGTTTTTCAAATATGGCTGTATTTTGAAGAAATATCCCTTCCAATAATTAGATAAAAAAATCAGTATTTCATTAGATGGGTAAAGGGTATAAAAATATCCATTATCATGATTATCTAGTTTTATTTTAATTTTGAGAAAATCTGTTCTATTGAAATACAGCTGCATGCTAGGAAATGAGATTATAATTATGTTTGTGTTGAATTTTTCCATGATAAAAATACCATGGATGTCTACAGATAGATTAAGTTAGTATTGTAGTACATGTACATGCATGTATTGTGTATTATACAGTTAGAACTGATTCTATTGTTCTTGGTTAACATATTTCAATTTCATCTATAAATATTTGTACATATGTACTTCAAATGAGGACTTTTTTTTTCTTTTTTTCTTAAGTTTATAAAATTGATTTATTTAAACATACATGTACCTCAAAATAAAGGTCAGGAAACCGTCATATTTATCAGTCATTACTGATTTAAAAATACATTTGATTGAATTTATTTTTCTAATCATCATCATAATCTTGTTTTTTAATCTTGTTTTTTTTTTAAACTAGTTTATATGTCATCTAATAATTACATGTAGATGAAAGTGGCAAAACATAGCATTCATCAATATGATCAATGTAGGATGTATGATATCAATAAGTAGAAGATGAGGGGTGATAATAATGATCAAATAATAAAATATGTCAAAATTATATATAATTTGATTTAATTCAACATGTTCAAAGAGAAAAAAAGAAACAATTACACTTAATTGAAATAATTTGACTATTAGGGCAACACAACAAATGTTGCAGCTGATAATTATCCCTCTTTCTTTATTGATTCCTTCATATTTATATGGGAATGGTGTTTGTTGCTTTGGCTTTTTTATTTTGTTTTATTTAGGAAGTATATACATTTTTTTAAAAGAGGTAGCCAAAGTTTTATAATTTGCACACCTAAATTTAAGGGCTACTATTATCATGGTTATTGCAAAAATATTCAGAACATCCTAATTACCAATACATTTGTGTTCCATTATATTCTTTTTAAACATGTAAATCAATAATAAACCTTGATAATCAATCAATTCAGATTCACCGTAACCAATAGAGTGATGTTAATATTTTTTTAATTTTCCATGCGTTTCCATCAGATCTGTTTATTAACTTTTTTACATCAGTTGTTTAATGACTTGGTTTATTTTTTTTTTGCTTTCAGAATCAATAAACAAAATCTATCTTCCATTACATGTTTGTTTACCTTTTCTTTCATCAAAGTTTTTCCCCAGTACTTGCGCTGTTCAGTTGCTGAAACTTTAATAAGAGATCTTGTGGTTAATGTCACTGCATACAGAAAAGCTGTCGACCAAATAGAGTAAGAGAGGACAATACTTCAAAAGCTGTACATTCTGAAGTTTCCAATAATTTTATAAGAAAGTCCATGTACATGTACACTTGTTTTGTAGTAAAACTTAAGCTTAGTCATTCAAGTATATAAAACATAATTAAAATTTTTATAAATTTTAATTTTAATAAGTATTATGACTTTTGTGTTAAGCCAAAGTTAATTGCATGTGATGATTACTATGGATACTGTCACCAGTCCATCATTTTATTTTACAGCTGTTTTTGTTGTCACACTTTTGGTAATTATCAACTCCTCTTAGAGATAGACAGAAACATACTAACATCTACCAGTACTTTTTAACCTACAACAACTCTTCTATAGCAAATGATGTTATTCACTCCTGTTTCATTTGAAATCACATTGAATTACTTTTACATTAAATACAGGCTTTTTGTTTAGTTCACAGGGTTAAGCATTTTCCAAACTTCTAGATAAAACAAAAACTGTGAAAACTGACTACAGGAAATGTTGTACTACACAAGGCTCAAGATATTGGGCAGTTAGTGTAAACATGGTAAAGGAAGTAGCTTTTCTGTCTGTTATATAACTTTTCTTGACCACTATTACATGGGTTCTAATAGTGGCTTTGTCATCAATATGCAAGTTGTTATGAAGACAATTTCAGATTCTTTAAGATAGGAATTGAAATTTTGACTAAGTAGACTGAATGTATGTTATATAATTACTTCAAAGAAAACATAAAAATTGTAATTTGCTTTCCATGGATTGAAGGCAAACTAACATGACTAAAATCTGTATTACAACATTAACAAACCCATGCTAATCTCAGCTGACAGTGAAACATTGAAGACAAAAGGGGGGAAATCTGTATTCAACATTCAATAATTTAATGATTACCCAAGTTAGAAATATATGAATCGTATGTTTATGCTAATCACTTACTTCAATTCAACAATTTAAGTTGCAGAACTACAAATTTTTTTAGTTTTTTATGAAAAGACAATGAATATCGTAAACAACCTTTTTTTACTGAATAATAAGTTCTTTTTTCTTTAAATCTGAAAAAGTTTTAGATACTTGGATGACAATTCCTGACTTATGGAAAGCTATGATTGTGTAACTCTAAATCACAATTTATTTTAAGACTGAGATGTTATTTGTTCAGTTCAAATAATTTAATATAAAGTAGGATGCAGATGGATAGCAAGGTATATCATTGATACAACCAAACAATGGAGCCACAAGCATACAAGCACATTTTTTTTAGCCTCACCACTTCTCCTGATCAGATTTTCAAAAAAAATAGTTACTTCTACCTATCATTCTGAAGTAGGATGAGCCCTGATTCACCACTGGATACATATATTTGAAATAGTTCTTTATAGAATCTTATACTTGTGTTCTAACAAGCAGTTTAAATATGGATTAAAAAAGAGCCACACACTTGTATTTAAACATAACTTTGACAATGGTTATACAGTATTGTAATTGTATTTCCTTATTCACACATATATTTGGGATGTAAAAGTTGATGTTTCCTTTTTACTTACAGGAACTCAAAGGAGGGAAAGCATCTCATAAATTAGGTTTTGTAGATATAAATCTATCTGAGTTTGCTGGATCAGGGAAACAGTCACGGAAATTCTTGTTGGAAGGTTATGACACCAAACATCGACAAGACAACTCTACTGTGGAAATAATGATAGATATGAGATTGGTATCAGGAGATCCAATATATAAAGTGTAAGTATTGCCATGAATAAGGTAAATGATAGATATGACATTGGTATCAGGAGATCTAATATATAAAGTGTAAATATTGCCATGAATAAGGTAAAGGATAGATATGAGATTGGTATCAGGAGATTCAATAAATAAAGTGTAAATATTGCAATGATTAAGGTAAATGATAGATATGAGATTGATATCAGGAGATTCAATATATAAAGTGTAAGTATTGCCATGAATAAGGTAAATGATAGATATGAGATTGGTATCAGGATATTCAAAAAATAAAGTGTAAATATTGCAATGAATAAGGTAAATGATAGATATGAGATTGGTATCAGGAGATTCAGTAAATAAAGTGTAAATATTGCAATGAATAAGGTAAATGATAGATATGAGATTGGTATCAGGAGATCCAATATATAAAGTGTAAGTATTGCAATGATTAAGGTAAATGATAGATATGAGATTGGTATCAGGAGATTCAATATATAAAGTGTAAATATTGCAATGAATAAGGTAAATGATAGATATGAGATTGGTATCAGGAGATTCAATAAATAAAGTGTAAATATTGCAATGAATAAGGTAAATGATAGATATGACATTGATATCAGGAGATTCAATATATAAAGTGTAAATATTGCCATGAATAAGGTAAATGATAGATATGAGATTGGTATCAGGAGATCCAATATATAAAGTGTAAGTATTGCAATGAATAAGGTAAATGATAGATATGACATTGGTATCAGGAGATCCAATATATAAAGTGTAAATATTGCAATGAATAAGGTAAATGATAGATATGAGATTGGTATCAGGAGATCCAATATATAAAGTGTAACGAAATATTGTATAAAAATGAATTTAATCAGAGGCATGCAAGTTGAAATTAAACACAAGAGCAAAAATAAATATATACAATAAAATACATGGCAGTCAAAATTAAAAAAAAAAGATGTATTGCTTCTAAAATCTTTAAAAACAACGAAAAATAGACCTTAGTATATATATATTTGAATGAATAGTATGTCAAAATGATACAAAAAATATTCAATATTAAAATGTGTAACTGCAATTTGTAAAAGTATGTGAGAGGTATTTTTTAACAACATATTATTAACATTTCAGTCCTACAAAACCACACACCGTGCCAGGGGATGTAACTGCAGCAGATTACCCTGAACCACACCCGGCAGGACCTCTAGATGATCATAGTGAATCCTCTAGTGGGTTTGGAAGTCTAACACGCAAAGAAAAGACAACTACAGGTATCTACACCTTTGGAAGTCTGTTTGTCTGTCCATTAGAATATATATGCCTTATTGGGGTTTTGGTTTAGACTTTAAGGCTCACAGATCATGGAAATGTGCACTTTTGAGTGGACATGGTGTCCTGTACATGAGGGCATATATTCTTGTTTTCGAAAGATTTTACAATATAGTTTATCCTTTTAATGCTCCTGCTTGTATGAATATTTCTACTTTGACACTTCAGGGAAGCAGTTAGTGAGATTTAAAAACAAAATTATTTTAGGCAGTTGTACTAATAGAAACAATTGGACAATTAACATAACTTCTACTTTACTTTAAAGTATCACCCTATCAGAAAATCTTATAAAACATTTGTAATGGGAAATTGCCATCCTATAGAGTTTTCTCCTATTACATGGGAAATAATCCAGCTTGAACCATTTCTTTTTTATATGCAGAGTTGGTGTGATACATAAGTGTATATAATACAGAAATGATTTCTCATTTATTTTTCCTTAACATTTTGATGCACTATCAAGATATACCTTCACGTCTTACTTTTCACAACATTTCCATTTGATTTTGTCCTGTTTGAGGTATAAAACATAAATATTTCCATACTTTGCTGGAATAAAAAGTTTTAAAACTTTTGGTGTTAAATCATATGCAATAAATGTTGATCAAAAGCCTCAGACAGCATTCCTGCTTAGATGAGAGATGTACAATGTATACAAAACAAGAAAGTGATTTTTTAAAACATGAATGACATGTAAACCAACTGATTTTTCCAGAGCAATTTTTTTCTAGAAGAAAAATAACGTGAATATAAATCACCTTGAATTCATAAAACTTAGATCTTTTCTTTTTAACTACATTGAATACATTTGAAAATTGTGGAAATTAAATAGCTGTGATGTGGACTAAAAGGGGCAATAAAGTATCAAGTTGGTTTACAGTATACTGTTAAAGCTTGTGATGGTAAGAGCAATTTAGAGCATTGGAGAAAATAAACCATGCAAATTAAAAAAAAGACACTACAATGGTTTAGCTTCCTTGACTTGACATTTTAAAACAATTCTTGCTTTACTTTTTCAGACAATTTAGAATTAGAGCATGGTCCAGAACTAATTAAAGGCCATTCTCGGAATGATAGCTATGCAAGTCAGCATTCTCGTGGGTCAACAGGGTATTCCTCACAACAGCATAGTAGACAGTCAAGTATAGGAAATGATAATCCTACACATACTAGGTAATGAACATATTTAGGCTATTGAAAAACTAATGTTATTTTACAAAAATGAACACACATTTATTCAAGTTATAAAAAAATGTTATACCTAATAACTAACATATGTAGTTTAAAAAAATAATGTCAGTCTCCAAACAAAATGGAAAAGCTATGATAGGAATGTTTAAATATTCGTTTAGTTTGAATGAAAGAAAAATGAAAATAGGAAGAAAAAAAATTTGTTGTTTAGTAATGATGTTCCTCTTTGAAGACAAGTGACATATATTTTTTATGTAGTTTCTTGCTTGCTTACAACCTGGAAGTGCAGAAGAGATATTTTTGTTTCCATCCTTAAACCAGATTTATTCTTTTTTGTGTTGCTAGATCTTCAATGTACTCCTTGATGTATGTTGTGATACTAAATTGTTATTTGAACTTGTATATTTAATTTATATTAACAGAAGTCCCAGTGCTGGTTCAGCTCTACAGTATGATCTCAAGAGGGGAAAGGTATTGGATTTGTTTGTTATTGTTTTGGTGATGTTTGTCACAATTACCTGATTACAGCTAAAAATAAATGGCAATTATTTTAAACAGGATTTCCCTGACCTTGACCATGTTGACATCTTTAAACGATTTGAAGTTTTAAGAATACATGTATCAAGAAAAACTTAAATTTCCTCATATTTTCCAATTATAATCAAATAAGTAAATAAGACATTTCAACTTGTCTACCATTGTAGATTGATTTCCTCCAAAGACTTGAATCTCTTAAGGAGAGAAACTTGTACAAATTATTATCAGAAATGATCAATCAAAAACCTGAAGGGGAGACAACACCATGACCTTTGAAAAAACCTTAAAGGGGAGACAACACCATGACCTTTGAAAAAACCTGAAGGGGAGACAACACCATGACCTTTGAAAAAAAAACCAACATAAAACAAAGAACAGTTTATGGATCACTTCACAGATATATATCTGATAATGCTCCAGTACATAACAACATGAAATACAATTACTGGTAGCCTAAAATCAACAAAACTGGAAACGATAAGGGATCATTATGCTCAAAACTCCTTTTAGTATAATGAAGTTTTCCAGATATGTTCTAAATAATACAACACTCCTTCTCCATCAGTCTATGTGATGTGTTAGCTGCATATTCTATGCCAATATCTTTACAAAGTGACATGATAGGAAGAAGTAATAGTAAGAGGATTTATAATGTAATATAAATTATTATAAAGGAATGAAGACTATACTTTAAGTATAACTTTAAAACATATGAATATTGTAGGTAAAGGATGATTCTATTAAAGTAAAGTTGAGAGTTGACGATACCAGGGTAGATGCAGAAGATCTAGTGAATGAACTTCTTAGTTCTGCTGATTTTGGTTTAAAAGATCCAAGTGAATGTAAGTTCTAAAGAATTGCTATATAGATAAGTTTTGTATTTCACTACATATTTTGTTCATGTGACCATGCAAAATGACCATATTAGCTGAAACACTAGATATATGCACCTAGTTTACCTCTACAAAATGTGAAATCATATTGTTTCCTTTGACAAAAATAAACTGAATCATTTCTTCAAATGTCTGTATTCCAATCCTCTAAAGTAGCTGTTTTGTCTTTAATGTTACCCGCCAGCAAAGCAGGCCATCAATTCTATAAATACAATTAATTGTGTAAATTGTTTTTTTATCACAAAAAAATCGGTTTTAATGCCCCACCCTAGTCAATGGGTGCATTAATTGTTACCCTTTCACTGTTTCTCAAGTTATGTCCAGTTATTATTGGACAAATTGCAGAACTTATGGTATATTTAAAAGTTGTGGCATCTGTGTCTCATGGATACATTCTTCATTTATTTTCTGATATGTTTACTTGTTTTTCTGATTTCAGCTTCAGGGTTAGTACTTATAGTTGACAAAGATGGAACTACAGCACTTCGATAACAACAAAGACCTATTATGTTAAAACTTTGTCTCATAGAAATAATTGTGTTATATTAAACCAGCATCAGACATGTACATGTCATATATTCCAATGTAACATCAACAAATTCTATATATTGGAACCATCAATTACTTGCCATTACTGCAGTGACAATTTTCTCATCTGTAACATCACAGACTTCATACAAAAAAGGATTTAAAAAATTATAGAAAAAAAATGAGGACTAATATTTTGTTTGTCCTTACTTCTTGTCAAAATTACTGACAGAAAATTAGATTGATGTACAGACACTTTTGTAACAACATATATGTTTATCTTAAATACAATGGGCTGTAACATTTTGAGAAAAAAATGGACATTTTTCTTATGAATATAAAATCGTCTATTCTATCATAGTAACAAATCTAACTTTGTAGATATGTGATATAAATAATATTACTACTTACGACAAGACCTTTTAACAGATGCCAGTAAACCCTTACTTGTCTCATTTACTTATCATGACATTTGTATTAGTTTATTTACATTACTTAATCATGAAACGCCAAGAAAATCTATTATTTTGTTGAGAAATGTATGAAGAAATCTGATCATGTCCCAAGACACCAATATTTCATTTTCTAGGGCTTGGTACTGTTTTGTGAGATTAATTCTAATATGAGGTTTTACACTTAGTGGTATAGTTTGGAGTACATGATAGAACTCACCATTTAATGACAACCTTGTAATGGCAATTTTTTATTTTAAAGGCATTTATATGATGATAATAGAGTATTACTGTCTGAAATAGCAATTAAAAGATATCCATACTGATTAAAATTTTAAAACAAACTTATTTAATTCAGCTTGCCTATAGGCACATTGTAAGCTTTTGCCCTCTGACATCTCTGAAGCTACATGGGCCAATTAGAATAAACTAGGCAATATTCAATTAATGTTCATGGTATTTAGATTTTGAAAAAAAATAAAAGTTTCATGAAAATTAAGAAGCACTTAAAATAAAATACTTGATTCTCTTTTAGAACTATTTCTCAAGACCCAGCCACAGGTCACTTACTTCAGATAATATTGTGACCAGTTAGGAGGGGTTTAAGTTTTAAAACTATAGGTTTTACTACCATCTAAATGAATGTAATAGAATTTGTCAGTGACATATTAGTTTACATTTAAACATTCAAACACCTATTCTTTAAAGCTACTTATTGTTATATACATGCCTTTAAAATAAAATTATAATGGTTGTGTATTGACAGAAATTATGTCTCAGTACATAGGATGGTTACATTTTTTATTTATGTTTATGTATATAAATTATTTATTATAATAAGTGCTTATTGTTTAAAGATAGATGTATATAGTTAATAAAAAAGAGTTGTGAATTACATTATTGTATTTGCTCATTAACATTTTATCAATGTCCGTTCTGTACAAATTAAGTGAAGAAAACATTTAGCTAAATATTTGGGTATTATGTAATGATAATAGTCTGTGATTTATTTATACTTTTCATTAATTATGTCGTCTTCTGTCTTATATAATATTTCTGAATCTTTCTGACTGATGAGTTGCCATAGAAACAGTAACCAAGTGCATTTATCAGTATTATATCTAAATGAGATTATAACATATAAATATTGTACTTTTATTAATCCAGTATTTTGTGAGAGTTATTAATTTATAATGAGGTTTGCTTCCATTACTTCTTCCTCTAGAATTATGTTACCTAGGTTACTGTTGTAATGTTTAAAATATGATCTCATATATGTGAGTACTTCCACTTCAAAAATAAATGTGCACTTATTCATGCAAATTTTGATAAGAATTTCATTTAATTTGAACCAAGGAATTTTAGTAAAGAAATGTATAATCTGCAACAATAAATATGTAGTTCTTTTTTAAATAGGAAAGCAAGTTGATAGCATAAATAAGTCCTTACAGTTAGACTCATATCCTGAAAGCAATATCCCAAAATAATTATTTTTAGAATTTGCCTTCTGATTGATTCTCTTACACCGGAGAAACTACATATTATTTCTATTCGTAATAAGTTAATTTTATAACAATAGTTTATGTGTTATGTTGCTTCTTTATGTATTGTTAGTGTGAATTTGCTCAATAGTAATTGAGAGATTCAAGAGTAATTGAGAGATTCAAGTCTATTGGGGCCTCTTATTATTATAACCAAAAAAAAAAGAATTTTCTTAAAAATATATATCCTGTCAATTTAGGAAAACAGAAAATGCTCAATTTATTGTTTTAAATTGTGGAGAAAAAAATGCCCTACTTTTAATGAGTGATTGGTCATATCTTAAGTGTCAAAGTGTTGTATTATGTTTAGAAGACCAGAATTAAGGTTAGTTCGGCCTAACTTAATTTACTTTTAGTGTATTTTTTATGCAGCTTTAAATTTGTTGTGCCTTGTTTACTTATTACTGCTGGATGCAGTTGTGTATGTCCAAAATGTAATTGTAGATATAAGTTCAAGTTTGTCAATTTTGTTAACACTTCCTAGAGTAGAAAGCTGAGATGAAAAGTAAAATTGGGCAATATAAAATGTATGTGGACCTCCAGATGTTTTTTTTTTATTCTGTGCAATTGGGTGGCTGTCTCATTGACAATTATTCCCTAACATTCCTTTTCATATTAAGAATTTGAATACAATTTATTGAGAGGACACTTTTCAAAATCATACATAATTGTCTTTTTTTCTTGTACCATAGCATAGGTCTATAGTTCAGATCAAATATTTGTCAGTTATTCAGATAAGATTGTTTTTTAATATAATAAATACATATCTTTGATTAGAAATGAGATCATGTGAGCTTCTTCTTCATGCTCCTAAGTAAATTAAGGTGCAGGGCTTGAGCTTTATTCTTCCTGTCTCATGGTTTGCATTCATTAAACTATATTCCATTGTTTGTAGAGATTTGGGCATAGTTTATATTTTTCACTAGTTGTGTTTTGAGGTTTCCATTAGAGCCAATAAATATAAGTTTGAGAAGAAAAAACAGGTTTACTTTATGTAAAAAAGAAAATGTCTTACTTTATTGAAGTGTATTGGAAAAAATTATGTACCAGAATAATAATCTTTAGGATTTAAAACATTGATTTTAGTAACTGCATGTCACACAAGTCATATTATTATCACCAGATGAATAATTTAATAGTTTTTCGATTGACTAACAAAAGTTTTGTAGCTTTAGTTAATATGATTTAATAGCATTTACAGTTCATTGTCATAAATTGTCATTTTCATGATAAAATACCAGTCATGTTATAATTTTAAAAGATATATGAATTTTTTGTATAAAGTATGTTATATACCCATCTCTTGCCTTGAATGTGACCTCAAACATCATGTGGGTCAAGTCCTCAATAACTTACGCAGCAGGGGCTCTTTTCACCAAAAAATCTTCAACAATAACTTATCATAAGTCATACAGACATGTTCAAGACTTACAAGTATTTTTTCTAGTAAGAATTTTTGTGAAAAGAGTCACAGTTATTAACTTATATCCAAAAACATAAGATAGATGTTGTCTTGTTCTTCCTGTCTTATGTGATTTTAATTCGATTAATTGAAATAGAGGAGTTATGGTTCCCCTGGGTGTGTATTACTATTTCTAAGTGAACTCAATTTACATACTGTTGAAATTCTTTTTAGCAACTTCCAAAATGAGAAAAACTACATGTTTTATGTTTAGAATGCTATTGATTTTGTGTTTTATTATCTCTGTCTCATCTTGCATTCACTTTCATTTGAATTTCTTTCAAACTTAGTTTTCCAGCGTTATATTATTGATAGAAAATTAAGATTATTTTTTAACTTTTTCCTTCTTATAAAAAGAACTTACTTTTGTTGTGTTCCTAAGGTTTCTTTGTTGATTCCAAATAATATCTGATTCAATTCTTGACTATCACATTGATTATATCCTTGGATGATACCTACTGGTGTATAATTTTGAACTGAATTGGTCTAAACTGTTGAAACTATGACATTTTGATCTTTGTATGGAGTTAACATAAATCTAACATTTCAGTGCTAAAGGTGTTTGTACTTATTAATTGAAAAAGGCAGCCTTTGATTTTTGATAATGTCTGCCATAATCTTATTGTGGTGTAATATTTCTTTTAAAAATATGTAGATTCTCTTATTATTGTGAATGTTACTGTTGAAAAAATTGGTACTGAGGTAGCTTTACATATGAACAGTTCTACTTATGTTAAATATCATCTATATATTTTCTTATAAAAGTCTGTAAAATTGGAAATACTAAGAATTTACATTGTTAAAATACTGAAATTATGTTCACTTTTTACATTCTGCACAGTATAAACATGTATTGTAAAGTTGTTTTCAGTATTTTTGTTAGCTCAGCTTGCCTGATTGCCATTGTTAGAAGTATTGCTTACTTAGTTTCAAATCTGCATTGAAGACCTAGACACAAATCTCACATGACTCTTAATGCAAAAACATTACAAAATATTTTGATCAGTAGACAAAAAATCATTTAACATTGATAAAGCTTGAAATCACCTGTATTTAAAAGTTTTTAAAACAATATTTTGGGTAGGACATAACTATCTTGCATACAGATTTTCTATTTCTTCTCCATGGAAGTTTTTTTATTTGAACAAAAAAAGTACTATATATAATGTTACCACATTTATAATTATAAAAAAAAAAGAAAATCATGTGATATCTGAAGATAGGTCATGAATGGCGCTTAACAAAGATTTTAAAATCCTAACTTTAGTAAGGAGACAATACTACATTATAAAACTAAGCGTACTTCTTTTCTTATATAATACTAAGTTATATAGTGATGTTTTGATAGTATTTATATAGAATATATGTATTGAAATGTTTTTTTTTTAAATAGAATAAATGAACAAAAAGAAATTAAAAGTGTTGCTGATCTTTTCCTGTTTATAATTATACCTGTATGCAAATAAGTCAGGAACCTTTTGTTCAGTAGTCCTTTGTTGTGTTTCATAAGTTGTTCTTGTTTCTCTTTTTTGTATAGATTAGACTTTTTCCTGTTTAATTGTTTTTACACTAGTAATTTTGGGGCCATTTATAGCTTACTGTTCGGTGTGAGCCAAGGCTATTTGTTGGAGGCAGTACTTTGAATTATAATTGTTTACTTTACACATTGTGACTAGGATAGAGAGTTGTCTCATTGGCACTCATACCACATCTTCTTATTTCTGTATAAACCAATTCAGCAATAATGATGAAAGTTAATTATATATGAATAAAATGAAATAACACAGAGTAGTGTGCCCTTCTAAGGTTCAAATGGTATTTACAATTAAGAATGGTGTTTGTGGCCTCCAATGTTGGTCGAAGCAACTATTCCATATACCCCTCGATAGGCCTAGGAGCCATGTCATAAATTAACCATATCTCTCAGTGAACTCATGCTTCAGACAGTCAGACCACTATTTCAATGAATTAAATTGCCTTGAAATTTAAAAAGATTGAACAGAATATCTGCTGGAATTATATTCAGCCAAAGAATTGGGAAGATTATGGATGAAGAAGCTTTCTGTCCTTTATATAGATGGTTTTAACAGAAAGAAATATCTGTTTATGCATGTATTCATCAGTGGTATTTTTTGCCTGTATTCCAGATTTAGTGTATGCATACTCAAATGATGACAAATAAACCATGAAATGAGTTCAAGGTCAGATAAAGCCGATAGAGGAACATATAAACCTTAAATTCATTCCAATTCCTGATTAGATCAGCTTTAAGGGAACCACTACTGGAAGGTCTTTGATATTTGGTATGCAGTTGTATAATCATTGGCACATCCCATTTCCATGGAGACACTACTACAACAGTCATATTCTATTGACTTTGAACTTTGCTAACTACATGATTAGTTTGTGATTAGGTCAATTTAAGAGGAACCACAAGTGGTAGGTCAATGATGTGGTATGCAGATCCATGATTATAAGCATTGACACATATCATTTCCATGGAGATCATTCTCTGCCTTCCACTAAGTCATGGTCTATTGACTTGACGTTTAATATAGTTTTAGTTTGTTATTGATCAGTTTAGGAGGAACCACTAATGTTAACTTAATGGTAGTTTTAGCATATGCATTAATTCTTTTCACGGAAATTATTTGGCTCCCTTGCCTATCAATGTTTATTGACTAAAAAAACTTTTAACTTGTTTAGGGATTAGGGAATCACTTATGATAAGTTAATGGTATTAGGTATGCAGTTTTAGAAGCATTGGCATTGCTCATTTCCATACAGATTGTTTGGTCCTGCCCCTTAGTCATAGTTCATTGACTTTGAATGTTTTCATAGTTTATATGTCTAAATATTGCAATTTGGATTCAATACTTGTATTATACTATAAATTTACAAGAAAGCCAGACATGTCTCTATTGTTTATAGAATGATTGTAAAGTGTACATGTCCATCTATCAGGGTTTATCTAACCTTCAACTATCATCAGAAGCGTCTGTTATCTATATTTAAAAGACCTTGATCCTAAAGACCTTTCGATCATTATCAGCTAAACAGGTGAAACATATCATTTTTTTGCAATCTTGTTACAGTTTGTTTTAAAGTTCTATCCAAGATTAAGGACAAAGTTTAAAATTTCCTACTAATCCTTTTTTTTCTCATTGCTGAGGGCCTTATTTTAACCTGAATTTGTTTAATTTTTTGTCTGTTGATCTTCTTTGGACACTTGTCTTATTGGCAATAATACAAAATGTACTTTCTAACATAGAGTAGAAATTTCCAATTTCCTCTTAAGGTTTATGATCCCTTCTGTAGCCATGTAATTACAAAATTTTAAAACTGCAATAGTATGAAAACAGAAAAGATGATGAATAATAGAGGTGTGCCATTGTGTACGTATACTAAGTGGAAACTAATTGCAAAGCATTATTATTCATTGTTTCATTGATTTCACCAATATTTAAATTTATAAACTTGTTTAAAGGAAATCATTGCTAGCACTGCATACAATAATCCTCTATCTACCAGGCACCGAATTGCAAAATATTGAGAGTACAAGGGGAAAGGCTGTGGATTTTCTATAAAATTTCCATATGTTTAGCATTGAAGCAACACAAGGGGTACACAATCCTTAAGTATCATTGATCTATCATAGGCTTTCAAAGGACCGTATTAATTTATCAAGCAGTTCATACTTTGAAGCAACTACAAAAAAAGTCTGGAGCCTTAAATGTCACAGTTCCATATTATTCAAAATTCTTAATGTATGTCCATTTTACCATATGTCATCTCTCTTTTCCATGTCCTGTATCTTTGAAAATAAATCAAAGCACAATAAACCAGCAGACTCACTTTAAAATTGATATGACCACAACATAATGATAAACAACCTTCAAACAAAACTGTAAACTGATATAGGACAGACTATGTAAAAACAGAGGAACAGACACACAGAAAAGAAAACATAATAGCAAATTATCTTTTTCTATTGAAGGATGGGCATAAAATATGTCACAATTCTAACCAGATAAACATTGCATCATGTGTGTGTACCATTATTTTACAATCCCCAACTAGTTGAGTAATGGTAAAATTTTGATTAGGCCAAAATATGTGCACTGTAATTTCTTTGTCCCTCCTATCTTAGTACCTTAATTTGTTAAACATAATTTGTGGTTGTTTTTTTTTTCGACCATAAGTTATGACACCTTCAAGTTATTGTATAAAGACCTTTTTCCCTATTAGGGGGAGATAATTCAACATTGTTACTATCAACTAGATCATAATAAACACCGTAAAATATTGATCCTTGTTTCTTTTCTTTAAAATCATGTTAATTTAAGTTGGAAGGGAAGTCCTTTTAAAGTTATCCTAAATTGAAGTAATAAAAACTAATTGTATATAATAAATAATTTAATAACAAGTAATGTAGCCTACTACCTGGTAGTACTCACATTCCCCCTGGCAATGAATTTTATATATTTTTTATATAATTTCTATTAAAAAAAACATCTACATATTTATTCTCCCTGGCAGTCTTCACACCTTATATCATTTTTATCTTAAATCTCAATCTACATCACTTCTTCACAACCTTCCTGAAGAATAACTGAACTACATATCTTTATACATATCAATAATGTAATTATAAAATCTTCAACATATTTAAAATAGCATGAAAATCAAACTTCAACACATTAATAACTTGATAATCAAATCGTCAACATATTGACACAATATATACGGAACAAAGACAGTACATTTCAGGGTATTTTTGGCAACGTTAATTTGAAAAACCATTTTCAGAAATGTATTTTAAAGCAAGGGTTAAATTTTACATTAAATGTTATCCTTGATTATTTGTTATTATAAATATTAAAATAAAAACAACAATGTCATCATTTAAATGGTAAATAAAACTAGTTTTTAGTAATTTGGCTGAATTACCATAGAAAAAAAATACAACAGACAAACAATATCAATAAGGACTTATTTTTTGCGGAAAATATCTGTTTTGGAAATGCATGTGAATTACTATTAGTACCCTTACAGTGTAAAAATTACAATTTTAATCAAGTGTTGACTGTTTTTCCCATCTCCTGGACAAACAAATTTAAAGGTATAATCCTAATGAAGTAAAAAAAAAATATACAAATGATAAAATATATAAAAATTTGATCAATTTTGTACTGAAATTAAGGATTGGCAGTGATAAGGAGAAAATTTTAAAATAAGACCATTTTGACCCCCCAAAAAAAACAATCTCCGTACAGCATTACAAATGGATATGTTATATAATTTGTTAAGATAAATAAATATATATCAACTTAATATAGACAAATATCATACAAACTACACAAACATATTCAAGGATCATATCTTTGTTCTTTTTACTGTGGATTCATTATTATTTGTTGGATACCAATTTTCGTGGGTTTCGTGGGTACAGTTGAACCACGAATTCAAATGGTTCAACAAATATCATATTTTCAATAGGCTTTGTATACAGAGATTGGCAAAACCATGAAATCAAATATCCATATATATATGTAAGTTTTCTGCAATCTACAAAAATAATACCCACGAAATAAATGAATCCACAGTATATGGAATAAGAGCAACCATGTGCAAGCAAAAACTTTTAAATCCCAAAAATCTAAAAATTCTAAATACAACAAACATCTCAAGTATAAGTCACTGGGAATAAATTTGAACACTTTCTTGACTAGATAATGTAAAATCATGTGATAAAACTTCTGACAAACAGATACATTTGTATAAACAAACAATAAAACGTAATAAAATACAACAGCTATCATTTAAATTTATGGATGTCAAATCCATTTGCAATAAATTTATAAAGTAGCATGAGCTATTTTGAATTTCAACCATCTAAAATACAAGACTATTTATAATTCACTTAGGAATCTAATTTTAATATGAAAATGAAAATGTGATTTCTAAAATTTCCGTTTTGAACTTAGATTTTTGCAAAATCAAAGATATGATCCAAAGCCTTCCTAAAAAAAAAAAAAAATACCCACAGTAAGATATATTACAGCAAAATATTTTTTGGTACATTTGTGGCCCCAAATCTCAATATTAATAACAAGGCTCTGTAATTAAATCAGATTGTGATAGATTAATTCACTTTTTTAATTTTATTTTCGAATTTAAGGGGCAAAAACAAGCATTTATCATACATTTTCTTTTTGGAAAATATACAAATAAAACATTGAAGGTATGTATAACAATATGTCAATGTGTTGGCTGATTAAATCATTCATTCTAAAACATGAAATACTGGCAGTATGCTGAATAATAACAAGAGATATAGGAGATAAGTTTATAAAATGCTTTGAAAAGATGTAACAACCAACAGACGCTACATAAATTCCATTGTCTACATAATAATGTTTTGTTCTTTGTCTTTCATAAAGAATTTACAAATATTAAAAGTAATCAATTAATTGAGACAATAAAGAAATTACAAATGCACTCCAGTTTATACACTGACACATTCCCTGATCAGGATCAGTATAGAAAAACAAAATGTGTAATACACAACAAGGAGACAAAAACTCAATAACACAAAAAAAACAAAGGACATAACAGTAATATTTCAACATATTGTCTTCAAAAATACACATTTTATCAAGAATCTTCCATGAACACAAATAATATAAATAACAAAAACATAAATAATTAACTGAAGACAACAACTCACAAATGCATAGCAACAGTAAAATACCAGAAAAGTAACAAATATTTTAAAATCTTAAACATTTGTGCTTTAATATTATTACATTTTTAGCATTGCGTAGTAGATGTAACTCTTTCGCAAAAAATTTGAGGATCAAGAAATTTCATGATCACCTTCCATGGACTGATACAATATATCTTTTCGCGTTTTGCATTTGCGCCGATCTGCATTTCATTTGCGCCGATTTTTTCTTTCATTTGCGCCGATTTTTATTTTCATTTGTGCCGATTTTTTTAACAGGTGAATTACAGGTAAATTACAGGTGAATAGACTTTTTCCTTGGCCGTACCCGTAGTTCTTTAGCCTCTGTCTTTCGGTCAACTGCTACATGGTTGTGCTCATTCTGTGTTTTGACAATAGTCAGACCATCAGCTGAATCCGTGGTGACTCTGGCTTTAAACGATTTTATGGTACTTTGTAAGATATGTTGTTATGTTTCAGGGCACTGACCTTCCGATATGTATAGCCATCGATGATCAAAGAATTGACTCCTTGGCTCGTTTCGGTGTGCAATATGTCAATAATGTTACAACGAAGTTTCAGAACAATATGAATCAAAATTAACTTAAACAAAAGTGAACAACATTTATAACCAGATTTCACCAATGGTATAGTACACGTACAAGTATTAACTTACCTGTAAATCTAATAAGAAGCAAATATAAAATCGGCGCAAATGAAAAAATGAAATCGGCGCAAATGAAAGAATGAACATTTTTAAAATCGGCGCAAATGTCATACGGCCACAAAATCATACATTTTTGTACATCTGAATAACAACTGTAAATTCAGAAATTATTTCATGCATTTATTATTTTGAAGAATGGACTGAAAAGTGCGATAAATTATTGCGATTTTATGAAAATCTGCATAAAATTGTATCTATTTATTGCAATACTCATTCAGTGGCATAATTTCCAAAGATAAAAAATCTTGCAATAATTTCTGAATTTACAGTACATTGAATGTCAACAAAAATGGTCATGGTAGATTAATGGAATAAAATCTACTTTTACCGGCAATCATTAAAAATCCACCAAAAGGGCTTGCAAATGTCCCATTCTTTATTAAAAATTCGTAGTCTCTCCTACTTTTGCTGTTAATCGCAGACTCAACAAAAATGAGGAAAAACATCAATAAAAATTTCCCTCTCGATACTGTCTTTTGATTGAAAGAAGCTTCCAAGTTTGGTAAAAAAATCCAGGATAGTTTATGAATCTAATAAATGTTTTATAAACTTTAACTGCAGACTATATGTAATGTTAACTGGAAGAAAAACTAAGTCCATTTATAAGTAAAATACGGAAAAAGTGAATTTTTTTTTTACAAAATTTACTTCTGAATAATATCTTATGATCAGAAACAAGCTTTTGTCTAAGTTTGGTAGAAATCAAGGATAGTTTAAGAACATTATAAAAATTTTAAAAACTTAAACCACAGAGTGAATGTTTTGTTTCTGGCAAAAAAAACTAAGTCCATTTATAAGTAAAATACGGAAAAGCGGAAATTTATTTT